>NC_057714.1:77441462-77456339 GCF_004010195.1 Chiloscyllium plagiosum
GACCTAAGGGGCAACTTTTTCACACAGAGGGTGGTATATGTATGGAATGAGCTGCCAGAGGATGTGGTGGAGGCTGGTACAATTGGAAGATTTAAGAGGCATTTGGATGGGTATTTGAATAGGAAGGGTTTGGAGGGATATGGGCCAGGTGCTGGCAGGTAGGACTAGATTGGCATGGACGGGTTGGACCGAAGGGTCTGTTTCCATGCTGTACATCTCTATGACTCTAAAAGGAAACTGAACCAGAATCTTAGGAAGCTGAAGTTCAGAGGAAATGTGACACACTTTCAGAAATACACAAGACTCTGATTTACATATTCATGCAGCTTCCTTTTTAACAATGTATTCTTCCACAGTAGGGGTTGCATTCATTGCATATCCCTCAGTGCCCTTGAACTGAGAGGCTTGCTTGGTCTTTCAGAGGTCAGTGAAGAAACAACGACAGTACGTGGATGTGGATCTGGTGTCACACGTGGGCCTGACCAGGTAAGTATGGGCAATATCATGTCTGAAAAACATGAGAGAATCAGATGGATTCTTAACACATTTGACAATACTTCCATGGCCGCTATTATGGACAGCAGCTTTCTATTCTGAGTTTCTCTAGCAATTTCTGTTCTTGTTTCAGATTTCCAGCTTCCACAATTCTTTGGTTTACTGCATTTTGCACACCTTTTCACCCTTTCATTAAAGCGATCCTGAAAGTTGTGACATGTATTTTCAAAAAACAAAATACTATTCATACTTACTACACTAAGATTTTGTTAGTTTTTCTTAACTCTCTGTATTTCTGGAGAATCAGCTACAGCTGTGCACATACTTAGCATCTTTTCTGCTTCATCTTTGTATTTTTTCTGTGGGATAATCAAATTATGATTATACGTTAATTTCAGAACTATTAAAGGTGCATATCTAAATCTTTACTATTGCTGTACATTCATTAACTGATGATTTGCAATGCATTTTTCTGCTTTTTTTTATTACTGTAAAGACTGGCTTCAAAGCTTTTGACACCAATGATGTTCTATGATGAATGACAACTGTGCATGCCTACTTTTAATTTAAACAAACTGCATGAGCAAAAAAAAAACAGCTTTGTTTTAAAATAAAAGATCTTGGAAATCTACTTTGCTTAACCCTTTTTTCTATTTACTGATATATTCTTTCATTTAACTTTCTTTTCCATTCTTACATTTTAAGGTTTTTAATCATTCTTTATTTAAATCTTTTTGAAATATTTCAAAGCTATTGTGCATGCTTCTGGATATTGCTAAACATGATCTACAAACTAGTTCTCGACTTTCAATCAGAATTCATACTGGCTGCTACTCACCTGGCTGTAAATATCTTTTACATAAGCAGCATGCACCAACTCCGATGTATCTGCAATGGTAGCATACTTGTTTTGTCCCAAGTTCAACACTTGCTTATACATTGCCTGCAATAAAAATCAATTATAGCTGACTAAATTAGAACAGAGAATCCAATATTTTAATCTTAATTTCATACTGTGCCTGACACATTTGTAGTCAATTAGTTATGTCGTGCATTAAAAGAACCAGAAGGTGCTGGAGAAACTTAGAAGGTCTGACAGCATCTGTGGAGAAAGAATCAGAGTTAACCTTTCCAGTCCAATACAACTCTTCTTCAGAACGTTGGAACATTATAAAATCATTGTACATTAGGCAGATAAAGATATCCACAATTTGTGCACTACAAGGTTCCACAGGTGCCTTGTGCACTACAAGGTTCCACAGGTAGTTATGTGATCAAAGATGCATTTGTTTTAATGATTTTAGAGGAAATTTTGGGCAACACAGGTACTTTGTTGTTCGAATAGTGCTGTAGGACCTGATATGTCTCCTGAACAGGCAAGAAGGACATCAATTCAACACTTCATCTGAACAATGGCACCTCAGACAACATAGAAGGTCCTCATTGCTTTACCAAGTACCAGATAAAGGTACACACTCAAGTCTCCAGAGTAGACAAAGAACCCACAATTCGATGTTTCAGAATAGAGTCTATGTTCACACTGACCACAACAGTTTATGTTCTGGTAAAAATTCAGAAATTATACAAAGGTAAATTATTAATTTTACATTTGCGATTAATAGAATTTTATCAATCAATGGAATTATGGGACATGGGACGAAGGTGGGTATGTGGGACAGAATTTAACAGACTTCAGCCAGCAGGTTTGCAGGCTGAGATGTCCCATAAAATTGCCCTGGTGACCTTCCTCCCATCCTTTCACTGGGCCCTCAGTCTGTCTATGACTGGGGGATGGACAGGTTCACCCTGAGTTGAAGTCCATAACTGGCAAACTGCAAGGTTAGTGGAAGTCAGGCAGGTATCTGACCGAAACTGGCAGGTATCTGACTGAAACTGGCAGGTATCTGACTGAAACTGGCATGTTACCCTACTTGAGCCTCTGGTGGCAAAGTGTTGGGGGTGTGGGGCCTCCACATGACCCTCTTTACAATCAGGATTCCCCCAAGTCCTCCTCATGTTCAGCCACCCCCAGTGCTCCTTTTCCCCCAGTCCTCTTCATCACAGCCCTCACTTCCATGGAACCCTTGAGGGACTAAATGGTTTAGTCCTGCTCCTATGTTCAGTAGACTGAAATGTGTACCTTTCATTTTATGCACACACTTCCAAAACCCATCAAGTTGTTATTGGTAATTTTAGTATTGCATACCTATAAGATTATTAGTGCTTTAATCAGTATCAACCTACATTTAAGTTTGAACACATGTTTAGAAGACCATTAGTCAGTAATTTTGATTTGTGTAACACAAATGTTACAACAGCCAATTTATAGAGTAAATGAAATTAAGTGAAAATTATGCCAATTATATTAATAATTACAGGTTTAAAAACACAAACTCAGGATCAGAAAATGTGGTATAGGCATTGACCAAAGCATTGGCATTGACCAAAAAGGTTAACTGGACACATCAATAGCTCAAAATCTATATTTACCTGACTGACAATTTCAGAAGCTTTCTTCGCACATTTCATGTCAAGAATATCAGAACTCAGTTCCATCCCTTTGCCTTTGATTTTTCTGTATTCTTTCTGCATTATTTAAAATTAATATCTGGGATTTATTAAACCTTAAATAATCCTTAACCATAATGAGAAGAGACTTTTCAGAGAACATGTTAATTTCCTGAACGACCAAATCACATTACGATTAAGCGAATGTATCTCATTTAATATCTGAACTGCATTTTTTTCACTCGAATCAGGTCTGGTGTATCTTCAAACTGAGTGAGTCCTTTTCCCTTTACACACTCTTTCTATATTCTCTCTGAAGGAAACACTGGTGTTTGTTTAAGCCATCTTTTTGAAAGCAAAATGTGTGCAAAATGAAGGCTAATATTTCAACCATTTATTCAGATTTCACTTCAATGGGAGCAAATTATAATCAGAGACACATTCCGAATTCAATAATTTCAAAATTAAATGCAATTACCTCATCTAATATCGGGGATGCATGTTTAATCCGTGTCATGTCAGGTGTGTCTTCCACTAAAGTTAGTCCTTTTCCTTTCATGTTTTCTTCCCAGCCTTTTCTATATTCTTTCTGAAAAGATAACTGAGTAAATTTGGCTCATATAAAGATCACTTCTATAAATATTTTCAGGATTTTGCATTTTAACTCAATTATTTAAATTTTCCAAAGAATAAAGGTCAATTTTCTCAAAAAGCTTTTTAACCACATTGACTGCATGACCTAAAACATTGTCAATCGAAGCATATTAATCTTTACATTCAGTTGGAACCCATTGATTGCTGTATCCCTGCTACAAGTCCCAAGTCATCCGCAAGGTGAAATAAATGAGGCAATACTAATATCATCACTAGCAGTATGTGAAAAAGGCACTGGCCTAGAAAGGTATTACTTCCAACAGCAAGATAATCACTTTTAGAGCCAGAGGTTATTGACTATGGCAGGTAGGGTGCCAAACGTGTGCTGTTGAGACTGTTGAGTTAGCAGCTCTAAGTGACTGCATCTTAACATGGGTTCCCACCCTTTAAAGGGACTGGGGCCCCTACAATGGCTAGTGATTGCGAGATGCTTGAGCAAATGACAATTGTTTCCGAACCCACTATTAAAACACTTATCACCATCGGATGTTTCTTATCATTTATGTTTGATGTACCATTTCTCTTTAGATTTACATTTCACTTTGGAAAAGTATTGTTATCTAAGGTAATGGTTCTGATATGGTTAATGCTAAAGATGGCAATAAACTCCACCAAAAGGCAGGACACCTCTGAATCGCAAAGGAGATAGACCTACCATCTAGGTCTTCTCAGTCTTTAAAACAATGTCTTTCTTGTCCATGTAACTTGTACTTGATTGTTATCACTAAATAAACTCCATCCTGTTTAAGACAAGAGCATCTTCACATTGTATTACTAAGTAATTTTTTTCTCTACCACACTGGACAAAGCTGGCTCGTTTGGATCCCCACCTAAAAAACTGTAAAAATTTCAACTTGATTATATCTGATTATCTGTAACTTACTTTGTTCTAGGTTAACTACAAAGATAAAGTTATTAAAGAGATTAATAAAAGGAGGCTTTACTTCAATCCCCAGGAGTATTCCCTTCAAACAATTACAAGCTACATCTGCTCTTGCAAGTGATGTAAGCAGGATTTGTAAAAGATTCATGACCAGCCTCTCCATTACATGACAAAACTTGACATCTTCCATATTTGTCCTTTTCTTGGCTGTCAAATAGTTTCTTCGGCTCATTTGCTGAATTGAATATATAAAATTCCAGGCTCCTGAATTGCTAATATCTGAAGCTTCTGGAAGTAGAACTGCTGCCTGGTTTCACATATTTAATAGTTATACATGAATGCTGCTGACC
The DNA here is from genome assembly GCF_004010195.1 of Chiloscyllium plagiosum. NCBI lineage: Eukaryota > Metazoa > Chordata > Chondrichthyes > Orectolobiformes > Hemiscylliidae > Chiloscyllium > Chiloscyllium plagiosum. The sequence continues at coordinate 77,446,353 of NC_057714.1, forward strand.
AGTGTCCAATTTGAATATCCATGTCCCCCTAGCAGTTTTAAACACCACTAGCAAGACTTTTAACCAACTAAAGTTGAGGAGATACCAGTGTATTTTAACTGTCTGCTCAGGGAACCCTTCTAAACTCAACAAATAGAACTTTCCAATCGTAGAGGAGGTGAGAAAAATGGCAAGAGGGGAAACCTAACTAAGCCAGAGTCAAAAAATACAAATTTCAACGGCAGGACAAAATTCAATAGTATTCACCATCTTAAAGGCTGTATTGACTTTCTCAATTGTATGAACGCTTGCACTGAGCTAAAGTTCATCAAAGATCCTCAGACAGCACCTTCTAAACCACGACCACTTCCACCTAAAAGGACAAGGGCAGCTGACACAGGGGAACACCATCAGCTGCAAGTTCCCCTCCAAGTCATTCACCATCCTAACATGGAAGTATATCGTCATTCCTTCGGTGTCATTGAGTTAAAATCCTGGAATTCCCTCCTTAAGGGCATTGTGGGTCAACCTACAGCACGTGGACTGCAGCAGTTCAAGAAGGCAGCTCACCATCACCTTGTCAAGGGCAAGTAGGACAAGCAATAAATGCTGACCAACCAGTGAAGCCAATGTACCATGAAAGTGAATTTAAGGAAAGGATAGTAGATGTAAGTCTGGCTCTTTCAACAAGATGCCAGTGGTGGTTGTCAGAAAATGTAATTTAGCTAGACAACAGGTGTGTTACCCAGTCCTTCAGTTACTTCATACTTCAAAAAGTATGACTGGATGGTCTCGTAAACCTGGACTCCCATTTGGAAAAAAAATTCTGAATCCTGTGTCAAACGTTATTCCAGTTTGGATATACTGTCAGTTTTTTCTAGGCCACATAATGGAACCATTGCCTTGCAAGTTGAGGGTGGAGGAAAATAAAGCAGAAAAAACAAAATCACTCAAAGCAAACCACCACTTTCTCAAATTCAACTAGGGAGAGGCAAAAATGCTGGGCCAGCCTGCAACAAGCACATCCCAGAAGTGAATAAAACCCCTTTAAAAAGTGCCAGTGCTGTGTACAAAAACAATGTGTACAAAACAATTGATCAAATCAAATTGTTTATTAAAGATAATGAACTGGAAAGAGCAACCAAAATCCTTAAATAAATGTGTATATTTCTGAGATTTACAATGAAAAATACTATATAATACAACTTTAAACATTTTTAACATTTATTAGATTCCAGTTACATCGATCCTGTACTTGTCATCTGTAGGGTGAGAAATACCTGTATTTGTTGTAGATTAGATTACTTACAGATTAGATTACTTTTAGATTAGATTAGATTAGATTAGATTAGATTAGATTAGATTACTTACAGTGTGGAAACAGGCCCTTCAGCCCAACAAGTCCACACCGACCCGCCGAAGCGCAACCCATACCCATACCCCTACATTTACCCCTTTAACCTAACACTACGGGCAATTTAGCATTATTTACAGATATTAAAGAGTGAATCTTACCTCATTAAGGAGGCTGGTGACATGTTTAGCATGCAAGTAACCTGGAGTCATATCAAGGTCCACTGGCACACTGCCTTTGATCCACTCATCAAAATCTTTTTTGTACTCTTTCTAATCGGCAGAAGAGCAAGTATGTCAGAATTTTCACATTCACGAGGCATGATTCAGGTTAAAGAAAAATGTTTGCTCTTTATTTTGTAAACAGATAAATAGATGACAATGATAATCACGTTTTCGATTTACAGCTACGTCAGAAATTACAGCACAGTGGAAAGCTTTCGACTCATCCTACTTGTGCTGATTCTTTGAAGTGTAGTCATGCTTAGTCTCACACACATACCTTCACTTGGAATCTTGTAAATTCCTCACCTTCAAGTATCTGTCCATCTCTTAAAATTAGGAATCATCATGCATCATCGCCTCAGATAAAGTTGTCCAAGTGCCAAGAATGATTAGTGAAAAAAAATCTTCATCTTCCCTTTTGTCCCATATCTTTTGTTAATGATTTCAAATTTATATCTCTGGTTATTGGCTCATTAGCCAGAATGGACAATTTTTCTTTGTCTATCAAAAAATCTCATTCTCATGACAATCTCCATTTGGTTATCTCTTAACATTCTCTGTTCTGAGGAGGACAACCCCAACTTTATCAATCTCTGCCCTTAACTGAATTGCTCACTCATGGTATTGTCCTGTAATAGGAAAGGTTATACCACCGAGCATTTATTAACACATTAGGCTCAACAAAATGATCTTATTGATGAGAATAGGTCGTTTCTCATCACCCATTCATGGCAAGGCCTGATTTCCTTTTGATGTAATGATAACAAACAGCATTATAAAAAGCAGTGAACAAGTAACCAAAAAACTATCTCTTTACCCCACTTCAGATGGATTGTGCCTATTTTGCAACTTCATAACTTGGAGTCTCAGTAAATTCCATCATTGACTTCCCTTTAGTTTTTTCATATGCTTCTCTGTATTTGATCTGCAATATGCAAGAGTATTCAGGAGAAAGGCCTGAGGGGAAATGAATATTTTTCTGGTATTTGATTTATTAGAATGTACAGCTTATAATACCTGACTCTGGAGTATCGCATTCTCCTTATGATGAAACTGTTCTGAAGTATCTATTGCCAAATGGTAATATCCTTTGCTTTTTTCAAACTCTTTCTTGTACTCATGCTGTGAAGAAAATGGGGCACACGATAATGTCAAATCCAACCTATTTGCCAACAAGTTATGAGTTCATTTTCCACATGTTGAAGTCAAAACAATTCAGTGTTAGCAGCTGCCACTAAATTATTTCTGCTAAGATATTCTCTTCTCTCAAATTTGATTTAATAATGTTACAAAGAAGAACGTCAGGAATTGATGCCTGAAGTTTGCAGCAGTGGCTTGAGGCCTGTTGGTATTCACAGGCTGTAACACAATGGGCCAGCAAAAACAGCAGACTAATATTTCCAGAGGCAATAAAGAAAAAATAGAGGACAGGGAGACTGAAGTTAACAACTACCGTGCAGAGTTTCTGACTTACATTGCTAGGTCACTTAAGTGCTGGTTAATTGCCCTTTCCATGTGGGAGGGTGCACGGTGTAGGGGAAGGTGAGTTTAAAACATTATATTGACAGATTTAGAAGCCACAGGAGGGTTGCTTCAGCAAAATCTGTCAACTGTTACATTTGGCATTAAAAAGGAGTTATAAATGCAACAGTTATCAAATATGGTCAAATCAACATAGTGAGAGTAATGTTGTAAAAATGATTTTGCATGTATCAAGTCTAAGAAGTGATCTTAGATAATGCCAGTCCAATTTAAAATGTTATGTTATTTCAATCCATTGTTTATTATGTTTGTTAACACAACTTAATATGATGTAGAAAACTCAAAATTTATTAATTTGGGGTATTTCGTATAAAGTAATTTTGGAATACAATGATTTCAGTTAAGATATTAGAGTAATTTGTGAACATTCCAAAAAACACACTTCCAAAAATTGTCATTTCATTCAACTATAGATTTGTTTGCTAGTTGCTTACCAAAAACAAACTTCATAGGAACTAGGCAGGCAATTCACTAATTTCATCCTCCCACACTTCAGTTCCAAAAATCAAGTTCTGCTTGATGCAAAGTGTAAATTAATGAGTTATACCTTTCTATCCTAACAAAACTCATAAATGAATAGCATTTGTTGATTTTCTGTCACTTTTTTTTTCAAAACAAACTTGATCTTTTTTTGCTCATGTGAGAGATGCAAACTTTGGAGAACAGAACATTTGTGCCCAATGCTTGTATCTAGTATGCCCATATTAACAACTCTGCCAACTTTGCTCACCCCCTCTCACATGTTTACTTCTGCCTTTCTCGAACTTGGTTATCTCCACCTTTTACAATAACTGGACATAACTTCATAAAAGTATAGGAGGTCTAAAAACAAAACTCATCACTTTGCAACTTGCTAGCTGCCAATACATGCTCTAGATGCAATACTTTGGGGTAATTTGATGCTGTCTGATCCATTTTTGTACGATCAGTTTTGTATTTCACCTGAAAATATGAAGCAAAACTTAAATGTAAAAGGAAATTTCAGATCTGGTTTTTTATGTTTCTGTGACCAACAGTGTCTTGAAATGTTCTGAAGCAGATTCTTACTGGATTCAAACTTTAACTCTGTTTCTCTCCTCACAGATGGTGCCAGACTTGCTGAGTTTCTCCAGTGTTCTCTGTAGCATTTGCATTAATAGAGTCATAGAGCTGTACAGTCCAGAAACAGACCCTTCAGTCCAACTGGACCACGCCGACCAGATATTCTAAATTAATCTAGTCCCATTTGCCAGCACTTGTCCCATATCCCTCTAAACCCTTCCTATTCATATACCCACCCAGATGCCATTTAAATGCTGTAATTACACCAGCTTCCACTATTTCCTCTGGCAGCTCATTCCATACACACACCACCCTCTGCATGAAAACATTGTACCTCACGTCCCTTTTATATCTTTCCCCTCTCACCTCAAACCTATGCCCTCTAGTTTTGGACTCCTTTACCCTGGGAAAAAGACCTTGGCTATTCACCCTATCCATGTGCCTCATGATTTTATAAATCTCTATAAAGGTCACCCCTCAGTCTCCCTACTCCAGGGAAAATAGCCCCAGCCTATTCAGCCTCACCTAATTGCTCAAACCCTTCAATTCCAGCAATATCCTTGTAAATCTTTTCTGCAACCTTTCAGGTTTACCAGCATCTGTCCTATTGGAGTATTTGATTTGTGCTGTCATATTTTCACTGTATATTAAGGGAGTGGATCTCTCTCATATTCACAAATACAGAGCACTCTGATGGCAATGTGATGAAATCAATAGCATCTGTGACCTGCAAGACAACCAGTATGCAATTCTCTCCAACTGTTTGTGGCGTCAAGTTCCAGTCCAATCGCTGGTATATTTCAGAAATAATCTTTGGACGGCATGATGACTCAGTAGTTAGCACTGCGGCCTCACATCGCCTGGGATCAGGGTTTAATTCAAACCTCAGGTAACTGATTTGTGGAGTTTGCACATTTCACCATGTCTGCATGGGTTTCCTCTGGGTGCTCCAGTTTCTTCCCACAATCCAAAGATGTGCAGGTTATGTGGATTAGCCATGGGTAGTGCTGGGTTACAAGGATAGAGTAGTGAGTTGGGTCTGGATGGGATGCTATTTGGAGGTTGGGTATGGACTCAACGGGCCAAATGACCTCTCCCACACTGTAGGGATTCTATGATTCTAATAACCTCCCACGATGGTTCTCAGTTGGTTAGAGATTGCTGCAATGAGATTTGCAGATTCTGTTGCTGATCAATGTTCCTCACTGTTTACCTGGAACTTACAATTCTGTTAGCTTGTCCACAGCCTGTAGCTGCTCCTCTAACTTTCTGCAATAGTTCCTCTGCAACTGCATGGCTCAATGCCATTCTAACGTCACTCTCAAGACATCATTGAATGTTGTGCACTGATGCATCCAGTCAGCATTCTCTTCAGAGTTTTACCCTCAAAACCAACCCCATGATTCCCCAAGTCCTCCATCAAGCCATGTTCCTCCCCTGCCTCCCTCTCTACCCAGTCCACCTATCACGGGGAGGTTCATTGTGTGTGGCATGTTGTAATCACAATAAAAATGGACTATGGATATTCAACTTCCATCAGCTGATTTCTTTAGACCTTCATGAACTCTCAATAGTTTTAAAAAGAACAAACACTAATAACCGTAATAAAGGATAAAATGGTTGGTATGATCACCTGTCCATTTTGAGAAAGGTTCCTGAAACAAGCAGTGAACAAGGATCAATCATAACCCAAATTAACCTAATTATAAACAGCACTAAAACTCAAATCTGAATCTCATATCTTATTCACTCCTTTCTAAAAGTCATACCTCAAGTTGAAAGGTTGTCTGCAGAATATATGGCTTGGAAAAGCAATGAACAGATTCAGGGATTTACAAATGGACCTTCATCAATTGCTACTTCTGACCTCAAAAGTCAGCACCCAGTTTAAAAAAAACTTTGAAAAACCATACACTGAGAAACCATGCAACAGCTAAATCATTTGGACTCGGGTTTTACTTTTGCAACTCAAGGACTCTTAACCTACAACTAGCTGTACCTTTCTGTCTATACAGACATGCTCCTCACAGCCTCTTCTTTTTCAGTTTATGGACTATGTTGCATGTATAAGTTGGGTGTTACTTTTTCTTGTTTTCTAGGATTTAAGTGCTAACAAAACTCAATGTTCTTTTACTCAAGAGGAGTTTGGCATTGGCTCTCCAGTCAATGACGTTTAACTGAGGCATGCTGGTTACGTGCTAAACAAAAACTTGCATATTTGTTCTGAACCAAGAAAACAAGACAGACAGTCTTCCCTCCTCACCTGGTTGTCACAGGCCCAAAGGTGAACTCCTTACAATCATTTTGTATTGCCGGCAGTACTCAAAGCCTTCTGGATTGAGCTAAGAATCAAATCTTTCTCCCTTCACCAATGGTGATGTCCATTTCTCAGCCATGACACAATGCTAATCAGCCCACAATGCACTGTGGCCCTGCCCATCCAAAAAATCGTCTGCCCACTTTGGGCAATGTCCTTTCACCAACCCCTGTGACCTCTTTGTGATGTCACAGTGCAATTCATAATTATTGTGAATATTTTCGACCCTCTTCGGTCATTCAACAGGAATTCCATCCCCCCGCCCCCTCAACACCCACTGTATTTCACCCATATCATCTTGTCATTCCCATTGTCACATTACCCTTGAACCTCTTCCCATTTCCAAAGATGGGCTCAATATTTACATTGACTTCTTTACTCTACCTCGTGAACCCCTAAATATTCAGAATCCAATGCCTTTCCTGACTCCGGTCCCTCACACTCAAAGACACATACATTCTCACCTTTTGTCATCCCTCCCCACAAGACCATACATTCCCCACCCACGATTCTGCAACTCCCACCCTACCCCATCTATCTCCTCACCGTGACTGTGAATATATTCTCTGTCGTGCAGCACCAACTGACAGACGCCAATACAGAAACATTCTTTAACTACCATGTCCTGGAGAACCAGTTTTGTACGATGCATCCTTCCTTGGCAACAATCCAAATAAACCAGAACAGGGGAGATAGCAACCCTTCCACCACTGCCCAGACATTGCACCTGCTTTCCTGCAGCCACAAGCACTCTGCTCCCTTGTGCTGCACTTAGAAATCTTCCAGCGCAACTCAATCAAACTTTGATTTGATGTTTATCGTTACAAGGACAAAGCAGCTAAGTACTTCTTCCAAGATTGAAGAAGTCAAGTTTGCCAAAAAAGATCTTCTGTATACAGCCTGAAATCTGCAGGAACAGATTTCTCTCAATTGTAACAAACTTAGTTGGGAGCATGCATATAATTCAGTGAATGTGTTTGCTATAAAATATAAAAAAGGCATCCAGATGTACTTCACAACAGCTGCAAATGTTTTTATTCATGGGATGAGAGCGTCACTGGGTGGGCCAACATTTATTGCCCATCTCTAGTTGCTCTTCAAGTGCTCTTTAAACTGTAATTGTGAGCTGCCTTCTTGAACTGCTGCAATCCATGTGCTGTAAGTTGACCTACAATGCCCTTGGGGGTATTTCCAGGATTTCAAAGCAGCGACAGTGAAGGAATGGTGACATATTTCCAGGTCAGGATGGAGCGTGGCTTCGGGAGGGAATATACAGGTGGTGTTCCCAAGTACCTGCTGCCTTTATCCTTCTAGATTGAAGTGGTCGTGATCTGGAAGGTGCTGCCTGAGGATCTTTCGAGAATTTCTGCTCAGTGCAACTGCAAATGTTCATGCAAATGAGGAAGTCAATCTATCCTTTCAGACGCAACTTAATTACTAAATTTTATCCAGATGTTAAAATGTTGATGTTGCGACTCTTGCTTAAATTAGATTCTCCACTTGCCATTCTTCTCAACTCTAGGATTGGAATGTTCTATCGATGGACTTCAGAAGGAGTCCCTGAGCATTTACTTAAACTGCTCTGGTATTTCCCCAACCTTAAGATTGTTGAAATTCTTGCTAGTGGTGGTTTAAGACTGATAGGTGGACATGGATATCCCAACTGGACAATGGCATTCATATGTAACTCGTAAATGTAGGGAACTAGTCAGCAGCTCTACTTCCAGAAGCTTCATATTTTAAACTTCCAGACTCCTGGATTGTCATACATTCAATTCATCAAATGAGCCAAAGAAACTATTTAACAACTAATAAAATGACAAATATAGAACATGTCCAAGTTTGTCATGCAACAGGGGGGAATGACCAAGAATCTTCTACAAACCATGCTTACATCACTTGCAAGAGCAGATGCAGCTTGTAATTGTTTGAAGGAAACATTCTCCTAGGGATTGAAGTGATGCCTCTTTTCTTTAATCTCTTCATTAAATTTATCTTTGTAGTTAACCTAGAACAAAGTAAGTTACAGATAATTTGATAAAATCAAGTTGCAAATTTTACACAATTTTGATCAAATATAGCTATGCAAAAAAAAATCTCATGGTCAGTATGTCTTTAAGTGGCATATTGATGTTATCATCACTATATCTTTACATGTGACCTGAGCGTATGAAGATTTCATACATGGTTTTACCTCAATCATTTAAAGCATGACATTTAACTGGAAACATACTCCTCTGTTGTAAAGTAAAAGCTTAATATCAGACTAACGTGCTTGAGAAATGCAATCTTTACACATAATAGTCACTTACAATCAATATCTGTTGGATTCTTCAGTAACGTACCCAGTTTCTTGTGTTACAGGAGGTAACACACAAGTATTGTACCAGCAGGTAAAAACACCTTGTTGGAAACCTTGATGGCAAAGATAAGGCAAGTTCACCAGTGCTTGGATTTTTGTGGCTGCAGTAACCACAGGAATTCAGAGGAGACCTGGGAAGGCTGCTCCTCGATCTCATTCTTGGCTGAAGGTCCTGCTACAGAATCTCAGGTCTGTAGTGAAGTGAGCTCTCGAAACAATGTGAGGAAGAGGACAACTGCTGCAAACAAGCACACGTGCAGAGAAGTGACTGAAGAAATCAGAAGCAAAAGGGTGGTCCCTTCCATACAGGGAATTCAGGGCCACAGGGAGCAGGAAAGAAGAGTGGTTCAACACTTTACGAGTCAAGTCCTTTTCTCTGCTTTTCCGTGCTTTCTTCAGTCTCCTCAGGACAAAGCGCATTGTAGCAACACTTGTTCTGTAAGACACTTAGATATCACTTGTATTTTTACCTATACCATAAGGCATCGAGGACATTCTCCCGGCGATCAGGGGATGGACACAGTGAGAACACTCTCCTGGTGATAGGGAGTAGGGTGGGGCAGAGGCAGTGAGCACATTCTCCCGGTGATCTGGGGAGGGGGGGTGCAGAGGCAGTGAGGACGTTCTCTCAGTGATCGGGGTGAGGGTTGGGTAGGGGGAGTGAGGACGTTCTCCCGGTGATCAAAGGCCCAGCAACATAATGGCTGCTGCCGAAGCGGGATTTGTGGCGACAGCCCGGTCTGGTGGCGGAGTTAGGGACATTTGGTCACAGGGTGAGTGTGGACCCTGCAGCAAAGAGATGGTGCCTAAAGTAGTGCGACTCCTACGCAAGTATGTCCTGCGCAGGCAGTAGTGGGGCAATGGAGGTCTCCCTTGAGTCTAGGTGACAGCACGGATTGGGTCGGAAAGACTGATGTTCTGAACTTTGTACGTCTTACTTTTCTAATTTATTCCTATGACTTATAATACTGACTACTTATTTCTTAACCTTTCTCATTTTGTTTTAGAACATAGAACATAGAACATAGAACAATACAGCACAGAACAGGCCCTTCAGCCCACGATGTTGTGCCGAACATTTGTCCTAGCTTAAGCACCCATCCATGTACCTATCCAATTGCCGCTTAAAGGTCGCCAATGATTCTGACTCTGCCACTCCCACAGGCAG
>NC_057714.1:77458322-77467212 GCF_004010195.1 Chiloscyllium plagiosum
CTAATCCCTTTCTTCAGGTCCTTTCTGGCTATCCTGTATCCCTCCACTGCTCTGTCTGAATCCTGTTTCCTCATCCTTATGTAAGCCTCCTTCTTCCTCTTTACAAGACATGCAACCTCCTTCGTCAACCAAGGTTCCCTCACACGACCATCTCTTTCCTGCCTGACAGGTACATACATATCAAGGGCACGGCGTATCTTTCCTTGAAAAAGTTCCACATTTCCACGACATCCTTCCCTGACAGCCTATGCTCCCTACGTATGCTCCTCTAATCCTGCCTTACAGCATCGTAATTTCCCTTCCCCCAATTATAAAATCTACCTTGTTGTGCGCACCTATCTCTCTCCATAACCAAGGTGAAAGTCACAGAATTGTGGTCACCATCACCAAAACGTTCACCCACGAACAAGCCCATCACTTGTCCCGGTTCATTACCGAGTACCAAATCCAATATGGCTTCCCCTCTGGTCAGATAATCTACATACTGAGTTAGAAAAGCTTCCTGGACACACTGCGCAAACACCGCCCCATCCAATCTACTTGATCTAAAGAGCTTCCAATCAATATTTGGGAAGTTGAAATCGCCCAACGTTATTTCCTAACAATTTGATCTTGAGTATCTGTACCTAAGTATCTCTGCACCTAAGATGGTACTGTAATGTGGCGACTAAACTTTTCACTGTACTCATTTGAGTACATGTGACAATAAAGCTAATTCTGTTCAGTTCAATTAACACTCACTTCTCTACTTTCCATTCATTCAAAAGAGAACACAAAATCTAAAGACAGAGGCGAACGCACTGTACAGGTTCTCTTACATTGACGATGTGTGTGCCCACCTGCTCCTCGTGAGAAGCTTTCATTATAGAGACTACAAATGTCAGCAGTGACAGGCTGTGAGGCCCCAAGAACCAAGAGGCAAGTAATACTCATGCCTGAACTGCCCGACAATGACCATCTCTGACAAGAGTGAATCTAACCATCACCTTTTGACATTAATGGCTTCCTAATTGCTTAAACCTCCTGTTATCAACATCCTAGGGGTTACCATTGGCCAGAAACCAGAACAGTCATACAAATAGACTGGCTACAACAGCAGGTCAGAGGCAAGGAATCTTGCAGCGAGTATCTCAACCCCTAACTACCCAAAGACTGTCCAAACTCTGCAAGACGTAAAAGTCAGGAGTGTGATGAAATAATCCCCATTTGCCTGGATGAGTGCTGCTTCAATGATAGCAGCCTGTTTGATTGGCATCACATCTACAATCATTCACTTCCTCCACCAACCATGCTCACTATCAGCAGTGTATACCTCCTACAAGATGCAAGGCTCCTCAGGTAGCACCTTTTAAAACCAGGACTACTACCATCTAGAAAGACAAGGACAGCAGGTACATGGAACCACCTGCAAGTTCCGCTCCAATGCAATCACTATCCTGACTTGTAAATATATCACCATTCCTTCACTGTCCTGGAATCCTCTCCCTAATGGTATGGTGAGTCAATCCCCAGCACATGGACTGCAGCGGTTTAAAATGGCAGCTCACAACCATTTTCTCAATGGGCCAGCCAGCAATGTCTAATGTCATGAACGAATTTTAAAAAGACACCAGTGCTCAAACATACTGAAGGGTTTGGTCTTCTGCTTGTAGGCCCTGTGTTGCAACATCTCACCTCCTTTTAGCTGAACCTTGGAGTCTATTCCCTCTGTCCTTTAAAGGGGCATGTGGCTGATGAGGGAAGGCAGCTGGTGCCAATGCTAGCAGTGTCACAGCTTCAGCTCTTGCCCATCATTACTGGAAGGCAGTGCTGTCAAAGCTGCTCTGGGACTATGGTCAAGGCTCCCAGATGGGAGATGCAGCTCAGGGTGAGCAATGTCCAAGAAAGGTGAAGAACCTTCTAAGAGCTTGGCTGTCAAGCTGTCAGCACACTCAATGAAGAACTGCAGTCTCTCAATGGGCATGGCTGAAACCCTTCAGTGCAAATGATTAAAACCTTCCCAGTGTTAATACTTTTACAGAAGCACTTCCTGTTGTGCACACACCTTTAAAATGCCTTTGACCAAGCTATTTTCTGTATCCTGGAAAGAGCAAACAACTACGCTGTGAGCAACCTTTTTATTTTCACTGCCTCACAATTAATACATAACTTCTCCTAACAGCATGCATTAGGACAAGTACTTAGAACTACCTACTTTGAAACAATGTACACTCCTAGGCACCACAACATGTTGAACTACTTCAGGTGATGGTGGGAAATGCAAAAATTGAAATTGGTATAATGTGTAGTTTTCCCTTAAACATGCAACTGACCAACTACTTCCAGCTTTGTGTTTTTATTTCCCCATTTCCAAATGCTGCTTCCAAAAATTATTCTCTCAAAATCGTACTGGTATACTAATCTTAGTGACTCGATGTGGTTAAATTTTGATTTATTTTAATTAAGAACGTAACGCAGTATGTTCCAGATTATGTTCCAGATACTGACGTGAAGAAAGCCGTTTTAATGCTTACAAAATATTAACTGTAATAGTTATTGCAGATTATGATTTGCACATCCAATAATTAAACCGGGCTTTCACTTTCACTTTAATAAACTTTGATAAATTATGTGGTGGTCATAAAACAGAATCAGTGATTGCTTCTAACAGAAGAATCATTTCAATTTGAAGGACTTACCTGGCTAGTAATTTTGGAAACCTCCTTTGCAAGCTCAATATCTGGTCTACCTAAGACAGATGTTTTTCTAGATGCTGCTGCTTTAGCATGGTTTTTATATGTAATCTGCAAAGATATATAAAGTTCTATAAATAAATCATTTAAGATGTAAATGTAAATTTGCATTTAATTGAAATCTCTTCAGTTGTTTACTTATCTAAAATCAATACTTATTACATTTAGTCACAACAATATCCTGTTTGCCCACTGATGGAATTGTAGATTATTTAGGATGACATTTCCTTGGCTCTGCAATGAATGGACATGAATGATTACTTGCACTGAACTAATTCTGTAACCCTGATAAAGAATTTCAACACAGCATTGAAACTTCAGTGTGAACATCCACCATAATGTGCTGACCAATCTAATTTTCACATTCAAGTAAAATTGACTTCATGGTGCACTACAGCTTGTGACTACATTATGCTTCACAGATACAACAATTTTCCTAGGATTAGTACAAAAGGCTTGTGAGTAGTAACAATCTTTTTTACAGATTTTCACTTCACTGACTTATTGTCACATTAAGACGACAGACTAGGTGATGAACTATGAGAGAATAAGGCAGCTATGACTTTGGTCCTACGTCTATGAGTTCATGGCTTTATCAATTAAGTAATGAAACTGCAATACTTTAATAATTATACAACTGACTAACAGCTGAAGTCTATTTTCACATTCCACTGGGACTATATTCCATCATGTTCGCTTCAAGCTGATTATTGATTTTATTACTGCACAAAATGCATTAAACATTGCAGTTAATTAATATAATGGATTTTTAAAAATTATAATAGTAATTCTGAGTAAATTTCATAAATTGTATGTGAAAATTATATTGGATCTAGTTTACTATAATTTCTTTCGCCATTCAGAAACATTTAAGTATTTGATTTTGGAAACCAAAACCTCTGAGCAAGAAAAAAGATCAGAATGTGAAAAAAACTCATTTCTAATAATGTTTGTTTTTTCAAAAGTAGCTTGCCAGCTTGATAGCACTCTTAATTCTGGTTTGTAAGGTTACTGGTTCAAAGTGTCATGCATATAGCTAAGGCAGATGATACTGTGTCATAGTATGAGAATGCCTTGTTGTCCAAAATGCAATTTTGAGATGAGATTGTAAGCTGAGGCTCCATCTATCTTCACAGATGGATCCAAATAGTGTTTTGGAACCTATAAAGGAGGCACAGAGTTTGCATGGTCTCTAGGTCAACAGTTTTCCCCAAACTCACCAAAATAAGTTATTTGGCCATATGTAACACCTTGCAGTCAACATTTTCTTGTTTGTATAATGGCAACTACACTTCAAAAGCAATATCATGGTTGTTAAGTGCATGTAACATGGCATGCGATATAGATCCAATCTTTTTTCTCTTGTTTAATATCTAATGAATTAATAAATGCTAAACAAAGTACAAAATAAACATTATGGATGACTAAATGATTTGCCTTATAAGTTTGATTGGAATAGGTATCACATTTAATGGCATTATCCTTTCCCAGCAACATTAAACCCCATCTTATGAACATCACATGATCATAATCTAGGCTTCCTCTCACTAGAGATATTGATGAAGTTACTGATAGCAGATGCACAAATTATCCAGTGGAGAATGCAAAATTCATCTCTCACATATATTACTGCCTTTTTTTTTGGAATTTGTGCTCATTTTTAACAAGCAGAATAATCCAAATAGAAGATATATACTCATGCCATATTTATAAAGCAGAACCTATTATGTCAAATTTATTAAAAAAAGATGAAATAAGATGTTAAAAAACTAATATAAAACTAATAAAAAATGTTCAAATAAACTTGATTAAACTTCTTCAATGAAAATGAGAAATTAGCAATTCTGTAGTTGTCACCATAAACGAGAAAGAGCTTCATCCCTGTTTCTTTCTGATTCCTCATTCTCCTGAATATTGACAATGTCAGATGGCTGAAGGGAGGTTGTGAGCTGATTTCTATGGTCTAAATGTCTGCCTCTGATTGGCCAGCAACTCTCAGCAGGATGGATTTCATCAGTGGAGCTCTAAATGTCAAGAAGTTTGAACACTGGCCAAATAATTCACCAAGAGACATTTAATTCAGTTGAGTGTCCCTTATAGAAGCAACAAGTGGCCGGGATTGAGAACATTATTATCCCTCCCTCAGCTCTGCTGGTGAGTGATTGCTGCTGTAGTACACTGTTTCTATCAGAGGAGTTTCCAATGGAGTCTCAGTGCCAATATTACACAAGACGTATTAGTGCAGGTTAAGATGACACTATGCATGTTTCTGATGTTACAGGCCACTGAGAGGCAGGAGGGGTGTTGTGTGTGTTAGGCAGCAAAATACCAGGGAGTCACATAGGATTGGCTTCCTGACAATCTGGCTCTATTGCCGCATTTTACCAGTAGTGGAATTGGCAGGAGTTCATCACAACCTAAGGTGAGCTGCCAATGAAAAGCTCCTTTGAACGCCTTTCAACCCCCATCCCCACCTCACAATCCCCACCTCAACCTTATCATAAAATCATAGAATTACACAATCCCTACAACATGGAAAGAAGCCATTTGGCCCATTGATTCTGCACCAACTCTCTGAAAAGCATTCCATGCAGACCTTAATGAAAGCCTTCTGCAAATCCAAATACACCATAAACAACCATTCAACCTTATTGATGCTGTTAACTGCAGCTCAAAAACAGTAATAAATGAATTTTACAGAGACACACTGTTATTGACCAAATAAATAATTACGCCAGCAGCTTGGGTCACAATGAAACATTTGGTTATATTTTTATTAATGGAGAAAGATAACGTGCAATCTAAAATTATAGTTAAGTTTTTCTAGGTGCAGCACTTTATAATGCAGGTATCAAAAAAAATAGAATGGGCACAGACAGCACTGAGGTTGGCCATGTGGTAAGCCATCATTGTGGCTAACTGGACTACAGCCTCAGTGCTGTGCCAATGCTGCTTAAAGAAAATCCAGGACAGCACTATAATACACTAAAGTCTTCCTCAATGACAAACTTTTTCAATCAGTTTTCTTTCAGCCCTACCCAAACCAAAAAAAAAAGAAAGAAATGTTAATTACAAGTTCAAAAACAATTCCTTACATTGCTAACCAGCTTGGCAGTTTGTGTCACTTTTTGATGTCTGGCCTGTCGACAATTTGTGTATAACTGTGCATTTGTTGAGCATCTCTCTTGTACAATACCTACTCAGAAAAAGAAACTGATTACTCAGTTTACTCCCAACAAAATTTATATTTTTACCTTACAAAAGCTAATGTAGATTGAAACTTAAAAGAACAATGTAGGATGTTACATATATGTGGACCTAATACTCTTGGTACCATTCACACATCATTATGTAGTTCAGTATTATCAGCAGAGGTTCCTGTAAATATGTAAATTTAATCAGCAGAAATAATTAGAGTCATAGAGATGTACAGCATGGAAACAGACCCTTCGTTCCAACCCGTCCATGCCGACCAGATAGCCCAACCCAATCTCGTTCCACCTGCCAGCACCCAGCCCATATCCCTCCAAACCCTTCTTGATTGCTAAGTCTTGAAAGCTAAATAGTCTTTACTTATGATATTAAGATGCTGTTACTTCATGGACAAGGCAGAAAAGAACCGAGAAGAAAAGGTCAGAAATGTTCAACATTTTGATGACATCAGCTATCAATAAATCTCAGCGCAAATCAGAAATCAAGCAACTCATTGGCCAGGATTTTATAGGGCCCCCGGGAACAGGCTGGGAGGTGGAGCTGGAAGATGGTGGGGAGAATAAAAAGCAAGTGGGATGATGGGAAGTTGGCACACTTGTTGTTTTCCTACCACCACTGGGACCAATGGCAAGAAAAGGTATTGGATGGCCACAGGTACCGGTACTTTACAGTGGTAGGTGGACACTTCTCCAATGGGGAAACGAACAGACAGTCCTCTGGCAGATTCATGGTGAGTGCCTTCTTAATCAGGGGCTCAATGGCTCGCAGACCAAGTCCCTCCTCACTTCCCTTACATCCTTTGAGGCTTCTGCCATTGTTGCTGTAGGCCCTGCAGCAACCTTGCCTCCCCCTGTGCTGTTGGGATGTAAGGGAAGCCAGCCATCTGACTCACTGGCCATTCTAGGGACAGATTCCTGCCCTGTAAGAGCCCTGAGACAAACAGCTAATTACAGGATTGTTACAGCACAGAGGAAGACTATTTGGTTCAACTGTCTGCTCTGACTCTTCAAATGAGCATCATTAACTAGTGTCAATTTCCTACATTCTCCTCATCCCTTTGCACACTATCATGATTCAAATAGTCATCTAATGCCCTTGTGAATGCCTCAATTGAATCTGCCTCCATCACATTCCAGGCAGTGCATTCCAGATTTTAACTGCCCACTGAGTGAAAAAGGTTTCCCTCACCTCATCCTGGCATCTTTTTTGGATTATTTCAAATCTATGCCCTCTTGTTCTTGCTCCTTGCAGACATGGGAACAGTCACAATCTATCTATTCTACACAGCCCATGCATTATTAACAACCCTCTATCAGATCACCTCTTACCTTCTTCTCTTCAAGGAGAACAATTAAAATTTCTTTAATCTATCCTCATAACTGAGATTTGTCATCCAGAGAACTATTCTTGTAAACCCTTTCTACATCTCCTGAATGCATTCATATCTTTCCACCAAAGTGGAACCTGCAATTGTACACAATACTCCAAATGATGTTGAACAAACGTCTCATACAAGTTTAAGATCAACTTCTTGTTCTTGTACTCTATGCCCCAATTAATAAAGCTAAGGACACTAAGCTTTTATTAACTGTTCTCTCCACCTCTCTGACCTCCTTCAATGATCTGTTATTACTACTCTTTTTTTTTTAATTGAAGCCACTATTTTATGTTGTCTTTCAATGTTCTTCCTACCAAAATGCATCACCTGACACTTTTCCCTGCACTGAACATCATCTGCCACCTATCCAGCCACTCCACCAACTTGTCTACGTCCATCTGGAGCTCTACACCTCAAAATTCCCCTGCACACCATGATCCAGATCATTAATCTCTACAAGGAAAATCAAGTGTCTCAGTACTTTACTCACAGCTCTGGTGAGCGGCATTCTTCCTAATCAACCCACTTTTTTCCACATAACTACAAATTCTATCACAAATAATTGTGTCAAGATTGTCTCTTAATTGCCTATGCATATGAAATGATGCCCAGGGCTCCAAAGACAAACTGTGTTGGTTTTCCTCTGACTTTCTGGCCAATGAAAGGGGCTACTGTGATTCCATAAAAGTCTTGCTATTATTTCTGGCTTTCAGTCTATCAATGTATGATATTCACAAATCAGACTAAGAGTCTTGCACAGTAGTTTTTGCTTATGAGATTATGATCTAATATGATGACTGTGCTAAAGAGTGTCATGTCTGCTAGTACTGCTAACTCATCCGCAAGCTGCAAATATTCTCATCCACATCAAACTGTGATTTCTTCAGTCGCTTCTATTATGGCCACATCAGCTACACTGAATATAAACCTCCAACATATCTTCATATTCTAGCTGTCTCTTATAAGCTCCTATCAGCTATCAGGCCTATCCTCACTGAAATCTGTTATCTTAGGACCACACGTGACAAGAAGACTGTAAAGAGATTGGTTTAATCACAGATTTTTGCCAAGGAAATGAATAGACTTAATAACTATGAAGTCAGTTTCGTAATATTTAATTGGAAGAAAGTTCTTCTCATCCAATGATGGTTGAAAGATAAATAATCTGATAATTTAAACAAACATTAGAGAGGTTGAGCAAAGTAGTAGTTAGGTAGAACTGATATACCAGCTGGTGCTCGTAAAGTTAAAAAGTCATTCTGCCTATCACACAAATAAGCAATGTGGTATGTGAATCTGAGTGCCAGGGTGGTGCCAGCTATATAGACAGTATATTCCAACAATTTTGCAGATTGTAGCAATCAGCAAGTTCTTTTGACTTGAAGAATGTGGTGCTGGAAAAGCACAGCAGGTCAGGCAGCATCCAAGGAGCAGGAAAGTCGACGTTTTGGGCATATGCACTTCATCAGGAATGAGACTGGTGGCCCAAGTGGGCTGAGAGATAAATGGGAGGGGGTGGGGTTTGGGGGAAGGTAGCTGGGAATGTGATAGGTAGATGAAGGTGGGG
>NC_057714.1:77467939-77507262 GCF_004010195.1 Chiloscyllium plagiosum
CCCCCCTTAATTTAAAGCTATGGCCCCTTGTAATAGCTGACTCCATACGAGGAAAAAGATTCTCACTGTCGACGCTATCTAAACCCCTAATCATCTTATACACCTCTATGAAGTCACCCCTAAACCTTCTTTTCTCCAATGAAAACAACCCCAAGTGCCTCAGCCTTTCCTCATACGATCTTTCTACCATACCAGGCAACATCCTGGTAAACCTCCTCTGCACCCGTTCCAGAGCCTCCACATCCTTCCTATAGTATGGTGACCAAAACTGCACACAATACTCCAGATGTGGCCGCACCACAGTCTTATACAACTGCAACATGACCTTAGTACTCCGGAACTCAATTCCTCTACCAATAAAAGCCAGTACGCCATATGCCTTCTTCACCGCACTATTTACAACTTTGCAACTTTTCTGAATTAAACTGAAGCACAGGGGACAATAGCCCCCCAAAACATTCGCTATGGGAACATAGCACCCAGAATTGAGATGTCAGCCAATCAATCAACATTCATTTCCCTGCAGTCCAAATTATTGTTTATTTTGAAATTTGAAATTTTTGTATCTGACTGATGAGTGCAAAGTGAAAAAGCTTCAACAGTGCATTCTCTTTTCAATAACACCATGTTTTATTCTACAAAATGGGTTCTAGAAATCTGGAAATCTCTCCCAAAATGCAGTGGATGCTAAGCCAAGCAAAATCTTCAACAGTGAAATCAATAGCTTCCTTCACTATGGAAGTTTTATATTAGAACATTCCAGGAAGTCCAACAGGATTAGCTTCATGATGTGAAGAAAGTTCGTAATGCACTGTCTTTCAGATAGGTGGGTTCCAAGCTGAAGAAAATTAAATTTGAGTTTGCAGTTCTGTGAAGGTTAGATTTGTATGTTTCAAACATCAGAAAGTTATTTTGAATAGTAAGTTCAAAACAATATTTACAATAAGTCATGTGATTTTAACTAAGCAACCAGCAAGCCACCTGGGAAAATAATTGGGAGGGTGTTTATTGACTTGAGTTTTCTGACCAACAGAAAGAAAGAGAGAGAAAAGATGCTGTAAACAAGTTAATGCAGAGTGAGTAGTTCCATAATAGCAGAGGTATTGCTAGTAGCAGTCTCCAAACAGTCAGGGCTGTGGAGAAGTCCTGAGAATCTTAGAAATCACAGAAGGGGCCAGAAAGCAGAAGGTTGTGAAGGTGTCAGAGCGGAAAACATCCTGAAAGTTATGGAAATCATGAGTTTTGTGGAATCCATGTTTAGTAATAAAAGTGCCAAGTTTGCATTATATTTAAGAGTCTCAGGGTCTGATCTGCACCACACCAACCTTCTGACATTTTCTCAGATCACCACTGCTGGCACCTTGTGGTGCTTGCCACCTCTATCAGTATGTGGTTTGAGGTGGTTTTCTGCCACAAGTCCTTTGCTTTTACCGTGTTTTGGGCCTAACTGGTGATTAGTGGTAGAGAAGTGTCTACAGAAGAGGCACTATTCATACATAACACAAAGATTTACTGCAGGACAACAATAAACACAACTACATTTAGTCAGGCATAATTAGTAGGACCTTAAGGAACTGTTGCAGGTATATCCGCTCCCTCTGCAAGCTTCAGCAGAACTCCTTACCTCCACTCACCCAGGCTGGGTGCAACATCAATCAAATCAACAGAGCCAATGTAACATGAACAATGACCTCTTCAGAGTCATGTCTTATGCAATCAGGCAAGGCAAGATAAACTACGGACTATAAATTCTACATAATCAAAATCATTACCTTACCATAAATTCTTCCATAAATCAACTCATGGAATCATGCAAAATATATTTGTTTGTTGACTTTATCTGAGTCTTACATGGCGTTCCATTCATTAATAACCAACAAGCTCCACTGCATCTAATAACGCTTTGCCAAAAGGTATGTCCATTTGCTCTTTTCTATCCACCCCAGCTCCAGGAAGCAGCCACCATATCCATTTGGATATACCTCAAGTGTACAGTCACGGAGTCATAGAGATGTCCAGCATGGAAACAGACCCTTCAGTCCAACTCATCCATGCTGACCAGATATCTAACCTAATCTAGTCCCATTTGCCAGCACTTGGCCCATATCCCTCTAAACCCTTTCTATTCATATATCCATCCAGATGACTTTTAAATGCTGTAATTGTACCAGCCTCCACCACACCCTCTGGCATCTCATTCCATACACGTACCACCCTCTATGTGAAAAAGTTGCCCCCGTAGGTCTCTTTTATATCTTTCCCCTCTCACCCTAAACCTATGCCCTCTAGTTCTGGACTCCCCCATCCCAGGAAAAAGATCTTGTCTATTTATCCTATCCATGCCTCTCATGATTTTATAAACCTCTATAAGGTCACCCCTCAGCCTCTGACACTCCGCAGAAAAGCCACAGCCTGTTCAGCCTCTCCCTATAGCTCAAATCCACCAGCCCTGGCAACATCCTTGTAAATTTTTTCTGAATCCTTTCACAATATCCTTCCAATAGGAAGGAGACCAGATTTACACCCAATATTCCAAAACTGGCCTAACCAATGTCACGTACAGCCACAACATGACCACCCAATTCCTGTAGTCATTACTCTGACCAATAAAAGAAAGCATACCAAACACCTTCTTCACTATCCTGCAACTCCACTTTCAAGGAACTATGAACCATCACTCCAAGGTCTCTTTGTTCAGCAACACTCCCCTGGACCTTACCATTAAGTGTATAGACTTGCTTTTCTAAAATGCAACATTTATCTCAATTAAACTCCATCTGCCATTTCTCAGAGCATTGATCCATCTGATCAAGATCCCATATTATACGCTGATGTAACCTTCTTCGCTGTCCAAAACAACCTCCAATTTTGGTGGAATCTGCAAACTTACTAACTATGCCTCCTATGTTTATATCTAAATAATTTATATTTATGATGAAAAGTAGTGGACCCAGCACTGATCCTTGTGGTACACCACTGCTCACTGAGATCTAACTTTGCTAACCAGTCTCCCACGTGGAACCTCATCAAATGTCTTACTGAAGTCCATATAGATCACATTCACCGCTCTGCCCTCATCAATCCTCTTTGTTACTTCTTCAAGATCCTTGTGGTACACCACTGCTCACTGAGATCTAACTTTGCTAACCAGTCTCCCACGTGGAACCTCATCAAATGTCTTACTGAAGTCCATATAGATCACATTCACCGCTCTGCCCTCATCAATCCTCTTTGTTACTTCTTCAAAAAACTCAATCAAGTTAGTGAATCATCACTTCCCATGCACAAAGCCATGCTGACTATCCCTAATCAGTCCTTGCCTTTCCAAATACATGTAAATCCTGTCCCTCAGGATTCCCTCCAACAACATGCCCACCACTGATATCAAGCTCACTGGTCTATAGCTCCCTGGCTTTTCCTTACCACCTTGCTTAAATAGTGGCACCACGTTTGGCCACCTCCAGTTTTCCGGCACCTCACTTGTAACTATCGATGATACAAATATCTTAGCAAGGGGCCCAACAATCACTTCCCTAACTTTCTATAGAGTTCTAGGGTACATCTGTTCAGGTGCTGGGGATTTATCCACTCTTATGCATTTCAAGACATCCAGCACCTCCTGCTCTGTAATATGGACACTTTTCAAGATGTCACCTTCTATTTTCCAATGGTGCTCACGTTTGCTGAAGACATTGATGCTGACATTGTGAAAACTAGCTGAAAGTTCATTTCATTAACACAAAAAGCTGAAGTGGCAAACAGTTCAAGATAAACAAAGACTTTGTGCTATTCTATTAACAGTGACACCCATATTAATGAACACATTTGTCATCTTAAACAATGCTTGCTAGGATTGTTTCCTGTCAATATGAAGACAGGAAAAACAATGTGCCACTGCTGCATTATTTGAAAAGTCAGTCATTAGCTGCAAGATGTTTTGAAAAATTCCAGATGATAATGAACATGAAATAACATTGCTCCTCCCTCTCGAATTTAGTCCTGATCCATCTCCAAGTAATTATTTACAAATAAAAACACACACATTTCGTGGAATCTTTACATCTTGCACTCATCAAGACAATCTGCAAGAATTCCTTTACAATGATATTCTTGTCAATTGTCTGAATGAGTGCAAGACAAAACATTTTAACATAAATGTGGCTTTTTCATCAATTCTCAAGTTCTGTACTACCGAATAATGAGAATTACTTAGAAATGCATATGAAGTTTACAAAATCTTTCCAAGTATGAAATAGTCATAGACTGAGTTCTCCTGTGGATTATGGGAACCGCACATCAGGGCCATGTGCATATCCTAAGTTTGTGGGGTTCGGTAACATGCTCATTGATTTTTAATTTTACTGTCAATTAGTCAGCTCCCTCTGTCTTCCCTGCACAATTAGAGATGATATGTAGTATATGGATGCAGAACCAGAGGGACAGTAAATAGCACCACTCGGAAAGGCAAAGGCATTGTACAACAGTCAGAAAGCAGGCACCAGAGATTAAAGGCACTCATCTAAAGGTCAAAATTACATCAATAGCCTGAATCTTCTCAGAGATCAGTGTGGAAGGGAAACAGTTACGACAACCTATGGATATAGGTTGCAATCTTTCTGATTATGAAAACTCAAATCTTCAAAATCATATTTTTGTGCTCTAATCACCAAATGTGAGGCCATTTTTGTTACATTGCCAGGTTCCCAAGACAGTGGGAGACCTGTGTGCTGTAAAGTTTCACTGCCCAATCAGAATATGTGTTAATTGTTCCTTCAGTTGCCTAACTTAGCCACCAGCAAAAGCCACTGATTCTGGAAGCTCACCTCAAAGCAAAGTCGACACAGGCAGGGACATATCGGGATTTAATCGCATTGCAGTACATTCTAAAGTTTCAAGTCAATACCAACCCATGGCCACAGCTCCTGAAGATGTCTCTACAAGGTTGGCAAATATCCAGCCTATATTTCCTTTGAATAAAAGATTTTTTTTATCTAGCCATTGTGAAAATAGAAAAGACTTGTATGACTCAGGGATCACACTCATAGGAATGCATGAAATCAGAGAAGGAGTAGGCCATTTGGCTTGCTCTATTACTCAACAGGATCATAACTGATCTATCATCATGTCACCTTTCCACACTATTCCTATATCACCTTGCATCCAAATACACACTGATTTGTCCTCAACGACTAAGTATCCACTGCTCTCTGTGGTAAAGAATTCGAGGTGCATAATCCTCAGATATATGAAATTTCCTCTCATCTCAGTCCTGAATGGCTGACCCTTACTGCAAGACTGGAACTCCAAGTTTTAGATTCAACAGCATTTAGCTTGTAAAGAACCTGAAGAGGTCCACGGGCTGAGCTTTGCTGGCCCACTGGAGATGGACTACAGGAGAACAGAGTAGCTCCCCATGGCAACAGCACTGCTGGTGCACAATGGCCATCTCCTCATTCCCTGCCATGCTTCGGGACCCACCTTTTAGCTTGGGCAGCAGTTGTTGGAGGATGGCCACTGTCCTGCAGAGGTATCATGACCGCAGGGTGCTGCTCCAGGAAAACATGTTCAATTCACTTTCTACCCTACAGGTTGGATCTGAATTCTTCCAGAAATTTCAGTTCTATGTCTTTCAGTTAGATTACTTCAGATTCTTCTAAACTCCCAGAGTACAGGCCTTTCTTACAAAATTACTCTTCATAGAGTAATCTCCTTGTTTGGGTTGGGTTCCAATCATGTGTAAATGTCTTTCCTCATCTGTCGTAATCATGTTGCCTCTACCATGAGGCACACAAACTACTAGTAGATATTTTAGATTCAATTTAATAGAAACCTTGTGGGGATCTATCCTCATCCCAGGAACAAACCTAGTGAATCTCTGCTGCACTTCCTTTGATCTAAGCATATCTGTCCTTGGGTAAGGGGGCCAAACAACACTCAGTTCTCCAGTTGATTACTGCCCAGTCTAATCATAGTGCAACTTCTCACAATCCATCTCCTTCTCTAAATGCAATATAGCATGTGCCTTTTCTTAATTGGCTCCAGATTCCAACATTTCTTGCCCATTCCTAGTTGCCCTGGAGAAGGTGATAGTGATCTGCTTTCTTGAAGGGCTGCAGTCCATTTGCTGTAGATAGACCTACAATGCCATTCTACAGGGAGTTCTAGGAATGTGACCAAACCTAATTTCTTGCTGTACCTCTATGTTAACCTTTTACAATTTATTTACAAGATCATAATTTTCCCTCTAAAATCACTTATTTACCAGTATCTCGGCAATCTGAAAACATTCCGATTTATTTTGTCTACAAAATGAATACTTTGGCACGCTGTATTCCACCTGGCCTTTCATATTTAAGTCAGTCTGTTTAGGTTTAGATTAGATTACTTACAGTGTGGAAACAGGTCCTTTGGCCCAACAAGTCCACACCGCCCCACCGAAGCGCAACCCACCCATACCCCTACATGTAGCCCTTACCTAACACTATGGGCAATTTAGCACGGCCAATTCACCTGACCTGCACATCTTTGGACTGTGGGAGGAAACCGGAGCACCCAGAGGAAACCCACGCAGACACAGGGAGAACGTGCAAACTCCACACAGTCAGTCACCTGAGGCGGGAAGGTGTTAGTATGCAATCAAATCTGATACTTCCATGCTCTGCTGAAAACATAACTCGTTGCCTATGATTTTATCCTTTGGATTAGATTTTAAGTTGAAACCAGTTTAATTGTTCTGTTACTTCTGGTCATCACTGAAAATCCTATCAAATAACCTAATGGAAGAGAGAATGTTTCATCTACAATCAACAGACTTATTTATTTACTGAAGACTATTTCTGGCAACTTACTACATCCAAATTCTCCATTACATGTCTATTTTTTGGAATGTTTCAAACATGTAGTCAGTTCAAACCACTCTTTTTACTTCTATAAGTAAAATGTTGAGGGCAGCACAGTGGCTCAATGGTTAGCACTGTTGTGTCACACACCAGGAGTCTGCACGTTCGCCCCATGCCAGTGTGGGTTTCCTCTGGCTGCTCCAGTTTCCTCCCATAGACCAAAGATGTGAAGGTTTCATGGATTGGCCATGCTAAATTGCCCAATGTCCAGGTATATGCAGGGTAGGTGGATTAGCCATGGGAAATGTAGGGTTACAGGAATAGGGTAGGAAGCTGGGTCTGGGTGGGATGCTCTTCAGAGGGCCAGTGCAGACTGTCAGGATTAGACTCATAGAGATGTATAGCATGGAAACAGACCCTTCCGTCCAACTTGTCCATGCCGAAAAGATATCTCAACCCAATCTAGTCCCACCTGCCAGCACCTGGCCCATATCTCTCCAAACCCTTCCTATTCATATACCTATCCAGATTCCTTTTTAATGCTGCAATTGTACCAGCCTCCACTACATCCTCTGGCAGCTCATCCCATACACGCACCACCCTCTGCATGAAAAAGCTGCCTCTTAGGTATCTTTTATATCTTTCCCCCCCAATCAGCTTTTGAAAATTCTTGCCTAATGCCATCAAAATTGCCCTTTCTCCAATTTAGAACTTTAACTTTTAGATCTGGTCTATCCTTTCCCATCACTATTTTAAAACTAATAGAATTATGGTCACTGGCCCCAAAGTGCTCCCCCACTGACACCTCAGTCACCTGACCTGCCTTATTTCCCAAGAGTAGGTTAAGTAGACTGTAACTTAACTTGTTTATCAAAACGCAATTCTTCTGTCAAAGTATTACTTGAACGTATGTATGAACAAAATGCAGACCCACTCACACCACTTTGATGTTTACTGACTTCCATTGCATATTTATCATTCGGTGGTTCTTTCATGATAGAATAGTGTGATTTTCCTTTCTCTGCATCATATTTCTGCTTATATTGTTTCTAATAAGAAAAAAAATACACATTAGTAGAATTTAAACAGGGATAAAAATAACACACTAATGTTTATATCTTTTAAAAACTCCCCTTTTTCCCCATTTTGGATTGCAGACATTTTAAATCATATTCAGTTTCTCACAATGTTATAATTTATTTGATGGAGTAAAATAATGAAAAAAATTGGGACACAAAATGATAAAATTACACCACAACTTGAATGGATGTAATATTAAATAATCCTCAAAAACAGGGAGGGGTTGTGGTAAGTGATTGAAAGCTCTTAGTTCTTTCTGATACAAGTGGCACAATGTGAACTTACTGCACTTAATGTGAATCTAAGAATTAAATTACTCACAGCAAGCACATCAGCTAAAGACATTCACAATGCTGAGTATAGTATTAATATTGCACTCTTGGTGCTATCTCAACTCGCTCCTTATATTGCACGCAGAACTTATTTGGCATAATATGTTAGTAACAATAGACTACATCATTATACCTCACTCTAAATCTAAATTGCAAAACTTCTTTCGCAAACACAGTATCTATGGTGGCTGGCATCTGCGCGTACAAGCACTTAGAACTTTCTTTTTTCACAACTTCTTTGTACTTAGTCTGAAATTAGAGAATAGTTTATTAAAGTCAAGTACTTTTGCCAGGATTAATAGATGTTCATGAAATTAATTTTTGTAACATTGCATAAATTGCTGAATTTTATCTTTTTCAAAATTTCTAACATCAAGTAATTTTCACAAAATATTAACAAGAAACAACTCTTTGGGTTTATTAATTAGAGTTAAATCACTTATTTTTCATAAAACTAAATGGTTCATCTGGTTACTAAACTCTTATTTATGAAACAAATCAGTAATGCTTCTTCTGCTCTACGATTATTTCTGAGTGGTTTTTCTCATGACTGAACATTTCATTTATCATAAAATGATAGAATACTTATTTTACCATTGACCAATTATGGATGATATGCTACAGGTTTACAGAATTCTTTGTTTCAAACAGTTTGTTCTCCAAATTTTGCCCCAGACCAGTTAGAAGTTTGACCTTCCTGCTTAAGGGCTGAGGGAAACATTGCTGGGTTTGGAACAGAGAAGGAAGAGCTTGTTAACTGCCTTGAGGCAGACTACAGCCAACGGTTTGATGGGAAAGTGTCAAAAATAAAACCTTATTGATGCTGACCAGCCACATGCAATTGATTCCCTCTTTTTTAACCCACAAATTCCATAGACCAACATGTTAGGATTATGTTTTGCAAATTTTCAATCCATACTATTTACCCATTTGTCCTAATATGATATAAGTTAATTAAAGTAGCTTAACAACACAGACAATAATCTTGCACATATTAAAAGTAAACTTCTTTACAATTTACCTGAGAAACAAGGAAAGATGCATTTTTCAAACACTGCTGTTCGGGTGTATTGGACACAAAAGTATACTTTCCTTTTGACTTTACATATTCTTCTTTGTATTTAATCTTAAAAAGAAAATCAATGTCACTAACAAAAACTGAAAAGCACTCACTCAGTAACTTGTAAGCAAACTTATACCTCCCTCCACTTTAACAAATGCACTGTTCCATTTAACCATGCAAGTCATTCAATTTATTACATTCCACTAGTATTGAAACTGCTGAGACTTTAAGAAAATGGTGAACATGATAAAGCAAGTTTAAAACAGTCCAAATAATTTAACACCAATCAACTGAGCACATCATTGACACAACATGCAAAGTGAGAACCTACAACTTCCTTGTGGGTTTTAAGGAGTATTGATCATGTGAAATTCATCAAGATAATGTTTCAACAGAAGTACTTACATCGCTTATCTGATCACTACATTTCTGGGCAAACTCAATACTCCTGTCTTTCACAATGGGTTCACACAGACTCTGAGAAGAAAAACCAACACTACTAGAATATCTTTTCATTAAAAGTTACTGATATATAACAGAGCAAGTGTGAAAGTTTTAACCTCTTCCAGTACTTCTTCTCCATCTCCTTTGCTGTTATTATGGACCCTCATTATTTTTAACAAATTAAAAAGTCTCTCAGCAAATTTTTCGGGAGCAGCAACCACTTTGCAGTAGCCTATTCTAACATCCACTATGAAGAATACAGTTTAAGACCACATCCTAATTTAGCAAGAATTCAATGGGGTGAATACAAAAACTTCACAGATGGCCCAGTGGCCAATTGTCCTTTGAAGCTAATAATTTTTAAAAGATAAAAACTTATTTTTAGACCCAACATAAATTATGCTTGTATGAGTTAAGAATTTAGTTAATGTTGAGGAAATCTGAATAGTTTAAATTCACTCCTAGCTGAGTATTTTGCAGTCAGAATGACTATGAAGGAATTTTGTTACTCAGGAATATGTGTCGTACATCTGTGCTCTGTTTAATCATTTGGTGATGTTGAATGTCCTATCCATACTAAATGGGAGCAGAATACCCAGCTTGCATACCAATAATAAATATTTTATAGTCGCTAGAGATCTTGCATGGTAGGCAACAAATGTGCCTTTATTTAACCATATGCAACAGTACAATTTGATGAGAAGAACAGATACAATGGGACGATGTGCCTCTTTCTATATTCTTAAATTCTGATGCTGTGGTAGCTGAATTGGTAACACTCAACCTCTGAGTTACACCATCCTGGGTTTAAGGCTTGTCTAAAAAAATCTTCAGTGTGATATTTAGAGGGGGCTGGACTGAGATTCCTTTAGCATGAGACAACAAACAGATGCCCCATCAGCCTTATAAAATCATATATTACAGAAGATGTCTTTGGTCCATCAAGTCTATATCACAAAGAAAATTGACTACCTACACTAGTCCCACTGTCCCATACTACGCCCATAACTTTGAATGTTATGGTATTTCAATTGCTCGAGTACTTTTTTTATAATGGTTGTGAAATTTCCAGCTTCAACAACTCCCTGAGGCAGTGGATTCCAGACCTGACCATCCTCTGGGTGAAAAGGAATTTCAAATCCCCTTTAAACCTCCTATCTTTCACTTTAAAACTATGCCCCCGTGTTACTGACCCTTCAGCAAAGGGGAACAGCTGCTTTCTATCCATCTGTTAATGCCCCTCATAATCTTAAACAACTCTATCAGGTCCCTCCTCAACCTTCTCTGCTCTAAAGGAAACAACTCAAGCTTATCCAGCTTATCTTATCATAATGAAAAGCTCCATCCCAGGCAATATCTTGGGGAGTCTCCTCTGCACCCCCTACAGCACAATTACATCCTTCCTACAGTACAGAGACCAGACTGCACACAGTACTCCAGCTGTGGTCTAACCATAGTTATGTACAGGTCCAACATGAGCTCCCTATTCTTAAAATATATGCCATAACTGATATAGGCAGATATCTTGTATGCTTCTTTAACCACCCTATTAACCTGTCCTGCCTGTGGGATTGGAGGACAAGCACCCAAGACCCTGCTGTTCCTCTGAGTTACATACTGTTTACCATTCATTAAGTACTCATTTTTCTTGTTCCTTCATGCAAAGTTTATCACCTCATATTCCAGTACAAGATCCCATGACAGGAATTTGAAATAGAGTAGGAGGGTTAACCTCAGTGTTCTGGTCAGTATTTATGCCTCAGTTAATATCACAAGAAGCATCATCAGCTCATCAAGGTCACACTGTTTGTGGGAGTTCACTGTGTGCATATTGGAAGCAGTGTTTCCTGCAATACAATAGTGACCACATTTCAAAAAATAATTCGTTGGTGTATAGCACTTGGTGACAGCAATGGTCATAAAAACCACTACATAAATGCAAGTTGTTGTTCTTCCATTTCAAAATTTAAGCTGTCCTTCTTGATTCTAACAGACCAAAATATATATAGTCCTCCCCAATGTGCCACTGAATGTTAATAAATATCACAGGATCATAGGAACAGGAGTAGACTATTCAGTAAGACGAGCCACCTCTGCCATTCAACACGGTAACAGCAAATCAAACACTTCTACCTTTTTGAATTGGAGTAAAACATTTTACCCACCTCCTCCCCATTACCTTGTGTGCCACTGCTAATCAGAATTCAGTCAATGACTGCCTTAAATATTCTCAAAGACTGAGCTTCTACAGCCTTCTATGGTACAGAATTTCAAAGGTTCAAATATTTGTCTTTCTCTCAGGCTAAATAGCATCCCTTTTATTGTTAAACTGTGCCTCCTAGTTCTCGACTTCCCAATCATGGAAACATCTTACCTGCATCAGCCCTGTGTATCATTGCAGGTATATTGTCAATTCCAATGAGTTCAGTTCTCATTCTTCAAAATTCTAGAGAATACAGGCCCAATTTGCCCAATCTCTCCTGATAATCAAATCGATTCATCCATGGAACATGTCTGGTGAATCTTCATTGCACTCCCTCTATGACAATAACTTTCCTGAGGGAAGCAAACCAAGTTGACACACACTACTCCAGGTGCAGTGTAACCAAGTTCTTATACAATTGACAGTTGAAAATGTGTTGCTGGAAAAGCGCAGCAGGTCAGGCAGCATCCAAGGAGCAGGAGAATCGACGTTTCGGGCATGAGCCCTTCTTCAGACCCTTCCTGAAGAAGGGCTTATGCCCAAAAAGTCGATTCTCCTGCTCCTTGGATGCTGCCTGACCTGCTGTGTTTTTCCAGCAACACATTTTCAGCTTTGATCTCCAGCATCTGCAGTCCTCACTTTCTCCTCTTACACAATTGAAGCAAGGTATAATTACGCCTGTACTCAATACTTTTTACAATAAAGGCTAACATTCCTTTAGCCTTCCAAAAAGCTTGATCACCTAATGCTACCCTTCAGTGACTGATGGACAAGGATATCAAGGTCCCTTTCCAGTACATTACCTCCTGTCCCATGTGCTTTAATTTTTTTAATCAACCTCCTGCAAAGGACTGTTTCAAGATCCTTCTGAAAATCAATGTATATTACTTCCATCAGCACTTCTTTATAAATTTTATTTGTAACATATTCAAAAAGACAAGTTTGCCTCACAATTTCAAGCCGATTCTGCCCAATCAGATCATTATCATCAAGTGTCCATTTATCTCAAACTTTATAATGTATTCTAGCATTTTCCCTAACACTGATGTAAGGCTGAAAGGACTGTCATTCACTGTTTTCACTTTCATTCCCTTCTTAAATAATAGGGTGACATTTGCTAACTTCTAATTCACAGTAATCATTCCCAACATCTGTGCATTTTTGAAGATAATCATCAATGCATCTAACCATCACTAAAGCCACCTTCTTCAATACTCTAGAATGAAGATGGTCAGTCCTGGAGATTCAGTAACTTTCAGCCCCATTTATTTCTCCATTGCTGCCTTCTTATTAATGTTAACTTCCTTCAGCTCTTCAGTCTCCCTAGTTACTTGGACCTCCGGTACTGGGAGATTTCTTGTATTTTGCTCATTAAAACAACACAAAGTAATAATTTAGCTTCTTTGAATTTATTTCCCATTATAAATTCTCTCAACTCTTCATGCAACAGACCTATGTTAGTTTTAGCTGACCATTTTCTTTGAACTGCCTATTGAAGCTTTTACAGTCCATTTTTATGTTCTTGCTAGATTTCATTCTTATTCTTTTCTCCCTTAGCTGATGAGTTTCTTGGTCCTCCTTTGCTGTATTCTTTTAACCTCCCAGTCCTCAGAATTACTGCATTTCCTGGTAACCATATAGGACTTTTCTTTTAATCATATGCAATCTTTAACTTTCATTGACAGCCATAGTTTACTGACTTGTTAAATCAGTTTTTGTAAGTTGAAAAAATTTATAGTTGTTGTCAGCCATGTACTAGTTATTTAAAGACTATCCGTTACCGATGTATGTTATTTTCACAGATCACCTCAGTCTATTTGTGCCTCATGCAGCATTCCCACTAATTTTTTTTTAAACTCACTGTGCAGGCCTCCATGCAAGCAATTCTGGAACCAGAAGTCAATGCTGTGAGCAGCACCCTGATCAACGTTTGTAAAAACCTTGGAGTAGCCGCAAGCACAGCTGAGAGGGAACATTACCCTTGTGCCTTCATAATTTCCCTTAGTCATATTTAACACCCTTGTTTCAGATTGATCTACCTCACTTTCAAACATAAGGGTGAAATTCTATCGTATTATAGTCAATCAACCTAACCAGTTAATTTATATTAATTACATAATGCATGTCCTCTCATTGGCTCCTTAACATACTGCTCTAGAAATTCACCCCTAATACACTCTAGAAATTCAGCTTCAGTGCTCAGTTGGTTTCTGTAATCTATATGCAGGTTTAAGTCACCTATGGTTACTATGTTGCCTGTGCTAAAAGCTTCTCTCATCTCCTGTTTTGTACCATACCCCACTGACACATAAATAACTCCAGCCAATGTCTGTTGTCCCTTGCTGTTTCTTAGCTCCACCCAAATAGATTCCACAATGCTTTTCTGATTGAGATCCTTTCTTGCTAGTATACTGATCCCATTCTTATTATCAACACAATTCCACTCTTTTAACTTGTTTAAACATTGAATATCTTTGAACATTCACTTCCCAATCCTGGTTACCATGCATCCATGTTTTTTATGCATTTTAGAAGAGAGAAACTCTTTTCCAATGGATCTAAATATTTAATATCTCACAGTAGACAAGAAGAATGAGAGAAAACTTACTGAAACAATGAGTTTCTGAAGACATATATTAGCACATCAAGGTGGTTTCCCCTTGTGGAAGGGTATAGGATAAAAGGGCATAATCTCAGAGCAGGGAATAATACAATTGGAACAGAGATGAGGAGGAATTTCTTCTCTTAGAATTCTTTACCTCAGAAGACTATAGAAGCTGGGTCATTAAGTATATTCAAGACTGAGATAGACATTTTTAATCAGTAAGGGAATCAAGGGTTATAGGGAAAAGGCAGGAAAGTGGAGTTGAAGATTTATCAGCTCAGCCATTATCTCACTGAATGGCAAAGCAGATGTGATGGGCTGAATGGCCTACTTCTGCTCTTATATCCAAAGATTTAATGATCCTGGTTTGGACAATAGCAAGTCAGTTAGGAAAATATACTAGAATGGACACAATTTTCTCAATGTTGAGAATCTCATAAGTTCAATATTTCAGTTAAAATTTTAAAGGCCGGATGAGGATCTCACTAGTGAGAAGTCTATTTGCATACATTAACCTCATTATTATTGAATATTGTCTTGTTTATATGCATGTTCCCTGCTCCAGGACATCTCTGCATGGCTTCCTCAGGGTAGTGTCCTCAGTCCAACTATCTACAGCTGCTTCCCTCTATCATAAGTTCAGAAGTGGGAATGTCATTGATTTTGGACATCAGTTCCATAAAATTTTAAAAGGCTACACCTTATGTTGATAAGGCTATTAAAAAGAAAACTCATCCAGAATTGAGTCTTATGGAAAGTAAAAGTTAAAACAATACTAAACAACCAGTAGATTTGAGGCAGTGTGTGCAATTCTGAGTTCCAGGTGTCTAAATAAATTGAGAGATTTGGGACATAGTAGGAGAAAGGTACTTACACAGCAGGCTGAGAGGATATTTAATTTCTCAATGAATTTACTGATGAAAGCAAATAGAGTCATAGAGATGTACAGCACAGAAACAGACCCTTCGGTCCAACTCATCCATACCGACTGGATAAAAAACTCAGCAGGTCCGGCAGCATCCTTGGAGACAGAAACAGGGTTAACATTTCAAGACCAATTTGAGTCTTCATCAGAACAGAACTGAAAAATGGTGGTTTTCATGTTGTACACAGAGGGGTGGGAGGGGTGAATGGAACAGATTGCGAGGGTACTGCCAGAATAAAAGGCAAAGGGAGTGGTAATGACAGTAAAAGGAATGATAGAGATGTAGAGTGATAGATGGGAAAAGGAAAAAAATGGATCTGCTCTGCTGAGAGCAAAGTCAACAAGACACACATAAAACATGGTTGGGCAGTGGGGGAATGTAGGAAAAATGGAAGTGATGTTTGGGACCACAGACAGTGAGGAAGAGAAAGGGTCTAGTGTTATGCTTTCTACAGTCGCATGGGAGGGTGCCATAGAACTTGGGAGGGGGCTTTGATGAAATGTTGGGAGTGATGAAAGAGTGGACCAGGGTGTCATAGAGGGAATGGTGGTATGCCGGTAGTGGAAGGGAGGGGATGATATGTTTTGGTGGTAGTATCCTGCTGGAGGTGGTGAATTGACAGGCACTTTGCTTTTCACAGTCTGAAGTTAATCATTGCTTGCAGGTTTTTAATTACATCTTTAATCCGGCTGTTTTGATTTACTTTCACATCCATTTCCATGCTCCTTTATAGCTTTTTTCAATTCAAAAAGCAATATTGCTGCCTTGAAGGATGCTTTCATCCTAATTAAAAATGCAGATAAACTGAAATGTCACCACACAGCACAGCTGAAATAGATGTCTAACTAATCATATCTCCAGCTATCACAAAGAGGGGGTCACCTAGACTTACAGTAATGACCATATGTCTTTATTTGGATTAAAACCCTGAAGTTTCTTTATGCCACTTTTTTGTTTAGAAAGTCAAACAGTAAAAGTCAATAAAACATCTAAGGAAATACTATGGTTCAGACACTTTCCAGACATTCCCCGTTTACTTCATGCACAAAAAACCCCAGAAAATAGACAACCACTTTTCCTAGGAGCCAAAACATGACCTTATAAACACAAAATGATCTGAAGGCTACATTCTTAGGGTGAACAATATATCTCTACTCTAATTCACATAACTTAAGCTTAGACGTTTTGAGGTTTGAAGAAATTGTTAACAATATATTGTAACTCGGACTATAAACCATAAATTACGTTCATACATTTATCATGTAAAATTAACAGAAGCAATAGAAAACAAGCAGGTTAATAAATTTTACTACAAAGTGCAGTTATTGATCAAAAAAACATTTCAAAAGACTCACTGGCTCAGGTTCATCATGGTAATTTTTAACTTACATCAATTATGGATTGAGGAATTTATATGCACAATTAAACAGTGCTCCCTCTAGACCCCGTTCAGAAATGGCATGGTGAAGTAGTAGATCTGCAAAAACCTAGAAAGGGGTAATGGTATTTTGGTTCTCTCTGCTTGAATATTCAACATTTAATTTGCCCACACAGAGATGATTCATCTCCCCCTTTGACATAACATTATGCACAGAAAAACATTTTCTAGAAATTCCCTCAGCCAATCTGTTTCCAGGCAACAGTGAACAAATTTAAACAGAACATAGAAAAATACAGCGCAGTACAGGCCCTTTGGCCCTCGATGTTGCGCCGATTCAAGCCCACCTAACCTACACTAGCCCACTATCCTCCATATGCCTATCCAATGCCCGTTTAAATGCCCATAAAGAGGGAGAGTCCATCACTGCTACTGGCAGGGCATTCCATGACAGTCTTTCCTCATACGATTTTTCTTCCATACCAGGCAACATCCTGGTAGACCTCCTCTGCACCTGTTCCAGTGCCTCCACATCCTTCCTATAGTATGGCGACCAAAACTGCACACAATATTCCAGATGCGGCCGCACCAGAGTCTTATACAACTGCAACATGACCTCAGGGCTCCGGAACTCAATTCCTCTACCAATAAAAGCCAGTACGCCATATACCTTCCTCACCGCACTGTTTACCTGGGTGGCAACTTTCAAAGATCTGTGTAACTGGACACCAAGATCCCTCTGCTCATCCACACTACCAAGTATCCGACCATTAGCCCAGTACCCCGTCTTTTTGTTACTCTTACCAAAGTGAATCACCTCACACTTTGCTACATTGAACTCCATTTGCCACCTTTCTGCCCAGCTCTGCAACTTATCTATATCTTGCTGTAACCTGACACATACTTCCTCACTGTCAACAACTCCACCGACTTTCGTATCATCCGCAAACTTGCTCACCCAACCTTCTAGCCCCTCCTCCAGGTCATTTATAAAAATGACAAACAGCAATGGTCCCAAAACAGATCCTTGCAGAACACCACTAGTAACTGCACTCCAAGGTGAACCTTTACCATCAACTACTACCCTCTGTCTTCTTCTTGCCCTTCACAAAACCATGCTGACTATCCTTGATCACATTATTCCTATCCAGATGTTCATAAATCCTATCCCTTACAATTCTCTCTAAGACTTTGCCCACAACAGAAGTGAGACTCACCGGCCTATAGTTACTAGGGTTATCCCTACTCCCCTTCTGGAACAACGGAACCACACTGGCACTATTCCTGTAGACAACGAGGACATAAAAATCAAGCCAATGGCTCTGCAATCTCCTCCCTTGCTTCCCAGAGAATCCTGGGATAAATGCCGTCAGGCCCAGGGGACTTATCTATTTTCACACTTTCCAGAATTTCCAACACCTCTTCCTTACATACCTCAAAGCCGTCCATTCTAATTAATTGTGACTCAATATTCACATAGTCCCCAATTAGAATAACTACAAAAATTCCAGGGAAAAAAAATATAAAAACTAGCTTCTCTGTTGAAAGCATGAGACTTTTGATCCATCGCAGTAAGAGAAATTAACATTACAATGTAAGATGATGCAAACCTCTCTTCACCATGTAATATAAAAGGAACCTTGCTGGCAGATTTTTGATCTAATTAAGCATGGCTTTCAGAGCAACTACATTCTAAAATGCACAGAAAGATATGAAAAGGATTTACAAAGGTCATATGGAGAATGGCAGGTTACTGAACCCAAAATGTTAACTCTATTTTATCGCCACAGATGCTGAGTTTCTCCAGTAACTTGTTTTTTTTGTTTGTTTCAGATCTCTAGTATCCATTGTTCCTTAATTATTTTACAACAGGATGACCATTGGATTTTAATGAAAGCTTAGAGAAACACTGGTCAGAGAAAGCAATGCCACAGGAAAACTAGAACATAGCAGCTGATGCAAAAACCACCTCATGTTAAAAGACCAGGGGACACATGAGGAGCATTTGAAGGTCACAATATTACATTTGTTCTCATCCATATTGAACACTATATTCCATTTTGGTTCCACAATAGCGTTGAAAACACATATGCACATGCTTTGAGCCATGCTATTTTTTAGCATACACCCATGGAACATCTGCCAGTAATATGCAGAGTGGGCAAATCACAAAGTCAATCAACATGGAATATTGGTCTGACACAATCACTGCTCTTTTGGAGCTCAAAAGCTCAGCTGATGCATCCTTTGATGACAACATACTAAGAGGATGACGAAGCAACCATGGCTGACAAGAGAAGTCAGGTACACCAATACAGCAAAAGAAAAAGCATTCTATGTGATAAAAATTAATAGGAATCCAGAGGGTTGAGCACCCTTTAAAAACCAGCAGAGGAAAACAAAAAAAATCAACAAGGGTGGAGAAGATGAAATAAGAATATGTTAGCTAGTAACATAAAAGAAAATTGCTGGAGTTGTTTAGATATATAAAAGGAAACAGAGGCAAGAGTGGGCATTGGACGACTGGAAAATGAGGCTGGAGGTGGAGGAACAGTGGAGAAACTGAATAGGTACATTCCATAAGTTTTCACAATGGAAGACACCAGTAGTACACCCGAACTTCAAGAGAGGCAGGGGCAGAAGTCAGTATTATGGCCATCACTAAGTAGAAGCTGAAAGGTCTGAAGGTGGATAAATATCTAGATTATATGGACTACACCACAGTGTTCAAAAGGAGACAGCTAAGGAGATTGTGGGGGCAATGGCAGTGATATTTCAAGAAACACTGGAGTCAGAGACGGTCCCAAAGGATTGGAAAATGGCTAATGTAATATTCCTTTTTAAGGAGGGAGGGAGGCGGAAGACAGGAAACTATCAGCAAGTTAGCCTGATCTTGGTCATTGGTAACATTTTAGAGACCATTATCGAGGATGAGATTGCAGAGTCCTTGGAAGTGTATAAAAAATAGGCCTAGGGTATCACAGCTTCATCAAGGGTAGGTCATGCCTGACAAATCTGTTAGAATTCTTTGAGGAGGTAATGAGCAAGTTAGACAAAGGATAGACATTGGGTGTGATATACTTTGATTTCCAGAAGACCCCTGAAAAGGTGCCATTCAGGTGGTTAGTAAATAAGATATGAATCCATGATGTTAGGGACAAGGATAGAGGATTAGCTAACTGGCAGAAAGCAGACAGTAGTGATAAAGGGGTCTTTTTCCCGATGGCTGCCAATGACCAGGGGAATTGGCCTCGTTCAGTGTTAGGGTCACAGCTATTCATGAGATATTAATGATCTGGTTAAAGGAACTAAGGGCATTGTTGCTAACTTTGCAGACGACACAAAGATAGGTGAAGGAACAAGTAGCCGAGTGGGGAGACTGCGGAAGAACTCAGACCGGCAAGGAGAATGAGCAAAGAAGTGGCAGATGGAATACAATGTGGGAAAGTGTGAAGTTCTGCACTTTGGCGGGAAGACTAGAGACAGACTATTTTCTAAATAGGAAAGGCTTCAGAAATCTGAAACACAAAAGGGACTTAGGTGGTTAGTTCAGGAGTCTCTTATGGTTAACATGCAAGTTCAGTTTGTAGTTAGGAAGACAAATGCAATGTTAGCATTGATTTCAACAGGGTTAGAATACAAGAGCAGGGATATACTGCTGAGGCTGTATAAGGCTATAGTCAGCCTGAAATCAGAATACTCTGAGCAGTTTTGGAAGATATGCTGGCCATGGAGTGGGTCCAGAGAAGTTTATAAATGTTAAGCAAGGAATTTATGTTGAACTTGTATAGGACACTAGTTCAGCCTCAGTTGAAGCGCTGCATCAGTGAGGACTCCCACAGTACCTTCCTCCTGATGTACACCATTGCTCCACCACCTCTGCTGGGTCATTCACAGATCACAACTGTAAGTATTGGTCATCGTGAAAGAAAATATCAAAGGACCACAAGATGCAGGAGTAGAAGTAGGCCTTTCAGCCCACCAAGTCTGCTTTTCCTATCAATGTGATCATTGCTAATCTGATAATCCTCAACTCCATTGTTTTTGTTTTAGTTCTGAAGAAGGGTCAGTGGATCCAAAACATAACTCTGCTTTCTCTCCATAGATGCTGCCAGAGCTACTGAGTTTTTCCAGCAATTTCATTTTTGGTCCACTTTCCTGCCATTTCCCCATAACCTTGAATTCCCTTGCTGGTTAAAAAAAGATCTGTTTATCTCAGCTTTGAATATATTTAACAAACCAGCTTCTACAGTTCTTTGCAGTAAAGAATTCCACAGGTTCACTACCCACAGAAAAGAAATTCCTCCTTGTCTTGTTCTTAAATGTGCAATCCATGATTCTGAGATTATGACCTCTGGTCCTAGACTTTCCCGCAAGTCCACATCTACCCTGTCCCATCCCCTAAGAATCATATATGCTTCAATAAGGTCACTGTTAAATTTCAATGAGTACAAATCCAACCTACTGAAATCTCCTCAAAAGACAGTGCCTTCATACCTAGTATCAGCTTAATTGACCTTCTCTGGACTGCCTCCAATGCCAATATATCTTTCCTTAGACAAGGGACCCAAAACTGTAGCCCAATTGTAGTCTAACTAGTGCCTTGTATGCTTTAGCAAGATTTGTCTACTTTTATACTCTATTCCCTTTTCATTTGCCTTCCCTATTTGCTAGCTACTTGCGATTTATGCACAAAGGCCCCCAAATCCGTCTGTGCTGTACCTTCATTTCCTTTTTTTTTTGCGTCGCGCATGTGTTGTAATTGGAAAACAACAATCTAATCAAGCTGCTTAGGTGGCATTATAAATTGAATTAAATGGTTTTACAACCATCTTTTAAAGCCTGATTACATTATTGCCTTGTAATCTCTGTGATCTATTTATACATTGTTAATTTTATGAAGTACAGTTATTAAAATGAACTTCCTTTCTGTGTCAGCAGCTGATCTCAGTACAGCTGCCAGCACACTCCACATTATTGTTAGACAACTACATTCAGTCGTTACAAGTTTCTCCACAGATGGATCTGTGCAATCGCTCTGAAGTGGATGTTCACCAGTCCTCAGAACAAAAATGTTCTTCATATTATTTGATGCCTTAATTCTCCACTGATATTGTAGGAATCAGTTTCCTCACCCAACTACTTTGGAAATGTCAGGGAGAATGTTTCCAACATGCCCTTTATCCTTGAGCAGACAAGTTGTCCAGAAATGGAGAAGGAAATGTCTGCAAATCATTGAAAATTCTATCCCATTTCTATGGGCAGACAAGAATGCCAGTGTGAAATCTGAATGAAGAGCAGGAGAGTACTGTGGTGAAGTAGGAAGAAGGAAGAGGGGGAAAAGGCTGGCAGTATGAACTAGAAAAGGGAAGGAACAAAAGATGCCAAGTCTTTTTCCTAAAGATGGTGAATTGAAAACTGGAGGGCATAGTTTTAAAGTAAGAGGGGAAAGATTTAAGAAGAAACTGAGGGGCAACTTCTTCAACAGAGAGTGGTGTGCATATCGAATGGGCTGCCAGAAAAAGTGTTGAGGAAAGTACAATAACAACATTTAAAAAACGTTTGGATAACTCCATGGATGGGAAAGGTTTAGAGGGATATGCAGGCAATTGGAACTGGCTGAGTGTGCACCATGGGCCAGTTTGGGCCAAAGGGCCTGTTTCTATGCCATATTACCTCATGACTCTAAGAACTGGGGAGGAGGGGATACAGTGCAATATAAAGGCTAGGAAGAGCTCATTTGTCTTTAAATTGTCATAGCCATAAAGACATTGAACAGATTCATCAAGAATACAGATTCATATTAACCTGCAACTGAAGGCAAAGGTTGACAGTTTTTGCCATGATCTTCAGCCACATACTGGTTTCATCTGCAAATATACACTATCGTACTCAACATTACAACCAAATATCATAAGCTTATGTTCAGGGTCATCTGAGTTTATAGATTTGGATACATAGATGCACCTGGTTTGTATTCACTTTCCACGTTAGCAGTGCATGCACTGTGTAGAGGTTTATGTGTATGATTGATTAGAAATAAGAATATTTCACGAAGACAATTTTAAAAACTAATATCACTGCCTGAGTCTTACCCATGGGCAGGAGGAAAATCTCCACAGATTCTTCAGTATGAGGGCTCTAAGCCAGTTAACGTCTGTGGCTTATTTTAACTGATCAGGTCTGACTCCTGTGCAGAACTAATTGGAATGGCTTTATGGCCATTGAATGCCAATCCATAGGACAGATATTTGAAAACAATCCCAAGCAAAGAAAGTAATGCATTAAAAGCAGGTTGGGCAGATCATGGTGGAGCAGACTGAAGGAGATAGCCAGGAGTGAGGAATGCAAGGTTCTCTATGCAGACCAGGCAACAACTGCTCTGATTCGGACAGAATCTTTTAGAAATGAAGATAAAATCCATACCAGAGTCTCTGCTAGCCTGATACTATTTGACAAAGCATGTCTTGCAATATGAAAATTATGTTCAGATGCAAAATTAGGTTGTCCATACCAATATTTTAATATTAACTTGACCCTCTACATGGCTTTGATAGCAGCCTTCATTCTCTTGAAAACAAAATTAAAAATGCAGGGGCTGGACAGCTGGGGAAACACAGCATGTGACCACCATTTTAAAGTCCTGCCTGCTCCTTTCTTAATGAGTAGACAAAGCTTAAATCACAGTTCGTATTTACTGAGTGTTATGAACAACAGGATAAACCAAATACCATTCAAAAGAGCAAAATCTGAAATTTAATAAAAGCTAGTCTTATAGCAAACATGTACCGATTGTTCTAAAAACCCAACAAGTTCACTAATATATTTCTGAGAGGAAGCATCCATCCTTATCTGGTCTGGCTTACATGTGACTCCAGTCTCACAACAATGTGTTTGACTCTTAACTGCACTCTTGCAATTATGGATGGGCAATAAATACCCACCTAGCCAGTGATGTCCATATTACATGGACAACTAAAATAAAATTGTATAACTGCCATTTATCTTATTCCTAATTAAGATAGTCACCATTGTCTTACCAGACCATAGGACTACTCTTTGATTAGAGGAGGTGGCTTATCTTGAGGGTCACCATGCCTCAGGTGAAAGGAGAGGTTCTGGACAGTCCAAACACATTTGACAGTGAAAGTACACTTTTGGTGGAAATAAACGTATCCTTGTATTTGTGGATTGTGAGGGTGGAAAATTGAATTCCTGGAATGCAAAGGAATTACTATGCGATTTTTTTGTAGGGTAGTTAAAAGGTCAAAAGAACTACAAATTATCTGCTGTTTACAAAAGTCAAATGGCTTCGTAGTGAACATAAGCTTTTTTTTACAGAAGAGATAAGGGTGGAGTCATATTACTTTAATGGTTGGGCAAATATATTTGGAAAAACCATCCTGGATGTGTGCTTTGTTTCCTAGCAACAATCCCTGGCCTGAGGTAGTTTGTGTCTTGTCACTGCCTTGCAGCTGTGAGCAGTTGGATTAAATTGGCAAGAGGGAAAACTGTCCCCTTTCTCAGCAAGTAACAATATGATTCTCAGAGAAAAGCAGTTGGAGAAATAGCTCAGTGATATATATCCTGGGAATAAGAGAAAGCTGCAGGAATCAATATCTCTGACATCCTCATAAATGCTGAAAGGTAAACTGCTAACTCAGTCATGAGAGCCATGTCCAACTGACCCTTGAAATTAGGGTCGACCGTCACTTTGAGTTGATCACAACATGGTCCTGTTGACAAAAAAAAGAACTGTGAGAGAATCATTTCATTCTACCCTTTCAGCTTGTACTCTTGATTAACAGGGCTTTGCCCTGTTTTTCCAATCATAATGCTCCGCAGAGCTGTTGTCTCATCCTGTCTGTATATTAATCTGAGTGTGTTTAGGTTAAACAGACATAGTTTCACCCTGCATAGCAATTTAGTTAATGATCCATCTTGCTGGAACCAAGAACCATAGAAATAATACAGGACAGAAGAGGGTAATTTGTCCATCTTGTCCATGCTGACCCAAAGATACCCAGATGCCCTTTTCTAATCCCATCTTCCTGCACGCAGCCCATATCCCTGCAGCTGCAGCTTTCAGCACTTAAGATGCAGGTCAAGATATTTTTTTTTTACAGAAAGAGTTTTACAGGCAGCAAATTCAAGACACCCACCACCTCTGCATAAAAATGGTTTTTCTCAAGTTAATTGTTTAAATTGTTTAAAGAGTGGGATTAGTTTGAACAATCACGTTATTTTTGAGTATATTGAAGAAACCTGCTGGAAAACAAATTGACCAGTTTGGTGGTTAAATAAAACATTCACATTTAGTATGACTAGTGGAGTTTGATTTCAAATGCACTCCTCCCATCAGAATCATATCTATTTAAAAGGTTACATATACTGAATGCCAAATGAATAAACTAGGAATTGTATCTATATGCA
Organism: Chiloscyllium plagiosum; assembly: GCF_004010195.1. Lineage (NCBI taxonomy): Eukaryota > Metazoa > Chordata > Chondrichthyes > Orectolobiformes > Hemiscylliidae > Chiloscyllium > Chiloscyllium plagiosum. The sequence goes on from NC_057714.1 coordinate 77,493,243, forward strand.
CTACCACCTATAAATTATGAATGTGATTTTTTTCAGTTCTATTTAATATGATGCACAAATTGCATTTTCACACAGTTCAGTGCCTAACTTCCTGCATTCCATTTTTGATGTTAACCTTGCTTATCAAAATAAAATAAAAACAGGCATATTTTGTCATAATATACTTCAAAGTCTAATGGTTCTCTTCTGACAGCAACAGTTTTATTCCTATAATGAAAATATCACAATGCTGGATATTCCAGTCAGTGGTAAAGCAATGGCGCTCTCTGCTGAATATGCACAAATATTTAGGTCAATTCTAATGTGTGGATTTCCCCTTTCCGGTGACAATTCAACTCTAGCTCCAGGTTAGGGGATCTCCAGGCATCTATTAGTAGTGATGTAATGAAGCTTAGAAGCATCCAATCACATTGGAGGGTTCTGCTGATTAGCAAACCAGGAAGGTAAAAGCACTAAATGGCCTTCTTTTATAATTCAACATTTCAGACAGTGAAGCAAATTACTAAAGTTTATTAAGATAGAACCAAAACAGCATAAAATGAAATACAATCAAAATATGATTTTTTTTTAAATATAGCAGGAAACTTTGAAAAACTGATTCTCTACTGTTGTACAATATTCAGTCAGAATTCAGCAGCAATTATGAAAAATTCATAGGATAGCTCATTCCAGTTTCAACTATTTCAAGAGGCATTAACAGTGGAATTTTCAACACTTCAGTGAGCTCCGGAGGAACTCAACACTGCACCCTCTGAAGGAGTGTAAAATTTGTGTTATTCTGCACATGCGCAGAAAACCAAAGTTTCTGACAATTCCACTGGAGTAATAATAACGAATATGGATTTTGTTGCTGACATTATGAACTCAATAGCCCAGGTTTTATATTGACAACTAAAAGTCGTGACAATATTTTACTATTCCAAAGTTGTGTTAAGCAAAAAAAGTGCATGTATACATTCATATAGAATCATACCGTAAACCACTATTAAAGAAAAAATGAAATAACTTTTTTTCTAATGATATTTGAAGATGACAAAATGGATGGTGGACTGACCAGAAATAACAAGATCTGGAACAACTATATCAGGGAGTCAATGAAGAGTGTGGAAACATTGAAGAATGTTGGTGAGAGGAGACTGAAATCACATGGACATCTGCTGTGCAGTAAGAACAGACGTGTGGTCATGAGAATAATAGAGATGTGACTGCCTGGAGCAAGAAGGCAGCCTAGATCCAGATGAAAAGCTGCTCTGGTGAGGGGCAAACTCAGAAATTGGAAGAGAATGGGTAACTGAGGAGATGGAAAAGGATAGTTAACTAGCATTGTGGCAACATCAGATAAAGTGCAAGAAACCAAAATGAGGAGGTATTTCGAGATGCAATCATAGAAGGTCTAAACTTGGACAAAGTCTAACTGACTAATTATCTTGGCACTAATGGAAAAAATACTTCACTATATCTGCAAAAATCATCTTCCAATACATACTTAATTGGGAATTATGACTTTAAATGTCAGTATAGTCCCATATAGAGCAAATAACTCCTACAAATAAAACTGAAATAGATTGCTTAATATCACTGGAGGAGAAGGCTCCTCAAGTATCCCCACCCTCAATGATAGAAGAGCCCAGCACATCAGTGCAAAAAGATACAGCTGAAACATTTGCAACAACTTCAGCAAGAAGTGCTGAGGGGATGATCCATCTCAGCCTCCTTCAGTGATCATCAGCATTAAAGTTATCAGTCTTCATTCAATTCGATTCACTCCACGTGATATCAAGAAATGGTTAGAGGCACCGGATACTGCAAAGGCTATGGGCACTGACAACATTCTAGCAATAATACTAAAGACTTGTGCTCCAGAACTTGCCATTCCCCTAGCCAAGTAAAGTTACAACATTGGCATCTTCCCGACAATGTGGAAAATTGCCCAAGTATGTCCTAAATGTCCAACCCAGCCAATTACAGCCCCACCAGTCTACTCCCAATCATCAGTAAATTGACAGAAGGGGTCATCTACAGTGCTATTAGGGAGCACACTGCTCAGCGACGCCCAGTTTGGGTTCAGCCAAGGTCACTGAGCTCCTGATCTCATGACAGCCTTGGTCCAAACATGGACATAAGAGTTAAGTTCCAGAGGTGAGGTGAGAGTGGCAGCCTTTCACATCAAGGCCGCATTCGACTGAGTGTGGCATCATGGAGCCCGAGCAAAACTGGAATCAATGCATATCAAGTGGAAAACTCTCTAATGAGAGTCACATCTGACACATAGGAAGATGTTTGTGGGGTTGTTGGATGTCAGTCACCTCAGCTCCAAGACATCTCTGCAGGAATTCCTCATCGTAGTGTCCTAGGCCCAACCATCTGCAGCTGCTTCATCAATGATCTTCCCTCCATCATTAGGAAGTGGAGATGTTCGCCAATGACTGCACAATGTTCAGGATATTTCGCAACTCCTCAGATACTGAAGAAGTCTGTGCTTAAATGCAACAAAATCTGGACAATATCCAGGCTTGAACTAACAAGTGGCAAGTGACATTTGTGCCACACAAATGCCAGGCTATGACCATCACCAACAAGAGACAATCTAACAACCACCTCTTGACCTTTAATGGTGTTACCATTATTGAATCCCCACTATCAACATCCTGGGAGTTATCATTGGTCAGAAACTCAACAGGACTGACCACATAAATGCAGTTGCTACAAGAGCAGGTCAGAAGCTAGGAATATTGCAGCGAGTAACTCACTTCCTGACTCCCCAAAGCCTGTCCATCATCTACAAGGCACAAGTCAAGAGTGTGATCGAATAATCCCCACTTGCCTGGATGAATGAAGCCCCAATAACACTCAAGAAGTTTGACACCATCCAAGAAAAGCAGCCCGCTTGATTGGCACCATATCCACAAGCATCCACTCCCTCCACCGCCAATACTCTGTAAGAGCAGTGTGTACTATCTGCAAGATGTACTGCAGAAATTCACCAAAGATCCTCAGATAGCACCTTCCAACTCATCACCACTTCCATCTTGAAGCACAAGGGCAGCAGATGCATGGGAACACCACCACATTCAAATTCCCCTCCAAGCCACTCATCATCCTGACTTGGAAAAAGATCACATTCCTTCACTGTCACTGGGTCAAAATCCTGAAATTCCCTCCCTAATGACATTGTGGGTCAACCCACAGCAGGTGGGTTCAAGAAGGCAGCTCACCACCACCTTCTCAAAGGTAACTAGGAACAGGCAATAAATGCTGGCCCAGCCAGTGATGCCCACATCCCACAAAATGGATAACTTAAAAAGAACCCTAATATAGTCTTGTTATGCTCAGTTTTAATCAAGATTGCCTATCCTGGTAATTATGTAGTTGATAAACTAAATAACAAACATATTTATTTGCACAAAAGAAAGCAGATGGAATATTGCAAGAATTTAAAGGGACAGTAATGGTTATGCCATTGCACTTAAAATTGCCTCAATGGTCCATTCTATTTGTTCAGAGTTTTACAGAATGACTGCATCCATATGCTACTACTTGTCTATGATGCTCAGTGGTAGAATTGCACAAAAAACGCATTCTGCAGTGCCTTTGGTAGAACCTACAAGAAGACTTCCTAAACAGTACAAAGTTGAAATCACACAACACCAGGTTATAGTCCAACAGGTTTAATTGGAAGCACACTAGCTTTCGGAGCGTCGCTCCTTCACCAGGTAATAGCGGAGGACACAATTGTAAAGCATAGAATTTATAGCAAGAATTTACAGTGTGATGTAACTGAAATTATACATTGAAAAATACCTTGATTGTCAGTTGAGTCTTTCATCTGTTCGAATACCATGATAGTTTCACTTCTTTCATGTGTAAATCACAAAACCTTTTTTTAAAGTTGCATTCTCGGGTTAGCTGTAACAATTGGTGTTAGCTAGACAATATGTTGAAGGTGTTACCCCCTGTGTTCTCTGTCTATGCCATGATGTTTAGATTGATTCTAATCTAAAAGGTGATATAAAAGTTTTACATAAATTCATGCAGTTTTTGAGCAAAGTACAATGTAATTCTGGAAGTACAAATTCACTCCACAAAATATATGTGTGTATTTGGGTCTTTGTGTCTGTCGTGTGTCTGTCTGTCTGGGTTGGGGGTTGAGTGTGAGAGAGTGCGCATATATGTGTGTAGTGTGTGTAGAGTGTCTTAAGTCTGTGAGGGGGTGCACGTGTGAGTGAGAGTGTGAGTGTGTGAGTGAGAGTATGTGTGTCTGGGGTGGAGGGTTGTGAGTGTCTGTGAGAGTGTGTGTGTGTGTGTGTGCCTGAGTGTAGAGTGGTCTAAGTCTCTGAGAAGATGCCTGTGAGAGTGTGGGAGGGTGTGTGTCTGTAAGAGTGTGAGTGTGTCTGTGTGTGTGTCTGTGTATGTGTGTGTCCGTGTGTGTGTGTCCGTGTTTAGGAGTGCCTGTGTGTGTGTGCATGTGTGCCTGTACGTGTGTATAGTGCAATAGTGGTCAGCTGTAATGTGACACGAACCCAAGGTCCCGGTTGAGGCCCTCCCTATCAGCCTCTGCTCGGCCACCTTTCGCTGCTGCCTGTCCCGAAGTCTGCCTTGGAGGATAGCCACCCGAAGGTCTGAGGTCGAATGTCCTGGACCACTGAAGTGTTCCCCAACTGGGAGGGAGCACTCCTGTCTGTTGACTGTTGTGTGGTGCCCATTCATCCGTTGTCGTAGCCTTTGCTCGGTTTCCCCAATGTACCATGCCTCAGGGCATCCTTGCCTGCAACGTATAAGATAAACAGCGTTGGCTGAGTCACATAAGTACCTGCACTGTACATGGTGGGAGGTGTCCCCATGTGTAATGGTGGTATCCACGTCCACACTCTGACACATCTTGCAGCGTCTACCGTGACAGGGTTGTAAGGAGTTGGCCTGAGAGCCGGGCAGTTTGCTACGAACAATGATCTGTTTGAGGTTTGGCGGTTGCTTAAAGGCAAGTAGTGGAGGTGTGAGGAAGGTCTTGGCAAGGTGCTCATCCTCAATGATAATGTGTTGCAGGTCACGAAGAACATGGCGTAGTTTCTCAGCTCCTGGGAAGTACTGGACAATGAAGGGTACCCTGTCAGTTGCAGCGCGTGTCTGTCTCCTGAGGAGGTCATTACAGTTCCTTGCTGTGGCACGTCGGAACTGGCAGTCGATGAGTTGAGCATCGTACCCCGTTCTTGTGAGGGCATCCCTGAGTACTTCCAGGTGCCTGTCATGTTCCTCCTTATCAGAGCAGATCCGGTGTACGCGTAGGGCTTGTCCATAGGGATTGACTGTTTTAATATTAAGGTATTAATATTAAGGTATTTTTCAATGTATAATTTCAGTTACATCACACTGTAAATTCTTGCTATAAATTCTATACCTTACAATTGTGTCCTCCACTATCACCTGATGAATGAGCGGTGCTCCGAAAGCTAGTGCGCTTTCAATTAAACCTGTTGGACTATAACCTGGTGTTGTGAGATTTTTAACTTTGTACATCCCAGTCCAACATCGGCATCTCCAAATCCTAAACAGTAAGTCACAATCAGGGACAAGTAATTGGAGTCACCAGCTCCACAGCACATACCACTTCCACTCAACAACTCTCACCTCCCTTCCCTGTCCCCAGTGAACAATGCTTCTCTCTTCACCAGCCACACCTTTCAACTTTCACTTGGGTTTGCACCAATTGCGAAGCATGAGAACGGAGTTGTACTTTGAATCACAACAGTAAAGAATTTGAAAAGCCCTAGGCTAGATTGTGACACATTTAATCAGACATCCTTTTAAACTTTAGGTACATTTTTTGGAGACAGTAGAATAATGGCAATGTCACTGGACAAGGGTTAAATTCCTACCATGGTAAATGGTGGAAAACTGAAAATTAAATTTTGGAAAATCTGGAATTAAAATATTACCCTAATGGTGACAATGTAATTGTTCGTTATTAAAAACTCAGCAAGTTCACTCGAGTCCTTTAGGGAAGGAAATTTCCATTATTATGTTCAAGAGCAGTATAACAAACCACGTAGTTATAGAGTCATAAAGATGTACAGCACAGAAACAGATGCTTCGGTCCAACTCATCCATGCCAACCAGATATCCCAACCCAATCTAGTCCCACCTGCCAGAGCCTGGCCCATATCCTTCCAAACCCTTCCTATTCATATACCCATCCAGATGCCTCTTAAATGCTGCAATTGTACTAGCCTCCACCACTTCCTCAGGCAGCTCATTCCACACATGTACCACCCTCTGAGTGAAAAAGTTGCCTCTTGGGTCTCTTTTATATCTTTCCCCACTCACCCTGAACCTATGACCTCTAGTTCTGGACTCCCCAACACCAGGGAAAAGACTTTGTCTATTTATCCGACCCATGCTCATGATGTTATAAATCTCTACGGTCACCCCTCAGCCTCCGATGCTCCAGGGAAAACATCCTTAGCCCATTCAACCTCTCCCTATAGCTCAAATCCTCCAACCCTGGCAACATTCTTGTAAATCTTTTCTGGACCCTTTCAAGTTTCACAACATCTTTCCAATTGGAAGGAGACCAGAATTGCACTGTTGGAATATTCCAACAGTGGCCTAACCAATGTCCTGTACAGCAGCAACATGACCTCCCAACTCCTGTACTCAATACTCTGACCAACAAAGGAAAGCATACCAAACGCCACCTTCACTATCCTATCTACCCGCAACTCCACTTTCAAGGAGCTATGAACCTGCATTCCAAGGTTTCTTTCTTCAGAAACACTCCCTAGGACCTTACCATTAAATATATAAGTCCTGCTAAGATTTGCTTTCCCAAAATGCAGCACCTCACACTTATCTGGATTAAACTCCATCTGTCACTTCTCAGCCCATTGACCCATCTGATCACGATCCCATTATAATCTCAGGTGACCTTCTCCGCTGTCCACTTCACCTCCAATTTTGGTGTCATCAGTAAACTTACTAACTATACCTCTTATGCTCACATCCAAATAATTTATATAAATGATGAAAATTAGTGGACTCAGCACCGATCCTTGTGGCACTCCACTGGTCACAGGCCTCCAGTCTGAAAAACAACCCTCCATTATTACCCTCTGTCTTCTACTTTTGAGCCAGTTCTGTATCCAAATGGTGAGTTCTCCCTGTATTCCATGAGATATAACCTTGCTCACCAGTCTCCCATGGGGATCTTGTGGAACGCCTTATTGAAGTCCATATAGATCACATCCACCGCTCTGTCCTCATCAATCCTTTTTGTTACTTAGTCAAAAAACTCAATGAATGGATGAAGCCACAATAAATTTTAAAGAAAGGAATTAAACTGAACACACCATTGACATTGAAATAGGTACTGGAAACAATGACAAACATGACCCTGTTGAATCTGCAAACTGTTCCTTATTGTAGCAACAAAGGCTCATGGTGGTGACGGTGGAAATGAACCTGGCCATGGAACTGGTTAATGGTTAGGAGAAAGTGAGGACTGCAGATGCTGGAGATCAGAGTCTAGAGTGTGATGCAGGAAAAGCACAGCAGGTCAAGCAACATCCGAAGAACAGGAGAATCAACGTTTCAGGCATAAACCCTTTATCAGGAACTGGTTAATGGTTGTATGATGAAAATTTTATATCCTAGGTTTCATCATGGCTTCCCATGCTTGTGTGGATGTTTTGTTGTAAATTTGCAAACATCATACATTGGCACTTGCCAGTGTCAAGCTTAGCCAATATCAAATAGTTACATCTTTTCTGAAGGTAGATAGTTTGAAATTTGCAAATTATTTGGATGATGTTATGACATTAATGGTTTCCACTAGATTGCCAATATGAAACATATGTTGGAACAAATTACTGCAGATACTGGAATCTGTACTGAAATTCACCACTCACTGTATAGTCATGTACATCATCAGATTCTGGTTAGTTAGTCACTTGCTGTATATACCTTTGGTGGGTTATTAGATGGTCTCTGTGCATAGCCCTTGTGGGTAATGTGATTGGGTCAGTGCATAGTTCATCGCAGCTGTATTAGACTTCATTCTATTACAATGCCTCTGCCAATAATCGTTTCTGCCACAGGCTTTACAAAATTTATTCAAAGCTGGGGATTTCCATGGTGCATGCAAAAGAACAAATCTTCATCATGTCTTGCTATTATTGGATGTTTGAGTAATTACATCAATTGTCGAGTTTGTAATCAAGGCCTATAAGTTTTGTTGACCAAACCAAAATTGCTGCACAATAAAATCAGAAAACGCTGGAAAAACTCACAAAATCTTGCAGCATTTGGAGAGAAAGCAGAGTTAATGTTTCAGGTCCAATGACTCTTTTTCGCAACTGGTGGCAGCAAACAAAAGGGGGAAGAGAAGGGGTGGGGGGAGTAAACAATCGGTGGCGATGTAGCCCAGAGAGAGAGAAAACAGTTGGACAAAAGACTGGGTAAAGGTCAGCTTGGCACAATGTATCACTGCTAATGGGGATTAGAGTCAAGGGTGTGGTGCTGGAAAAGCACAGCAGGTCAGGCAGCATCCGAGGAGCAGGAAAATCAACATTTCGGGCAAAAGCCTTTCATCGGGAATTCCTGATGAAGGGCTCCTGCCTGAAATGTCAATTTTCCTGCTCCTCGGATGCTGCCTGACCTGCTGTGTTTTTCCAGCACCACACACTCAGCTCTAATCTCCAGCATCCACAGTAACTAATGGGGACTGTTAGTGGTTGACAATGGGTTGTATGTGGTAGCAGCTCATGTGTTGACAAGATCTTGTGTGTGTGTGTGGGGGGGGGGGGGGGGTTGGGCTAAGGACCTGGAAGAAGTTTATCAAGCCCGAAAATTGTAGAACTCTACGTTGAGTCCAGCAGAATGCAGGGTTGCCAAGCTGAAAATGGTGTTGTTTTTTCAGCTTGCACGGAGGTTTGCTGGAGCACTACAGCAAGCCTGAGCCAGAGAGGTTTTACAGGGAACAGGATGGTGTGTTGAAGTGGCAGGCACGTGAAAGCTTAAGTTCTGCCTGCAAAAAAGACCCTAAGTGTTTTGTGAAGTGGTCGCCCAGTCTGCACTTTGTTTCCTCAGTGTAGAGGAGACCACATTGTAAGCAGCAAATACAGTTGACTAGATTGGGTGATGTGCAGTCAAGTACTGTTTGATCTGACTACTGTTTCCACAACAGTCACTGACCTCATTTCATCTAGTGATCTTTCCCCCACTGCCTCCAAGCTACTAGTCTCCCAGCCTCTCACAGCCCACTTCTCCCTCTTTCCAAAAATCCACAAGCAGGACTGGCTGGGCAAACCCATTGTTTCTGCTTGCTCCTGCCCCACAGAACCCATCTTGTCCAACGTCAATTCGAGTTTTTCTCCCTCTTGACCAGTCCCTTCCAGTTGCATCCACAATTCCTTTGATGGTTTACATCAGTTTCAGAATTTCCAGTTCACAGGCTCCTGTTGTCTCCTCTCAACCACAGACATGCAATCCGTTCACACATCCATCCCCCATTAAAGATTACACAACACCAGGTTATAGTCCAACAGTTTATTTGGAAGCACTAGCTTTCGATCCCCCATCAGGATGGTCTCAGGACTTCTCTCCTTCTTCCGGGAAAAGAGGCCTGAGTCACTCACCACCTGTCTCTGCCTGGCCAACTCATCCTCACCCTGAACAACTCCTTTAACTTTCCATTTCCTTCAGGTTAAAGGGGTAGTCATGGTTACCCACATGGGACCCAGTTATGCCTGCCTCTTTGTTCGGTTCGTGGAACATTCCTTGCTCCAGTCCTTTTCCAGCCCCCACCCACAACTTTTTCACTGGTATAGCAATTACATCATCAGTTTTGCTTCCCACTCTTGTTTGGAATTGGAAAAGTATCTATTTTACTTCCAATTTCCATCCCATCTCTCACGCTTCCCTTCCCCAACATCTGTTTCCAACTCTGGAGATAAGCTGAGCATCAATATCCAGTACAAACACACAACCCCCACAGTTACCTTGAGTATACATTCTCACACCCTGCTCCTGTAAAGACTTCACTCCATTCTCCCAGTTCCTCCATCTCCATCACGTGTTCTGATAATGCCAACTTTGACAAGACAGCCTCCAAAAAGTCCACTTTCTTCATCAAACGAGGGTTCCCTAGTACCACAGTTCACACTTTGGCCTCACCCCATCTCTTCCCTTCCGCAACAGCGATGAGGTTCCCTTGTCCTCATCTACCATTCCACCAGCAACCACGGCGATCATTAGTCATCATTTCCACAACCTCCAGCAGGATGCCACCATCTGTCACATATTCCCATCCCCTCCCTTGTCAGCTGTACAGGGCCCTGGTGAGACCACACCTGGAGTACTGTGTGCAGTTCTGGTCTCCAAATTTGAGGAGAGACATTCTGGCTATTGAGGGAATGCAGCGTAGGTTCACGAGGTCAATTCCTGGAATGGCGGGATTACCTTACACTGAAAGACTGGAGCGACTGGGCTTGTGTACCCTTGAGTTTTGAAGACTGAGATGGGATCTGATTGAGACATATAAGATTATTAAAGGATTGGACACTCTGGCAGCAGGAAACATGTTTCCGCTAATGGGTGAGTCCCGAATCAGAGGACACAGCTTAAAAATACGGGGTAGACCATTTAGGACAGAGATGAGGAGAAACGTTTTCACCCAGAGAGTGGTGGCTGTGTGGAATGCTCTACCCCATAGGGCAGTGGAGGCTCAGTCTCTGGATTCATTTAAGAAAGAGTTGGTTAGAGCTCTCAAGGATTGTGGAATCAAGGGTTATGGAGATAAGTCAGGAACAGGATACTGATTAAGGATGATCAGCCATGATCATATTGAATGGTGGTGCAGGCTCGAAGGGCAGAATGGCCTACTCCTGCACCTATTGTCTATTGAGAGGGTCAGTGTGAACCCAAAGGGCCAAATGGCCTCTTTCCTCACTGTAGGAGTTCTATGGTATCTAAAGAAGACCACAATAATTCATCTAAACAAAGTAATCAACAGGTACCCAAGTGAAAAAGAGGGATGGACAAAAATGGGAGTGGAATACAGAAATTGCATGATCAGCAATGATCATATTGAATGGTGGTGCAGGCTCGAAGGGCAGAATGGTCTACTCCTGCACCTATTGTCTATTGCCTTCCACAGAGGCCGTTCCCTCCAATGACACCCTGGTTCACTCCTCCTTCACTCCCAACAACCCCACACACCCCACAGCACCTTCCCCTGCCAAAGATGTAACACCTGTCCTTTTCTCTTCTCCTTCCGCAGTATCCAAGGCCTCCAATATAGCTTACAGGTAAAGCAGGGATTAACCTGCATTTCACTCAATCTAGTCTACTGCATTCACTGCTCACAATGTGATCTCCTCTACATTGGGGGAGAAAAAGCACAGACTGGACGACGACTTCGCAGAATACCTACGTTCTGTCAGCAAAAATGACCGAGCTTCCAGGTGCCTGGCACTTCAAAACACACTGTGTTCCCTTTGCAACATCTGTCTCAAGATTCCTGCAGTACTCCACTAAAGCTCAGCACAAGCTGGAAGGACAGCACCTCATTTTCCACTTGGGCACCCTGCACCTTCCGGACTCAATACCGAGTTCAACAATTTTAGGGCTTGAGCACCTTCTGTCATGTCCTTACTCCAATCCCAACACCCCAGATCTTGTCATCACATGGCTGCTACCACATACAACCCACTGTCAGCTGCTAATAGTCCCCATTATCAGCTATCTATTTTCTCTGGCTGACCTTTACACAATCCTTTGTCAATCCAATTCCTATTCCTAGCTATCGTCAGTTCTGAAGAATGGTCACTACAGCTGAAACATTACAGCTTTGTCTCCACAGCTGTTGCTGGACCTACTGAGTTTTTCCAGGAATTTCTGTTTTTGCTCCTGATTCAGCATCTAATATTATGCCTTTAAGAAAGGCTGTAAGGAGCAGCTTAGGAACTGTAGACCGGTGAGACTGACATCGGTGGTAGGTAAGTTGTTGGAGGTGATTCTGAAAGGGATGATTTACATGCACTTGGAGAAGCAAGAAATGATTAGAGATTGTCAGCATGGTTTTATGTAAGGGAAATCGTGTTTCACAAACTTGATTGTTTTGAGGTAACCAAAATGATTGATGAGGGCAGAGTGGTAGACAAGTAGACTAATTAGTAACATGAGATCACAGGGGTTCAAGGTGAGCTTGCTAGTTTGATAGAAAATTGGCTTGATAGTAATAGGCATAAGGTGGCGGTGGAATGTTCTTTGACGGACTGGAGGCCTGTGACCAGCGGTGTTTCACAGGGATCGGTACTGGGTCCACTTTTGTTTGTCATCGATATAAATGATTTGGATGAGAAAATAGGAGGCACGGTAAGTTTGTAGATGGCGCCAAAAGATAATAGTCAATAGTAAAGAAGATTATCTAACATTACAAGGAGAGAGAGAAAAAGAAACCCACACTGCTCCCTGACACAGCAGTGAGTCTGCACAGTTACTGTCTTTGCTGTTTGAATTCATGTATCGCTGGACATCGGAGTGCATCTGGGAAATTCACAACTGACCTTGGAGGAACCTGTTTGGGAGAGGTCACAGCACAGAAACAGATCAGTGAATAGTTTTAAGTGTGGCCTTACTGTAAGTCTGCAGTAGTGATTAAAGTGGGTTCTTTCTTGATTATATGTTTTACTGAGATATGTCTCTTGATTAAACTTAAAAATATCGACCCAACTATTAAGTTAGCCTGGAGCAGTGTTTTGGAGGGGAATAAGACAGTGCAATGTACGAGGTCGGCAGATTGGAAGAAGCAAAAATGGCCCTTCATAGAATGATATGCTCTTCTTGTCAGATGTGGGTGTTTAGGGAGAGTTTACGTGTTACTGAGGATTATATCACAATAAATGCAACTGGTTGTGAATCCTATCAGATTGAATGGATCAGTTGAAGTGACAGTTAGAGGCAATGAGGAATTTACAAGAGCAAGGGGATGTAACGGATGGGTTAGCTCCAGGAAAGGTAAGAGGGATAGGCAGTTAGTGCAGGAGTGTTCTGTGGCTATCCCCATTTCAAACAAGTTTTGCTGTTTTAGAAAATGTAGGGGGCAAAGGATTCTGAGGGGAAACTTAGCACAAACAGCCAAGTTTCTGGTATTGAGACTGGCTCTAATGCAAGATTCCAAGCAATCGATTGTATTTGGGGATTCTGTAGTCCAAGATACAGAGAGACGTTTATGTGACCAGCAGCTGAAAATCAGAATGTGTTGCTTCCCTGCTACCAGGATCAAGGATTTCTCAGAGAGGGTGCAGAATGTTCTCAAGGGGGAGAGGGACCAGCAGGAGGTCAATGTACACATTGGAACCAACAACACAGGAAGGGAAAAGGTTGATATTCTAAAGGGAGAATATAGAGAGTTAGGCAAGAATTTTAAAAGAAGGTCCTCGAGAGTAGTAATATCTGGATTACTCCCAGTGCTACGAGCTAGTGAGGGCAGGAATAGGAGGATAGAGCAGATGAATGCATGGCAGAGGAGCTGGTGAATGGAAGAAGGATTCACATTTTTGGATCATTTGAATCTCTTCCAATGGGGTTCAGGCCTCTGGCATGGAGCCTGTCCCCATTGCTCAGAAGGGAAGGGTGGAGAAGAGCAGAGCAATAGTTATTGGGGACTCGATAGTTCGGGGCACAGATAGGTGGTTTTGTGGGGGCGAGAGAGACTCACGTTTGGTATGTTGCCTCCCAGGTGCAAGGGTACGTGACGTCTCTGATCGTGTTTTCCGGGTCCTTAAGGGGGAGGGGGAGCAGCCCGAAGTCGTGGTCCACATTGGCACCAATGACATAGGCAGGAAGAGGGCTGAGGATGTTAGACAGGCTTTCAGGGAGCTAGGTTGGAAGCTCAGAGTGAGAACGAACAGAGTTGTTGTCTCTGGTTTGTTACCCGTGCCACGTGATAGAGAGTCGAGGAATAGGGAGAGAGAACAGTTAAATGCGTGGCTACAGGGATGGTGCAAGAGGGAGGGATTCCGGT
>NC_057714.1:77509997-77523749 GCF_004010195.1 Chiloscyllium plagiosum
TACATCTTCCCTTCTGCTGACTGGGGTAGTCCTGTCTTCACTTGATTTTGTATTTGGGACAGAAGTGTAGAGAGTTTCATGCAGTAACACAACACCTCATCCTCACAGGGGCCTGTTATCTGGCTTCCCTTACGTCTCGGGACAATTCCTGTGTTTGTCGGCCTAACAAACAAAATCTCAAACGGGCTAAGATTAGCTCTCCCTCTCCTCCTAGACCTCATATACATTAGCACAATTGGAAGTGCCTTTGTCCATGTCATCCCTAGTTCCTCACAGCATTTTGTCAATTTATTTTTTATGGTAGAATTTTCTCTTTCCACTGCCCTACCCCTCGTTTGGTGGTAGACATAGTGCTATCTGATGTTTATTCCCAAATACTCACTAATCTGCTGTAGGGCATTATGGACAAATGGTTTCCTACTGTCACTACTAAGCCTAGAGTGTAGGTTTGCTCGCTGAGCTGTAGGTTTGATATCCAGACGTTTCATTACCAGGCATATGGAGGATAGTGGGCTAGTGTAGGTTAGGTGGGCTTGGATCGGTGCAACATCGAGGGCCAAAGGGCCTGTACTGCGCTGTATTTTTCTATGTTCTATGTTCTTCTGAGGTAGAAGTGACATGTACAAAGACAGGATTGCACCTAAAATGGAAAGGGACTAATATACCGGCAGGGATTTGCTAGAGCTGCTAGGGAGGATTTAAACTAGGTAGGTGGGGGGTGGGACCCAGCGGATAGGGAGGAAAGAGATCAATCTGAGACTGGTACAGTGAGAAAAGAAGTGAGTCAAACAGTGAGGACAGGCAGGGACAAAGCAGAGAACAAGGTAGGACTGATAAATTAAACTGCAATTATTTCAATGCAAGAGGCCTAACTGGGAAGGCAGATGAACTCAGGACATGGTTAGGAAGATGTGACTGGGATATCATAGCAATTACAGAAACATGGCTCAGGGATGGACAGGACTTGCAACTTTATGCTCCAAGATACAAATTTTTTAGATTAGATTAGTTTCCTTACAGTATGGAAACAGGCCATTCGACCCAACATGTCCACACCGACCCTTCAAAAAGTGTAGCCCACCTAGACCCATTCCCCTACCCTATATTTACCCAATTTGGCATGGCAAATTCACCTATCCTGCACATCCTTTGGATTGCTACAGGAAGGACAGAAAGGGAGGCAAGAGAGGAGGGGGAATGGCGTTTTTGATAAGGAATAGCATTACAGCTGTCCTGAGGGAGAATATTCCGGGAATTACATCCAGGGAAGTTAGTTGGGTGGAACTGAGAAATAAGAAAGGGACGATCACCTTATTGGGATTGTATTATAGACCCCCTAATAGTCAGAGGGAAATTGAGAAAGACATTTGTGTGGAGACCTCAGTTATCTGTAAGAATAATAATGTGTTATGGTGGGCGATTTTAAATTTACAAACATAGACTGGGACTGCCATCGTGTTAAGGGTTTAGATGGAGAAGAATTTGTAAAGAGTGCAGAAGAAAAAATTGCTGATTCAGTATGTGAATGTACCCACTCAAAAGGGTGCAAAACTTGACCTACGCTTGGGAAATAAGGCAGGGCAAGTGACTGAGGAGTCAGTAGGGGGAGCACTTTGGGGCCAGCGACCATAATTCTATTAGTTTTTAAATAGTGATGGAAAAGGATGGACCAGATCTAAAAGTTGAAGTTCTGAATTGGAGGAAGGTCAATTTTGACGGTATTAGGCAAGAACTTTCAAAAGCTGACTGGAGGCAGATGGTTCGCAGGTAATGGGACGGCTGGAAAATGGCAAATCTTCAGAAATGAGATGAGAGTCCAGAGAAAGTACATTCCTGTCAGGGTGAAAGGAAAGATTGGTAGGGAATGCTGGATAACTAAAGAAATTGAGGGTTTGGTTAAGAAGGAGGAGGAAGCATGTCAGGTATAGACAGGATAGATCGAGTGAATCCTTAGAAGAGTATAAAGGCAGTAGGAGTCTACTTAAGAGGGAAATCAGGAGGGCAAAAAAGGGGGCATGAGATAGCTTTGGCAAATTGAATTAACGAGAATCCAAAGGGTATGTATAATACATTAAGGACAAAAGGGTAACTAGGGAGAGAATAGGGCCCCTCAAAGATCAGCAAGGCAGCCTTTGTGTGGAGCCACAGAAAATGGGGGAGATACTAAACGAGTATTTTGCATCAGTATTTACTGTGGAAAAGGCTATGGAAGATATAGACTGTAGGGAAATAGATGGTGACATCTTGAAAAATGACCATATTACAGAGGAGGAAGTGCAGAGCGGTAGACGTGATCTATATGGACTTCAGTAAGGCGTTCGACAAGGTTCCGCATGGGAGACTGATTAGCAAGGTTAGATCTCATGGAATACATGGAGAACTAGCCATTTGGATACAGAACTGACTCAAAGGTAGAAGACAGAGGGTGGTGGTGGAGGATTATTTTTCAGACTGGAGGCCTGTGACCAGTGGAGTGCCACAAGGATCGGTGCTGAGTCCACAACTTTTCGTCATGTATATAAATGATTTGGATGTGAACATAGGTACAGTTAGTAAGTTTGTAGACGACACCAAAATTGGAGGTGTAGTGGACAGCAAAGAAAGTTGCCTCAGATGACAACGGGACCTTGATCAGATGGGCCAATGGGCTAAGGAGTGGCAGACAGAATTTAATTTAGGTAAATGCGAGGTGCTGCATTTTAAGAAAGCAAATCTTAGCAGGACTTATACACTTAGTGGTAAGATCCTGAGGAGCGTTGCTGAACAAAGAGACCCTGGAGTGCTGGTTCATAGCTCCTTGTAAGTAGTGTTGCAGGTAGATAGGATAGTGAAGGTGGTGTTTGGTATGCTTTCCTTTATTTGTCAGAGTATTGAGTACAGGAATTGGGAGGTCATGTTGTGGCTGTACAGGACATTGGTTAGGCCAAATTTGGAATATTGCATGCAATTCTGGTCTCCTTACTATCAGAAAGTTGTTGTGAAACCTGAAAGGGTTCAGAAAGGATTTACAAGGATATTGCCAGGATAGAAGGATTTGAGTTATAGGGAGAGGTTGAATAGTCTAAGGCTGTATTCCCTGGAGCGTCGGAGGCTGAGGGGTGACCTTATAAGAGGTTTATCAAATGAGGGGCTTGGATCGGGTAAATAGACAAGGTTTTTTTACTGGGGTCAGTAAGTCCAGAACTAGAGGGCATAGGTTTAGGGTGAGAAGGGAAAGATATAAAAGGGACCTATGCGGCAGCTTTTCCACACAGCGGATGGTGCGTGTGTGGAATGGGCTACCAGAGGACGTGGTGGAGGCTGGTGCAATTGCAACATTTAAAAAAATCTGGATGGGTATATGAATATGAAGGTTTTGGAGGGATATGGGTCAGGCGCTGGAAGAGTTGGACTGAAGAGTTTGTTTCTGTTCTGTACATCTCTATGACTCTACGATTCTATCTTGATCAACTGGGTCAATGGGCTTAGGGATAACAGATGGAGTTTAATTTGCATAAATGTGAGGTGTTGCATTTTGCTAAAACAAACAAGGGTACCACTTATACAATTGACATTAGGGACTAGCGTAGTGTTGAAGAACAGTGACCTCTCGGGATTCAGGAACACAATTCTTTGAAATTCACATCATAGGTAGCCAGGATGATTCAGAAGGCATTTAGCATGATTGCCTTCATTGTTCAGACTTTTGGGGATCGGAGTCAGGACGTTATATTGACCGTTCTACAGGACATTGGTGAGGCTTCTTCTGGAATACTATGTACAGTTCTGATCACTCTGCTTAGGGAAGGATATTATTAAACTGGAAAGGATTCAGACAGGATTTATCAGGATGTGGCTGGGATTGGAGGGTTTGTGTTATAAAAATGGGCTGGGAATTTTTCACTGAAGCATAGAAGGTTGAGAGGTGTTCTTAGAGGTTTATAAAATCATGAGGGGCATAGAAAAGATGAATGGTGATGGTCTTTTCTCTTGGGTGGAGGAGTTCAAAATTAGGGGCATATTTTTAAGGTGAGAGAGGAGAAAGTTTTAAAAGGGTCATGAGGAGCAACTATTTTACTCAGACTGATTAGTGTATAAAATGAACTCCCAGAGGAAGTGTGGATACAGGCACAGTTACAACATATAAAAGACATTTGGATAAGTACATGAATAGAAAAGGTTTGGGGGAATAATGGACTAGTTTAGGTTGGAATAATGGTCGGCATGGATTAGTTGGACCCAAGGGTCTGTTTCCATGCTCTTTTACTCTATGATTCTATCTGCAGTTCTTTCATCTTCTGTTATTCAGGAATTACTTTGTACTTGTGTTGTCCTTCAGTAGCTCTACCAAGCTATGAGCTTTTGGTTTGGCTAACCAATCTTTATGGAAAACTTCCACAAAACTGGATGGAATACCCATTTCAACAATTCTGTTTGCTAGCTCCCCATCCAAAAATTCTTATTATGAGTCCTTTACTCTGCATCGACTTCAAAGTGATCTACGAGTTCTATCAGCCTCTAAATAAATGACATGAATTCTAGACAATATGTACTGATACTTAACCAAATTTGGTCTTCAACTGTGGTTTATTTCATTTGGGGATCATGCTGATAATCATGTTAATCCTGATGTGTTAAGTCTGTGTAGTCACAGAGCTGTACTGCAAGAAAACAGACCCTTTGGTTCAACTTGTCACATTTGCCAGCACTTGGCCAATATTTCTCAAAACCATTCCTATTCATCTACCCACCCAGGTGCCTTTTAAATGTTGTAATGTTACTAGCCTCCACCACTTCCTCTGGCAGCATATTCCAGATACACACACCCTTTGCGTAACAAATTTGCCCATCAGGTCCCTTTTAAATCTTTCACCTCTCACATTAAACCTCTCACATTATGCCCTCTTGTTTTGAACTCCCCTGTGAAAAGACCTTGGCTATTCACCCTATCCATGCCCCTCATGATTTTATAAACCTCTATAAGGTCACCCCTCAGCCTTCGACGCTCCAGGGAAAATAACACCAGCCTATTCAGCCTCTCCTTACAGCTCAAACCCTCCAATCTTGTAAATATTTTCTGAACTGTTTCAAGTTTTACAACATCCTTCCTATAGGAGGGAGAGCAAAATTGAATGTCCTTAGATTCCAGCTGCCAAGCAAGTCTTATTGGCTGTTTTTCCACGTTGGAATTACCCAAATCTACAAATGATAGCTCTCAATGCTGCTGAAACATTTTAAATTCAATTCAGAGGTCGGTTATGTCCCAACTTAAATTAGGTATTTTCTTAGGATTCTTATGATATTCTTTTCACTTTTCTTTTCTTTCTGAATCCAGCCCACACCCTGATCACTTGTCCTTTTCAAATCAAACTGACCTCTTGATATGGAATTGTCTGCTTACCAGAAAGCTGCATTTTCAACACTTTTTAACACAAAGACATCAAGGGTTTCCTCATGCATTTTAGCACTCTTTAAGACTGTCAGTCACATGTGTCATATACAGATTAGTTTGTTTGTTGACTGTTCAGGCATGATAGGCCTCATCAGCAAAGTTTTCCACAGCCACCACAATTCACCTTAATGGTATTAGTCTAATAATCCATTTGCTCATTAGGGATGTGCTCACCTCCCAGTTACTCAATTGTTTTTCCCAATACCGCATCTCACTGAAGCTTCACATGGCTGCACTCCAGCATCTAATCACTGGCACAGTTTGAGCTCTCCAGATGTACTAGGCAGAACCCGATTGCACACAGTCTACATGGCTCCAAGTACGTGAAGACAGATAATAGGATCCCTTTTGTAGCATCTTCTCTAACTCCCACTTTTCAAAGCTTACTGATCTGTGACTGCTGTTCACATATCCTTGAACTAGTTTGATCTGTTAAAGAGGAATAAGCCCCAGCCTTGTTGTTTGAAATGATCAGACACAAACAGTGTTGAAACACCTTCTGTTTATTAATTACAATCAACCAGCTGCCAGCTCACACAGCACAATTAGTCACAAAACTAGATATTAACACAATGTGGATTCGAATTAAATGGGCATTATAGAAATGGAATTGAGAATACATTACATATTATCTTTATTAGAAAGAATTGTTCCCTCTAATTTCCATAAGAATTCACTTCTAGGCAAAATGACTTTCTGATTCCAGTTCATTTTTGATCAAAAGGATTGTTCCACATGTTCGCCTTCCTATTGATGTAAGCTCCAATGTATCAGTGCTAGTGTTGGCTACTCAGAAAAGTATTCTGTACTCCTAGGAGATGTTGCCCTGACCAGGTTTTATATAGTTTGCACTAGTTGGTGGGTAACCCTCCTTCAGTAAGAATGCACATCTGCCTTTGCATATCACCTTGTCCTTTGTGTAATACTACCGGTAATGTCATCCTTTCCTGAAGTTCCTCCTGCTCAATGAGGAAACAAGCAAACTGGCCTCAGCCTTTTTTTAATGCCTGACTGGGCTGATAGGCAACCCACAACCTCATGTGATCTAGTATAACCATTTAGACGAATCTAATGTCTTCAAAAATGAATCTGCATATTTGAAAAAAAAAGGATCCTTGTGTCTTGCATCAAGAGTTCCTCTAGTCTGTTGAAAAAGACAACTTACAATTACAACCCACAGGATATATAGTGGGGAAAATAATTTTCACTATTCACTTACTCAGCAAGCAGATTGCTTGAGTTTTTTGAAGAAGTAACAAAGAGGATTGATGGGGGCAGAGCAGTAGATATGATCTCTTTGGACTTCAGTAAGGCGTTCAACAAGGTTCCCCATGGGAGACTGATTAGCAAGGTTAGATCTCATGGAATACAGGGAGAACTAGCCATTTGGATACAGAACTGGCTCAAAGGTAGAAGACAGAGGGTGCTGGTGGAGGGTTGTTTTTCAGACTGGTGGCCTGTGACCAGTAGAGTGCCACAAGGATCGGTGCTGGGTCCTCTACTTTTTGTCATTTACATAAATGATTTGGATGCGTGCATAAGAGGTGCAGTTAGTATGTTTGCAGATGATACCAAAACTGGAGGTGTAGTGGACAACGAAGAGGGTTACCTCAGATTACAACAGGATCAGGACCAGATGGGTCAATGGGCTGAGAAGTGGCAGATGGAGTTTAATTCAGATAAATGCGAGGTGCTGCATTTTGGGAAAGCAAATCTTAGCAGGACTTATACACTTAATGGTAAGGTCCTAGGGAGTGTTGCTGAACAAAGAGACCTTGGAGTGCAGATTCATGCTCCTTGAAAGTGGAGACGCAGGTAGATAGGATAGTGAAGGCGGGTTTTGGTATGCTTTCATTTATTGGTCAGGGTATTGAGTACTGGAGTTGGGAGGTCATGTTGCGGCTGTACAGGACATTGGTTAGGCCACTGTTGGAATATTGCGTGCAATTCTGGTCTCCTTCCTATCAAAAAGATGTTGTGAAACTTGAAAGGGTTTCGGAAAAGATTTACAAAGATCTTGCCAGGGTTGGAGGATTTGTGCTATACGGAGAGGCGATCATGCTGGGGCTGTTTTCCCTGAAGTGTCCGAGGCTGAGGGGGACCTTATAGAGGTTTACAAAATTATAAGGCAAAGTCTTTTCCCTGGGGTCTGGGAGTCCAGAACTAGAGGTCATAGTTTAGGGTGAGAGGGGTAAGATATAATAGAGACCTAAGGGGCAACTCTTTCACACAGAAGGTGGTACGTGTATGGAATGAGCTACCAGAGGATTTGGTGGAGGCTGGTACAATTGCAACATTTAAGAGGCATCTGGATGGGTATATGAATAGGACATTTGGAGGGATATGGGCCGGGTGCTGGCAGGTGGGACTAGATTGGGTTGGGATATCTGGTCAGCATGGATGGGTTGGACTGAAGGGTCTGTTTCCATGCTGTACATCTTTATGACTCAATGACTCTATTCAGGTAGTGTTTTATTGGCAAAAGAACAGTAACCTGCAACAGTAAAATCCAGCTTCCAATTCCTAATGCAACCTATGAACATTTCCAAGGGCAAACAAGAAATGTCCTTTACCAATAACTCCGGCACCATTTTGACTCCGTGCACATGTAAATACAACAGCTCCATAACCTATCTCCAACCCAAACTCCCAATCATTTATGAATGCACCACAAGCCTAACTGTCACATTCCACATTGCAGAATACCCCCTCCTACCCCCAATCTCCTGTATATGCCCTCAGGCCAAAGATAATTTGCTGGTTGGTTACTGAAACAAAACTTCTATGTTACTCCTCATACAGCACCTCTAACATGAGGTTCAGCATCAAGGCCCAATATGCTCACACTTTTACATTTATACGTAAGCTAAGTAATATGTGTTGATTGGAGAACTGACCAAAAAATGGACAATTGACTTTGCAACATAAATAATTTGATATTGCTTTACCTCAGTAACATTTCACTGGGATTTTTCCATAAAACGTTATTAGAATAAATTGACACTTTTGTATCAAAACTCATTTATAAAAAATACTGTATATGCAAAGTTTATTTTGGTGCAGTCATGAAATACAGTTATGATTATGCTCAAAGTCTGACCAACTGGAATTAGAGATTACCAATAAACTCACTGGTATCTTTCCTTTAGATGGTGGTATTCAGTACGGCTCAGTTCTTCAATTCTCTCTGTTAAATTAGTAAGAAAAGCATTTCTTCTGCAAAACAAAATGCAAAAACTTAATGGGAAAAAGAATTAGCGATCACTACTGTTGAGCTGGCATCTCCATGGTTTTATTTACATAGGTAAATACATTTCCAAACTTAATACAGTTCTTTTGTTCCAATGTAACAGCCAAATTTTTTCACTTGAATTATGAGATGGGGTGTATGCAGTACTTCCGGGGAAAAACAGCTGGAGCAAAATATTGTGGCAGGTTTACAAGTTATTCTAATGAAGAACAGATGGTTCAGGTTGTTTCTGATGATTGCTTCCTAGATTAATGTTATTACGAGGTACCAATAATTTGTGAACATTGGCTAGTATTAAAAGAGAAAGACCTTTAACAAAAGCTTCAAGTGGGAGAAAAGTAACTCCTGTTTGGTTTTTATCTTCATGTAATGATGGGCCATTAGGCCATTTTTACCCTGCCTACTCAGGCTGCAGGTAGTTAAATTCAATCTCTCCCATATTCCACCCTATCACAAGCCTTCCTCTGACCTTTTTCCACCCACCCCTTGCTGAAAATCTATTATATCTCTAACTTTTCACAGCTCTGATAAAAAAAAGGGCATCAACATGAAATATTTCTCTTTCCATAAACGTTGCTCGATCTGTTATGCAATTCCATCACTTTCTGTTTGTGAAGTGATTCCAACAGTAATACTGCAAATTTTGAGAATTCTACTAAAATAAGGACTTCTCTGGTCAGAATGGCTTCCAATGCTAAATTCCTTAGTCTACAAGAGGTTAACAATCCAGGATTAACACTACAGATGATTTCACCTTCATGCTGTCCCCATTCCAAAATCTGAAACAGATTCTGTCTTGGGATGGATGGAAGGGCAAACGCATTTCGGTGATGCACATATTTTGACACAGCAGCTTGGCAGTAATTTAAAGGTTATGCATGTAGCACCATTTTTCTTTTCACTAGGTGTCTACTGATTACAGCTTTCTCCTATTCAAAACAAAGTCGCTTTCTGTATCATCACCAATGAAGAAAAATAATTACAGGATTGCATTGGCACATAAATACAAAGGAGAATTAAAGTTATTTATTGTGGTTGAGATAATAGCTGATACAAAATAATTGACTGAATACTAGCTCACTTGATACAGTACCAATAGTTTATGTACAGCACTTTCCCTTTCAGTTCTGCAATCTGAGTTTAGATTCCAGGTTAATGCAATGACTCCACCTCTTTCAATCCTAACTGACTGTAGGTATCTCAATGAAATACTCTGAGGACTCAATGCAACACTCAGCGCTGACAAAAAAAAACATTAATCTGAAACATTTACTCTGTTTCCATCTCCACAGGTACCAATTTACAACATAAAACTGATCATAACTCAATGTACACTGCCCGTCATACTTAAAGACATCTGTAATGGTGATATATGCTGTTCTTTGACCTTTACATAATACTAAAGGACTAGAAATTACAACCATACTACATTGCGCCTTGAAATACCTGCTACTGACATGCATGGAAAAAGTTCATTTCGAAACACTGAAATCCATCATGGATGAAAAATAGCTCACAAAAATACATACATTAAAGCCAAAATAGGGTAATCGTAATTCTTAACTTACCCATTATTTGGAAGAAGCACAGAGGAAGCTGAGAGAAAGTCACCTATTAAATACATCGAGCATAATTTCAGATAAACTTAAGTCATTGTTGAAATAATGCAAAATAGGTCTAATTATGGGAAGAAACGTTAAGTTTAAGCAAGTAAAATTAGGATAATATTTAGATATTACCATACTCAGCATACAGATAATGGACTTTCTAAACAACCAGTTTCACATTACAAGGAACATTAATCATGTGCATTCAAATAAAACAAATTATTTTATTGCCCTCATCCTGTGAATAAACAAAAAAAACTATCAAAAAAACATGCTATACCATCTAACAGCAATAGTGTGCCAAATTTAATCAGCAGTTTTGATATCTTTAAAAGAATTAGGAAATTGCTCATATTAACTCACTAAATACAACATTCACTTTACACTACCAAGTCCAGCTAATGTCATTTTATAGCCTTCAAATATAGGTTATTCACTCAGTTAACTCACCAAAGATCAACTAACAAGTGCTAACATAATCCACACTGCAAAGATTTTCTGAGGTTTAATGGTAAGCAGATGTAAGTTTATTCACATGATTGATCACCTTGCTCTGTGTACACACCATGTTCAGTACACATTAAATCACTTTAAGAGTATATTTCACAAATTGTGCCTTCGGGGTTTGATTCAGTGACTGTTGCTTTTTGGTTAACAAACCCGGAAAATAAAACTATTTACTCGAGATGCAGAAAATATTTTTTGATGTATTTGGTTGCTAATTAGTTTAAAGTACAAAACAATGTAACTTTAAATTTAAACAGGCCTACCTTTTTCACAATATTCTTCACTGCCCATTAGTCTTTGTAGAAGCACTGAAAATTAACTGGTGAAACTCAAAATGTTCAACTCAAAATGATTAATTGTGCCGTCAATGTGCCTTTATGATCCTGAGATTGGTGTGAAAACAATTCTTGATAATAGCAAACACCAGAAAAATCCATTGTGTTCAGCCAAACATTTCCATGTTAATGTTATTAGTTCATGCAGCTTAAGTTAAGTGATCCACTGCATTTACACAATTCTTAAAGACCACAAGAATTCTGATCTGATCTTAAGACATTTTTTAAAACTTGGAAGCAAAATAATTCAACTGGAATTTCACGTTTTTCAAAAAGACAAATACATTATTTAAAAATAAAGTTCAGTGAAATAAATTTCCAATGATTCATGTGGTCTTCAACAGACAATGCACAGACAGAGGAACAGATTGTGTATCAGTACCTTTACTTAACATAAGATGTATTGAACTTGAATTAATTCAGGTAGTAGAAGATCAAGAAAGCCTAACATCCCCTCAGTCTGCACAGACCTTCAGAGATTAAGAGATGGGAAAACGAGTAAATACAACTTTTGAAAAAAGGCAAGATTATTGCAGTTTTAAACATTTTCTGATTTGAATAAAGTTGTGATGGTCACATTCATATGATGCATGGTGTACTTTTGTGCATGTTCATGTGTATGTCACAAAACATTCAAACAGCCTCACGTGCGCTTCGAGAATCCATGTGAAATAAAACAATTCCTACTTTCTAGGAACACATTAACACATTTGTTTCTAGTGGGGCAAATTGTACATTGCAACAAAAACAAAATGAGGGTTTTGGGAAAAAAATCACTCCATTTCACTCCATATTCTATATCCAGGCATTCTATTTTCACCACACACAGGCACACATATACACAATCATTCTCTCCTAACACAGCTATACCATTTTCATTGTCTACAATTAATGCACGAAACAAGAAATAAAAATTGCCCTCATGCATGTTCTCACACAGAACATTACATACATTACTAATTTGCTCTTGAGTTCTTTTTAATCTTTGCAGTTCAGGAGTGTCAGTAACAATACTAAATCCTCTTCCCCGGTTCTTTTCAAAGTCTTCTTTATACTTGGCCTGGAAGGTAAAGAAAATGTAACTTAAAAGGAGCATATCAAAGTTAATGACTTCATTTATTTATTTCTATACCTCTTTTCGACCAGAAAATTTAGAATTATACTGCAATGAAAGAGGCCTTTCAGTCTTCCATGATTTAAACTATCAGTTCAATCCTATTTCCCTGTTCCTTCCCCTTAACCCTGTAAATATTTTGCCTTAAGTGTTTAATCAATTACATTTTAAGACTTAGCACCTTTGCTTCCACCATCCTTTTGACCACTGCATTCTTGGTCGTCATAATTCACCATGTTAAAAAATCTTTCCTTATGTTGTCTCTGATTTCTTTAAATCAAATATCTTAAGTGTATGTTCTCTGATTACCCACCCTTTTGCAAACTAGAACAATTTGTCCTCCTTCATTTTGAATACCTCGATCAAATTTCCTCTGAAACATATATTGCCCTTAGGAGAACAGCTAGCTATTCCAATATGGCAGAAGTGAGTACTGCAGATGCTGGAGATTAGAATCAAGAGTGTGGTGCTGGAAAAGAACAGGTCAGGCAGCATCCGAAGAGCAGGAAAATCAACATTTCAGGCAAAAGCCTTTCATCTGGAGACTGTCACCAGAGATGGAAATGGAGAGATCAAGAAAGGGAAGGGAGGTGTCAGAAATGGACCATGTGAATTTGAGGGTGGGGTGAAAGTTGTGGGCGAAGTTGATGAACCACTCCAGTTCAGCCTGGGTGCTGAACTGTTATTCAGCTATTCCAATACCTCCACATAACTGAAATTCCTATTCCCTGAAGTACAACTGTAGTAGTTTTGTTCTGCATCAACTCTCAAGGTTGAATATAAATTCTAAAGTATAGTATCCAAAATTAATAAAGTATTAAAACTTTATTAATAAAATGGTCTTCAGATGAGGTCCAGCCAATTTTTAAAGGTTTAGCATTGCTTTCTTGCTTTCAAAGACAACCCTTTTGCCGTTACATCAATGACTGCATCGGTGCAGCGTCCTGCACCCAGGCTGAACTGGAGCAGTTCAACAACTTCGCCCACAACTTCCACCCCACCCTCAAAATCACATGGTTCATCTCTGACACCTCCCTCCCCTTTCTTGACCTCTCCATTTCCATCTCTGGTGACAGTCTCCAGTGGACATTTACAAGTAACCCACAGACACTCTCAACTATCTGGACTACACCTCCTCCCACCCAATACCCTGCAAGAACTCCATCCCGTTCTGCAAATTCCTCCACCTACATCACATCTGCTCAGATGAGGAGACATTCCACTCCCAAACATCCCAGATGTCCACCTACTTTTATCTTTTGCCCCCTCTGTCATCCATACAGCCCTTCACCGCACAACATCCATTCCACGTTCCACTGCTCTAAATCCCTCCCAAAAGCAATAGCGAGTCCCCCTTGTCCTTACCTACCATCCCACCACTCTACACACCCAATGCATCATCCTTAAACATTTTTGCCAACTCCAACTAGACCCCACCACCAAGAACCTCTTCCCCTCCCCACCCCTCTCTGCCTTCCAACAAGGATCATTCCCTTCACCAATCCTTG
>NC_057714.1:77528437-77534103 GCF_004010195.1 Chiloscyllium plagiosum
CCAACACCACACACTGTCCACTCCAACACCAGACACTGTCCACACCAACACCACACACAGTCCACTCCAACACCACACACTGTCCGCACCAACACCACACACTGTCCACACCAACACTACACACTATCCACACCAACACCACATACTGTCCGCACCAACACCAGACACTGTCCACACCTACACCAGACACTGCCCACACCAACGCCAGACGCTGTCTATTCCAGTAATGCACCATCTGTCCTCTGCAGTCTCCCAGTCAGTGTATTTATTTACCCATCATGTGGTTTGCAAAGAGCTCTCTTCCCTCCCACCTTCCACCCCCGTCCATACGCAATCCCCTTGCAGTGAAACGGTCGAGTCTGCTGTGGCTGGGCGCTGTTCCCAATTTGCAGTCCCCCCCTTCACAATCGATAATTAAGAAGTTAATCAAGCCGGCCGCCTCAGCGTCCTGAATTGTGTTCGCATTAGCAGCCACGCTTGGCACCAGTTAATTGTCCTCCCAGTGTCTCGGTGAGATCTTCTTTTGAGCTCTGTGCGGGAGGTTAATTAAAGAATTTCAGACAACAGTCAGTCGGGATGACTGTCACATCAGCCCGTGATGTGCGTGCCCGCACGAAAGCCAAAATGAAATTGTTTCTCGCCTGGCACCCCCCCCTTGGGAGCAGAGGCTGGAGACAGGGAAAGTTCGTTGGAATGTCTCTTTTCGTCCAGCTTAAATCGTCAGAGTTCCTGCTCACGCTGTGATCCGATTGGGCCAGACATCAGCGCCGCGTCCCCGGCCGGGCCGCGTGAACCATGACGCCCTGAGCGCGGTGTCTGTCCCCATATGTCCCTGGTTGCAGCCCTGACCCTGCCAGGGTAATAAGCCGTGAGGTGGTTGGAGCTGCCACTGGACTGGGAGTGGACAGCACCAGGTTATGGCTCCGATTATTTGTAAACACCAGCTTTCAGAGCTTCATCAGGAAATTTGGATCTTTTGACGCCATGTTGTCCCATCTCAATGTTAGTTGTGAGTGCTAACATAAATATTAGCTCGCATTAGGAACCCTCCCTCCCTCCTGTTTTCACCAGTACACTTGTTTAACTTGCTCATGAGATGGGTATGTCGCTGGCTGGACCCTGAATTTATTCCCCCTGACCTCTAGTTGCCCCCTTGAGATGGGAGAAACCTGCCCTCCCCCCCTACTGCTCCGGCAGGCCTTCGAGAAAATCAAAACGTCGCTCCGTTTACGGAGGGCTGCACTCATTCTGCTCACGGCGCGAAAGGGTGGGCCTCGATAAACGCGGGGTGCTTGCTTTCGGATCGTGAGAGGTGGAGGACGCAACAGCGGATTGGAATCTCGGCGAAAATTAAACAAAACAAAATGGCTACCTTGGCAGTTTCCAGGCCCGCTCGCTGTTTTCCTTCACGCTCTCCTTCCTGAAGTCATTATTCTCAACGTTACTCTGAGGGGGCAGTGGGCTGGGGAGCAGTCCGGAGATGAGCCTCCCCACAGTCTCCAACTTTGTCTCCTTTGTGGGATGTGGACGTCTCTGGCTGGGCCCAGCATTTATTCTCCACCCCACCCCCCCCCCTCCCCCACCTTGAGAAGGTGAGGGTGAGCCGCCATCTTGAACCGCTGCAGTCCGTGTGTGTGGGTTAGGCCCACAATGCCCTGGGGGAGGGAGTTCCAGGACTCTGACCCAAAGAACGTTCGATATATTCCCAAGTCGGGATGGGGAGCGGTGGGAACTTGCAGAGGGGGGGTGGTGTTCCCATGTACCTGCTGCCCCTTGTCCTTCTAAGATGGTGGTGGGTTTGGAATGTGCTGCCTGAGGAGCCTCGGGGAGTTGCTGCAGTGCGTCTTGTAGAGGGTACGCACTGAGCGTCAGGGGTTGGGGGGGAGTGGATACCGCGACAGCCGATGTCGGTTCCCACCGTCGTTTCTGAACCTCCCCAAGGCCTTACCGGGGCCCATCCCGTGTTTCCATGGCGATCTCTGGCCTTCTGGCGTCTCTCCCCCCTCCCCTGGCTCGGACTCCCCATCACTCCACCACTCAGGCCCAGTGCTCCGCCACTCCCTCCCTGCTGCCCCCTCTCCGCAAGAAAATGCCGGACAAAATCTGATTTTGTCCGGCAGGGGAAACGGGCTACCCTGGCCGTTGCAGTAGGCCATTCGGCCCCTCGCATCTGGTCTGCCACTCCGTGAGAGCCCAGCCGTTGTGGATCCCAGCCCCACACACTTGCCTCGTCTCCAAATGTTGACCTCAAATTTAAACCTGACAATCAATGCAGAACCAATCGCCCTTTGAATTTGGGTGTGAATTAGACCGTAAATGGCAGAGCCCTGGGATCTGAGACATATCTGAGGGTACAGTCCTAAAAGTGTCGAGAGGGGTGACCAAGGTGTTTAAGAAGGCAGATGGAATGCTTGCCTTCATCGTCTGGGGCATGGGGTTGGCAAACCAGTGACATGACACCCTCGCTAGGCCGCGTTCGGAGGATTGTGTGCAGTTTTGGGCGCCCCCGCCTACCAGAAGGAGGTGGAAGTTTTGTAGAGCGAGCGCCAGAGGAGGTTCACCGTGACATTGCCTGGTCTCGAGAGGCCCCTGGCTACGAGGAAAGGTTAAAGAGACTGGGATTGTTTTCACCGGGAAAGACGCGGGCTGAGAGGAGGCCCGATAGAGGCCGACACAATTCTGAGAGGAATCGATAGGGCGGATAGTCAGAGGCTCTCCCCTCCCCAGGGTCAAAGGGTCAATTCCGAGGGGGTCACAGGTTCAAGGTGGGAGGGGGGACAGTTTAAGTGAGGGAAGGTTTTCACGCAGAGAGTGGTAGGAGCCTGGAACGCACTGTCAGGAGAGGTGGGGGAAGCAGGCACCCGGGCCACATTGAAGATGGTTCCAGGAACAGGGAGGGAATAGAGGGAGACGGACCGAATAAGGGCAGGAGGTTTGTTTAGTCAGGGCACGACGATCGGCACAGGCCTGGAGGGGCCGAAGGGCCTGTTCCTGTGCTGTATGTCTCTTTGTTAACGAGACCACCGCACCTCAACCACCACTCCTGAAAGGTCCATCTTTAACCTTGAGACTTCACCCCTCCCCTAACCCCTGCCCGCCTTGACTTCCCAACATGGGTCAGAGCATTGAGTCCGGGAGTTGGGAAGCCATGTCATGGGCTGTACGAGATATTGGTGAGGCCACATTTGGAGTACTGATCACCATTCTGAGTCATCCCTGCTATGGGAAGGCTGCGATGGCCTAGCGGTGTTTATCACCAGACTACCAAGCCGGAGTGTCCTGGTGACCGGGGTTCAAGCCCCAACATGCCAGAGGGTGAAATTTGAATTCAGTTAAGAATCCAATGATGGCCAGGAATCTGTTGGGGCCAATTGTCAAAAAAACCCCATTTGATGTCCCTTTCGGGAAGGAAGCTGCCATATTTACCTGGTCTGGGCCTACACGTGATTCCAGACCCACAGTGAGGTTGTTGACACTCTTAACTGCTCCCCTCTGGGCAATTAGGGATAGGCAATAAATGCTAGGCCCAGCCAGCGACCCCCTCATCCCATGAATGAATAAAGAAAGACTGGAAAAGGTTTTAAAAGATTTACAGAGGTTCGGAGGTGTCGGGATAGGCTGGAATTTTTTTCCCTGGAGCGTTGGAGGCTGAGGGGTGACCTTACAGAGGTTTATAAAATCACGAGGGGTGTGGATAAGGTAAATAGGCAAGGTCTTTTCCCTGGAGTGGGGGGGGAGTCCAGAACTAGAGGGCATAGAACATAGAACATAAGTGTAGCATGATGTTGCGGCTCCGGAGCACACTCTTAACTGCCCCCCTCTGGGCAATTAGGGATAGGCAATAAATACTAGGCCCTCATCCCATGAATGAATAAAGAAAGACTGGAAAAGGTTTTAAAAGATTTACAGAGGTTCGGAGGTGTCGGGATAGGCTGGAATTTTTTTCCCTGGAGCGTTGGAGGCTGACGGGTGACCTTACAGAGGTTTATAAAATCACGAGGGGTGTGGATAAGGTAAATAGGCAAAGTCTTTTCCCTGGAGTGGGGGAGAGTCCAGAACTAGAGGGCATAGAACATAGAACATAAGTGTAGCATGATGTTGCGGCTCCGGAACTCAACCCTTCCAGCAATAAAACCTACCACACCGTGTGCCTTCTTAGCAGCACTGTGCACCTGGGTGGCAACTTTCAGGGATCTATGTACACGGACTCCAAGGTCCCTCTGCACATCCACACGACCAAGAATCTTTCCATTGACCTAGTACTCTGCCTTCCTGTTATTCTTCCCAAAGTGCATCACCTCACATTTAGCTGCATTGAACTCCATTTGCCACCTCTCAGCCCAATTCTGCAGTTTATCCAAGTCCCCCTGCAACCTGTAACATTCTTCCAAACTGTCCACTACTCCACCAACTTTAGTATCGCCTGCAAACTTACTAATCCATCCACCTTTGTCCGCATAGGTTGAAGGTGAGAGGGGAAAGGGGCAACTTTTTCACAAAGAGGGTGGTGCGTGTATGGAATGAGCTGCCAGAGGAAGGGGTGGAGGCTGGTACAATGGCAACATTTAAAAGGCATCTGGATGGGGACATGAATAGGAAGGGTTTGGAGGGGATATGGGCCGGGTGCTGGCAAATGGGACTAGATTAAGTTCGGATAGCTGGGTCAGCATGGACGAGTTGGGCCGAGGGGTCTGTTTCTGTGCTGTATGACCCTCCTAACGTTCGAATCCCACAGAAGGACAATCGCTGTTGCTTCCTATGGCATCGTTTGGCATTCCTGGCGCCGAATGTGGTCGTCAAGATTGGGTTGTTGGACACTGGGAAAGACGAGAGAGAGGTTTGGGCCAATTCTCCCGGGAGCAGGGAAGGTTAAGAGGTGACCTTACTGAGGCGTTCAAATCAATGAGCAACTTTGACAGGGTGAAGAGGGATGTCCTGCCTCTATCTCAGTAATTAAGGTGAGGGGGTGAGGGGGTTGGGGGGGGGGTCACTATTTCAAGATTGTCAGCGAGAGACAGCTCGGAGTGAGATGGGGAGAAACTTCCTTATCCAGAGACTTATTAGGATTTGGGATTCACTGTCTGGGAGAGGCAGATTCCATTGGAGAGCTGGATATATATTTGAAAGGGATTAACTTAGAGGGCGACAGAGAGTGGGTTGGAGAGTGGGACTATCTGTTTCGGGAGCTGGGATAGACACGACGGGCCGAATGGCCACCCTCTGTTATAATTCCCAGCGCGGGGAGGCGTGAGACCATTGCAGTGGTGACCATCATAACCAGCGCAAGGAGCCTGTCTGTGCGGATTTTGCTCACCAGCAAGACTCACCCGTAGCCATCCCCTCAACTGCCTTTTGTGAGATTGTCTCTGACGCTGATGGCCTGAGCGATGTCCGAACGATTAGCTTCCTGCGCTGCCCTGCGTCATTTCCACTCACGTCTCTCTCCCTCTCCTCAACTGGTTCTGTCCTGGCTGACGTGTTTCTGCAGTGCTCACCTCCTGGACATTTGAGAGTTCCTCTCTCTCCTCCCCTTCCCTTACCACCCTCCCCCCCCCCCCCCCCACTCACTCAGCCCTCTGTCCCCATTCCCTCTCCCATCACTTAGTGTCTCACTCCCAAAACCTTCCCCAGCCGCCCTCTGACCAACCCTTTCCCAGACCCAGACG
>NC_057714.1:77535450-77537361 GCF_004010195.1 Chiloscyllium plagiosum
ACTGCTCTCTCTCCACCCGTCCTGCACATAAACACCCAGCTCCCTCTCCTCCTGCACCCCCTTTTAGAATTGTACCCCCTGTTCGATATTGCCTTCCAATGCTCTTCCTACAAAAGGGACTCACCTTCCACCCCTCTGCACTGAACCTCATCGGCCGTCTCTCTGCCCACTCCCCCAACTTGTCAATGTCCTTTCAGTGTCCTGCACTGCCCTCCGCCCAGTGTACAATCCCTCCACGTTTCGTGTCATCTGCAAACTTTGAAATTGCCCCCTGCACACTGTGAGGTCCAGATCTTGAATTAGGAAAACATAACCTCACACTCCCACCCCGAAGCCCCATATCCCTTAATAAGATCGATCAAACTCAAATTTTGACGAGCAATTAGCACACGATAATATGAACAGCTCACCGGGCATCAACCGAGATCTTCTGCACATTGAAATGTTTCCTCTACTCCCTTCCTGTTCATGTATATGTCCAGGTATTCATGCATTCCCTGTGCAAGCTGAGTCTGCCAAGACTCCAGCGGCAACAAAGGAACTGACAGAATTCCGAACCTTATCCATCGAATCTTCAAGAATCATGATTTTCTCTTGAAAGTGAGACTTCCCTCTTGAGTTGAAGTGTGTGTTGGGTTCGTTCGAGGGGTAAATATTTTTATATCTTCCATGTCTCGAAGAATCTGCCCCCTAGAGGGCTGCATCAGCTGGAGCGGTTTCTCCTGTTGGTTGGAACAGAGTTGGGAGGATCACATTGCCCCACTGCTTGAGATGCACAATGAACGGTTTATTCCCAAATTCTCTCAACTGTACTTAAAATGAAAAGGTCTATGACCAGGTTTACTTTCGTCAACACACGCAGAAGATATAAATGCAACGTGGCTAGTTAAACTACTTGACATGAAGCAAAACACAATTTATTTAAAAACTGTAGTTAAAATGTAACCAAAAGAAGAAGAATTTAGAATAACAATGCTGTTGGGAACTTAACCAAGTAGTAGATACAGTAATGGTTACCAATGAGACAGATTCTCAAATGCAGTTCTCCCATCCAGGAGGAAAACAAACCATCAAGAAAAGAAACATGGGGATCAGCAGTCAGGAGATATTCACCAAAGCTTCCGACTCTGTTGAGACCCCCAGTAGCTTCTGCTAAAAAGTTAAAATTAAGTAGCATACCTGGGTCAGTGAGGGCTGGCTACACCCGGCCAGGCTGCTTTGATTGTTCCAACTTTAAAGAAAACCCCAAGGCCTCACAAGCCGTTGACTGAAATGGTCTTCAGCAGGTGGCTCTGAACCTCTGCCTTGTAACAAAACAAAACTGGACAAAATAGCCTCTCGAAAGCAACAGTGTTGCCCCACATTTTAAAAAAAAACAGACATCTCAACAACTCCTTAAGAAGTGGTCTGCAGATAAGATGCATTTTTGTGATGCTGCCTAGTGTCCAATTGAAACCATTGATCATCTGAGTCCTGTGTGAGGTGTCCTTACGGCCCATCAAAACCTCTGAATTTCCCAAATTTCTGAAGAGAAGCTCTCTGGAAATTTCTCTCTGCTCCCCTGGGGCAATGAAGGGAGTCATAGAGTCATAGAGATGTACAGCATGGAAACAAACTCTTTGGTCCAACCCATCCATGCCCGACCAGATATCCCAACCCAATCTAGTCCCACCTGCCAGCACTTGGCCCAAATCCCTCCAAACCCTTCCTATTCATGTCTCCATCCAGATGCCTTTTAAATGTTGTCATTGTACCAGCCTCCACCACTTCCTCTGGCAGCTCATTCCATACACGCACCACCCTCTGCGTGAAAAAGTTGCCCCTCGGGTCCCTTTCCCCTCTCACCCTAACCCTCTAGTTCTGGACTCCCTGACCCCAGGGAAAAGACCTTGCCTATTTACCCTATCCATG
>NC_057714.1:77540892-77544595 GCF_004010195.1 Chiloscyllium plagiosum
GGGGGGGGGGGGGGGGGGAGGGGCATCGGAATAGAGCGACCAGGCGACGTCGAAACCAGCTTGCTGCGGGTGGGTGATAAAGCTGACAGGAAATCAGACAAGACCTTGTTCAGAATCATCCGCCTCTCTGTCTCTCTCTCTCTCTCGCACACACACACTCACAGAAGATTCTGATTGACTCTACACTGACATGTGATTAAGTTTGCTCGAGTCGCAAAGAAATATAATAATCTTAATGAGCTGGAAAAGTCAAGTTCGTTTCCTGATTACTGTTTGCTGCAACACACGCTTGCTACTTATCGTTGACGCTTAGCTGGTAATAGAGAAACCCTTGATTTCTTTTCGCGCTGATGGAGGGGGATGGGAGCTGATGAGATTCACACTTGATAAGAGGTTCTGACATTCCTGCAGCCTCTGTCTCTCCCTCGTTCTCTCTCCTCCGTGTTAAATATCGCCCTTCTGTCCCGAACTGTCTGTGATGTTTCCCACTTTCCCAAGCATTCCTGCTCTCCCTGACTGATTGGCTGCCTTGTAATGTTTAGGCTCACGATAAAAAAAAATTGCTCTTGGGTTGAGACCCAGTGAGGTACATCACTGGTTCGAAAAGCTACACATGGGGAAAATTTAGCGGCAGGTTTCCGATCGGTCCCTCGTCCCTCCTAAACATCTTCTCCACGGCCACTCCATCCAGGCCTCTCAGTATTCTGTGCGTTTCAATCAGATTCTCTCTCGCCCCCTATCCTTCTAAACTCCACCAAGCACAGACCCAGAGTCGTCCTCCTACAGCGAGCCCCTCATCCCTGGGATACCTCCTCTGGACCCCGCTCCAAGGCCAGCTCATCCTTTAGATACGGAGTCCAAAGCTGCTCACATTATTCCAAATGCGGTCTGACCTGAGCCTCATAGAGCTTCAGCAGTTCGTCGCTGCCCTTGCTGCCAAGATCTGGACAATCTCCAGGCTGGGCTGACAATTGGCAACAAACATTCGGGCCACGGAGCGTCAAGGTTGTGACCAACTCCAAGAAGAGACATTTTAACCACCGTCCCATGACATTCAATGGCGTACCATCACTGAATCCAACCATCACCCCCTTGACATTCAATGATGTTACCATCACTGAATCTAACCATCTCTCCCTTGACAGTCAATGGCATTACCATCACTGAATCTAACCATTGCCCCCTTGACATTCAATGGTGTTACCATCACTGAATCTAACCATCACCCCTTGACATTCAATGGTGTTACCATCACTGAATCTAACCATCACCCCCTTGACATTCAATGGTGTTACCATCACTGAATCTAACCATCGCCCCCTTGACATTCAATGATGTTGCCATTATTGAATCTAACCATCACCCCCTTGACATTCAATGGTGTTACCATCACTGAATCTAACCATCACCCCCTTGACATTCAATGGTGTTACAATCACTGAATCTAACTATCACCCCCTTGACATTCAATGGTGTTACCATCACTGAATCTAACCATCACCCCCTTGACATTCAATGGTGTTACCATCACTGAATCTACCATTCACCCCCTTGACATTCAATGGTGTTACCATCACTGAATCTAACCATCACCCCCTTGACATTCAATGGTGTTACCATCACTGAATCTAACTATCACCCCCTTGACATTCAATGGGGTTACCATCACTGAATCTAACCATCACCCCCTTGACATTCAATGGTGTTACCATCACTGAATCTAACCATCACCCCCTTGATATTCAATGGTGTTACCATCACTGAATCTAACCATCACCCCCTTGATATTCAATGGGGTTACCATCACTGAATGTCCCATTGTCAAACTCCTGACGCGAAATCCATCTGGACTCACAGCATAAACACTGCGGCTCCAAGAGGCTGGGAATCCTGCGGTGAATAGTCAATTTGCCATAGTCTTACCAGAGCATAGGGTGAAGGCTGGTACAATGACAACATTTAAAAGGCATCTGGATGGGTTTAGATGGATATGGGCCAGACGCTGGCAAATGGGACTAGATTAAGTGAGGATATCTGGTCGGCATGGATGAGGTGGATCGAAGGGTCCGTCTCCGTGCTGTACGTCTCTATGACTCGATGAGACAGGCAGAGTGAGAAAGATAAAAAGAAAGAGAGACATCTTAAAGTAGCTACTATTCTGCTGCAAAATATCTAGTTTTAAACCTTTTAAACCTCCTGCCTGAGGGAAGAGGGTGGGAGAGATTATAACCGGGGTGGGAGGGGTCCCTGATGATGTCGGCTGCCTTCCCCAGGCAGTGGGGAGTGTAGATGGAGTCGGTGGATGGAAGGTTGGGTTTGTGTGAGGGACTGGGCTGTGTTCACAGCTCCCTGTAGTCTCTCACAGCCCTGGGCAGGGCAGTTGCCGTACCAGGCCGTGATGCATCCGGAGAGGATGCTTTCGACGGTGCGTCTGCAAAAGTTGGTGAGGAGCCTTACGGATGTGCTGAATTTCCTTAGCCTCCTGAGGAAAGAAGAGGAGTTGTTGTGCTTTCTTGATGATTGCATCAATGTGGATGGGCTTGCTGGGGATTATTGCTCTCAGGCGCCTGATATTCTCAATCAGCTCCATCGATAGACAGAGGCGTCAAAGCTGAAGTCCTAAGCTTTCCCATGACATCCCCATCTCTCTCTCTCTCTCTTTCTTTCTCACTCCTCTCCTCTTTAAAGATCCCTGAAAGAGTTATCTCTTTGACCGAGTTTCTGGTCGCCTCTTTGTTGTATCTCCGTACACAGCCAGAAGACCCACTCTATCCATCTCACCTTGGCTCGCACCACCCATAATGCCCTTCACGCCCAACAGCCACTTTCCTGTAAATTAAACTGGGGGCTCGCGGAGGCTGAAGGTCTGGAACAGAAACGCGGAGATTGCTGGAGAGACTCAGCAGGTCAGGCAGCGTCTGTGGAGAGAGAAAAACAGAGGATCACGTTTTGAGTCCAGCGACTCTTCTTCAGAACCCGACTCGAAAACGTGAACGTTTCAATCCTTGGTTCTGAAATGCCTTTATTCATTCCTGGGATGTGCACATCGCTGACTGGACCCAGTACTTATTGCCTCATCCCGAATTGTCCCCCTTGAGAAGGTGGTGAGGGTGAGCGGCCATCTTGAACCGCTGCTGTCCGTGTGTGCTGTGGATTAGACCCACAATGCCCTGGGGGAGGGTGTTCCAGGATTCTGACCCAAGGAACGGCCGATATATTCCCAAGTCGGGATGGGGAGCTGTGGGAACTTGCAAAGGGGGGGTGGTGTTCCCATGTATCTGCTGCCCCTTGTCCTTCTAGATGGAACTGGCCGTGGGTTTGGAAGGTGCTGTCTGAGGAGCCTCGGGGAGTTGCTGCAGTGCGTCTTGTAGATGGTACACACTGCTGCCACTGAGCGTCAGGGGGTGGAGGGATACAAACACAGGGGCTAGTGTGGTGGGACAGTGGTTAGCGCTGCTGCCTCACAGCGCCAGAGACCTGGGTTCGATCCCACCCTCGGGCAGCTGCCTGTGTGGAGTTAGCACATTTTCCCAGTGTCTGCATGGATTTCCTCTGAGTGCTCCAGTTTCCTCCCACAGTCCAAACATGTGCAGGTTAGGTGGATTGGCCGTGCTAAATTGTCCCATAGTGCCCAGGGATGTGCAGGTTAGGGTGGATTGGCCGTGCTAAATTGTCCCAGAGTGCCCAGGGATGTGCAGGTTAG
>NC_057714.1:77545058-77551311 GCF_004010195.1 Chiloscyllium plagiosum
GGAAAAATGTTGTGAAACTTGAAAGGGTTCAGAAAAGATTTACAAGGAGGTTGGAGGGTTTGAGCTACAGGGAGAGGCTGAACAGGCTGGGGCTGTTTTCCCTGGAGCGTCGGAGGCTGAGGGGTGACCTTATAGAGGTTTATAAAATCATGAGGGGCATGGATAGGGTAAATAGACAAAGTCTTTTCCCTGGGGTGGGGAGGCACGAAGAGTCGAGGACCTGGGTTTGAAGTGAGAGAGGAAACATTTAAAAGGGACCCCGGGGGGGGGGGGTAACATTTTCACCCAGAGGGTGGTGCGTGTGTGGAATGAGCTGCCAGAGGATGTGGTGGAGGTTGGTACAATGACAACATTTAAAAGGCATCTGGATGGGGACATGAATAGGAAGGGTTTGGAGGGATATGGGCCAAGTGCTGGGGAATGGGTCCAGATTAGGTTCGGATATCTGGACGAGTTGGGCCAAAGAGTCTGTTTCTGTTCTGTACGTCTCTCTGACTGAGCGTGCACTCTGTGATCTCTAAGTGCTCTGATGAATCAAAGCCAGTCTGCGACATGGAAAGCGAGTCATCTTCCTTTCTGATTAGAGTTTATTGGCCACACAATCTTACAGCTCATTTCACATCCCCTACCTGGAGAAGTTCCCTCAATTCGGGCAATGACTAACTGCTGCGCGCTTTGTCTTAGCCTTAAATAAAGGCACAACAGACGACATCAAATTCTCCTGTGTCCTACGAGTTTAAGCTTTTGATGTCAACCTTTATAAAACTAATCGGACAAAAAACAAAACGCAGGTCGCTTTTCTGTGAAATCTGTCACCAAAGTTCGCTGTTCTATCAAAA
Organism: Chiloscyllium plagiosum; assembly: GCF_004010195.1. NCBI lineage: Eukaryota > Metazoa > Chordata > Chondrichthyes > Orectolobiformes > Hemiscylliidae > Chiloscyllium > Chiloscyllium plagiosum. The sequence continues at coordinate 77,545,898 of NC_057714.1, forward strand.
CGAAAAATATTTTCCTCTCCGCACGGAGAAAATAATTACAAAGCAATTTAGGAATAAATTAAAACCTTTTGCCATAATCTTGCAACACAATATTCGGCATCAGTAATCTATTTTCCTCGACAAAACGCATCCCCTCTCGGAGGTCATCCTCATGGTTTCTTGAAGCAGGGTTTCTCTTTGTCGAGCAGATTGGCAACTGGTCAAACCGTTTTGTTTGAGAGAATCTTTCTCATTCCGACATCACCTTCACAAGGACTCCTTGTTGTCTCTGACACCTTTTGTTAAATAAGTTTTGCCCTGAAGGAAATTATTACCCAATCAGCATTTCTCTCAGATTGGGCCTGGTAAAAGATCTTTCCCTCAGGATATGAGGCAATGTTCCCATCGATTGCTTTGTGTTTCTGTATCTAAAGTACTCCTAAGTGCTCTTTCATCGAGGTTTTTACAGATGCACCAACGAAAGCAGCCTACCCAGAGGCATCACGGCCTGGTACGCCAACTGCTCTGCCTGGGACCATGAGAAACTCCAGGGAGCTGTGAACACAGCCCAGTCCCTCACACAAACCCAACCTTCCACCCACCGACTCCATCTACACTCCCCACTGCCTCAGGAACTCAGCCGACATCATCAGTGACCCCTCCCACCCCGGTTATAATCTCTCCCACCCTCTTCCCTCAGGCAGGAGGGACAAAAGCTCAAACACACGGACCGACAGGTTCAAGACCAGCTTCCTCCCCGCTGTTACCAGACTGCGGAATGAGCCTCTCAATTTTAAATCGAATGTCAATCTCGCTCCCTGTGCTCCTTCTGTGCAGCCGTAACACTGTGTTCCTTGTTCTATCACCCTTTGATCTGCCCGTACTGCAACAGGTTTCACTATCCCTACGTCCCGAGGGCTGCACGGTCGCTCAGTGGTTAGCACTGCTGTCTCACGGCGCAAGGGACACCGGTTCGATACCTGCCTCGGGTAACTGTCTGTGTGGAGTTTGCACATTCTCCCCCGTGTCTGTGTGGGGTTTCCTCCCGCGTTCCAAAAGATGTAGAGGTTAGGGTGAATTGGCCGTGCTAAATTGTCCCATAGTGCCCAGGGATGTGCAGGTTAGGGTGAATTGGCCGTGCTTAATTGCCCCATAGTGCCCAGGGATGTGCAGGTTAGGGTGGATTGGTCGTGCTAAATTGTCTCATAGTGCCCAGGGATGTGCAGGTTAGGGTGGATTGGCCGTGCTAAATTGTCCCATAGTGCCCAGGGATGTGCAGGTTAGGGGCGATTGGCCGTGCTAAATTGTCCCTTAGTGCCCAGGGATGTGCAGGTTAGGGAGGATTAGAGTAATTGGGATGTACAGCATGGAAACAGACCCTTCGGCCCAACCCGTCCATTCCGACCAGATATCCCAACCCAATCTAGTCCCATTTGCCAGCACTTGGCCCATATCTCTCTAAACCCTTCCTATTCATGTCCCCATCCAGATGCCTTTTAAATGTTGTTATTGTACCAGCCTCCACCACTTCCTCTGGCAGCTCATTCCACACACGCACCACCCTCTGTGTGAAAAAGTTGCCCCTTAGGTCTCTTATATCTTTCCCCTCTCACCCTAAACCTATGCCCCTCTAGTTCTGGACTCCCCGACCCCAGGGAAAAGACTTTGTCTATTTATCCTATCCATGCCCCTCATAATTTTGTAAACCTCTATAAGGTCACCCCTCAGCCTCCGCGCTCCAGGGAAAACAGCCCCAGCCTGTTCAGCCTCTCCCTGTAGCTCAGATCCTCCAACCCTGGCAACATCCTTGTAAATCTTTTCTGAACCCTTTCAAGTTTCACAGCATCTTTCCGATAGGAAGGAGACCAGAATTGCACACAATATTCCAACAGTGGCCTAACCAATGTCCTGTACAGCCGCAACATGACCTCCCAACTCCTGTACTCAATACTCTGGCCAGTAAAGGAAAGTGTACCAAATTGGCCATGCTAAATTGCCCAGAGTGTTAGGTGCATTAGTCAGAGGGAAATGGGTCTGTGTGGGTTACTCTTCGGATGGTCGGTGTGGACTGGTTAGGCCGAAGGGCCTGTTTCCACATTGTAGGGAATCTAATCTAACATGTAACAACGATAAATCAAATCATAGCACCAGTTAAAATGATTCATTTCATTTTATCTGAATTAATTGGGGCTGGAAGCCTGAATTACTCTGAATTTAATTTTTTAAAATCTCTTATTTGAGCTCAGTACCTTTTCAAAATGGCACTCCATTCCAATAGGTCACAGCCAGCATTGGGTCGAATTCAGGATGGACAATCGATTCAACTGATTAATCAAACTTTCTAAACTGCAACTAAATCAGACAGTGCTGGGGAAACAGAGTTTGTGTTTGACCGAACTCTTTGCGTCTTGTATATTGGATCCACTTTCAGCGAGAACCTGGCCTGATTTTACTGGGATGTGATCGACTTGCTCCAAGTAAGATCACTGATCTACGTCACTCCCAATTGGTTCGGCTTGATATCCAATGCAGTATATTCGAAACCCCTGGAAATCTCACCACCAATCCTAAACTCCCTTTTTAAATCGATGACGTGCTATTTGAATACTGCAGAGCCACACCAATGAATGTGCATCATAAAGTTGCCCACCAGTTTCTGTCTATGGAATACTTCTGGATCTATTTTTAGCTGATGAATGCTTTATCCAGCCGGTCCTAACTGAGAAATGCCACATTCTGTCTGCTTGCTTCATCCTGTGAAGATAGATACTTCCTCTCAATATCTCCTGCTTCTTCAAGTGGTTTCAAAGGTGTTGGATGTTGCCAGGGTTGGAGGGTTTGAGCTACAGGAAGAGGCTGAACAGGCTGGGGCTGTTTTCCCTGGAGCGTCCGAGGCTGAGGTTATAGAGGTTTATACAATCATGAGGGACATGGATAGGGTGGTACAATGACAACATTTAAAAGGCATCTGAATGGGGACATGAATAGGAAGGGTTGAGAGGGATTTGGGCCAAGTGCTGGCAAATGGGACTAGATTAATTTTGGGTACTGGTCGGGACGGACGAGTTGGACCGAAGGGTCTGTTTCCGTGCTGCACAGTTCAGTGACTCTGTGTATCCATGGAAACGTGGCCAAAGGAGCCGAGAAGGTTTTCAAGATCCGTTTTCCTGGGGCAGGGAATCTCCTGTCACAACTGGATTACTTCGCAATCTCGGCCTACAGGTATGGATTAACCTTCAGGGAACAGTTTTCACATGGACGTGCGTCTGCCTGTACGGAAGGCCTTGCGGTGCGGTGAGATGCTGACAGTGTAGGCCCCAGTCTACACTGTTATTGCGACACACCCCCTCCTTCTCTATGGGGCGGCACGGTAGCTCAGTGGTTAGCGCTGCTGCCTCACAGCGCCAGAGATCCCGGTTCAATTCCCACCCTCGGGCGACTGCCTGTGTGGAGTTTGCACATTCTCCCCGTGTCGGCGTGGGGTTTCCTCCGGGTGCTCCGGTTTCCTCCCACAGTCCAAAGATGTGCAGGTTAGGGTGGATTGGCCATGCTAAATTGTCTGTAGTGTTGGGTGAGGGGGTAAATGTAGGGGAATGGGTCTGGGTGGGTTGCTCTTCGGAGGGTCGGTGTGGGCTAGTTGGGCCGAAGGGCCTGTTTCCACACTGTAAGTAATCTAATCTAATTCTCACCCTCTCCCCTCACCCGTCGGCAGGGATTATACACCAGTAATTGTCTCTTTCTCTCTCATGAGAGTGCAGGCCTGGGGCAACATTTGCTGAAACACTTCTCGGGGAATACCTATCTAGTATCCAAGCTGAGAGTGCTCAAAACCGGGGAGCCTACTGGACAATTGAAGCCTTGTCTCTGACGGGTCAGCATGACAGACATTCAACACATAGTTACAGACTCACGCAGCACGGAAACAGACCCAACACGTCCATGCCGACCAGACATCCTACATTAATCCAGTCCTACTTACCAGCACTTGGCCCTTATCCCTCCAAACCCCTTCCTATTCATGTCCCCATCCAGATGCCTTTTAAATGCTGTCATTGTACCAGCTTCCACCACTTCCCCTGGCAGCTCCTCCCACACACGCGCCACCCTCTGTGTGAAAAAGTTGCCTCTTAGGTCCCTTTCCCCTCTCACCCCAAACCCACGCCCCTCTAGTTTTGGACTCACTCTCCCCAGGGAAAAGACCTTGTCTCTTCATCCTATCCATGTCCCCTCATGATTTTATAAACCTCTATAAGGTCACCCCTTATTACAGGGATATGGGCCAAGTGCTGGCAAGCAGGGACCGGATTAGTTTAGGATACCCTGGTCAGCACGGACAAGTTTCCACACCGTTTCTGTGGCTCGGTCCCCCTCGTGATTTGATAAGCTTTCATAAAATCAGCGCCCAAACCCCGACGCTCCAGGGAAACAAAGGTCCCAGCCCACCCAACCTGTCCCGATCAACTCCAACCCTCAAGCCTCGGCAAGGCCCTTCGTTGAGAACCCTTCCCAGTTTTAGTAACATCCTTCCTGTGTCAGGCAGACTTGCACACCAAACATATTCCACACAATCCTGTCAGAAGCGACTCAGGGAACAAATATCTGTGATCAAGAGGTGCGCAGAAGGTGAAACAGAGCTGAGGGAGATCCGCAGCAATCAAATTGGGACGTCTTATTGATTTTAATTAGCGGGCAGAAAATGTCTGAGTCTCAATTCTGAAGGTGCTGAGAGGGAATTGGGTGCGGAAATTGACAGTCAGCCACCCGCGTGCGTGTTTTCAGGTTTCTGAAATAACTCAGGACTGTATTTTAAATCACAGGGACACAGGGGAAAGGAAATGTAATCTCATGGTGAAATGCAGTATCAGGACTGGGTTCCTCTCCCCATTACAGTGTCTGGTGATTCTCCTGCAGGTAATCCGAGTCAGCGCCATCACTGTCAGAGGAGACACTAATCAACCTTCAAGTTTGATTGGAGTTTACTGACAACTAAATAAGGTGCAGGGAGCAGCACTGCAGCCCTGTTCAATTCCAGTAACGCGTTAAAGAGAATTTCTGCCACCTCTCTGCTGCTCATAATCAGTCACACTGCGAAAGAACTGCTGAATCGCCAACACTGGTCACATCAATCACCACTCCCGAAATCCCTCTGTGTCCAGCACAAGGGCCTGTGGGCAGGGGCTGGCTCAGCAATGAATGGGGTGCACTGACCATGACAGGCTTATAGGGTGTGGCGGGGAGAGCCAGCTGTCATTGTAATCTTCGAATGTACGGGTGACACACACACAGCGTGATATCTCACACAGGGACACACGGGGACACTCACACTCACAGACACAGGGACACACACACTCACACACACAGACACGGGGACACTCACACACACAGACACAGGGACACACACACACTCACACACACAGACACGGGGACACTCACAC
>NC_057714.1:77551987-77564817 GCF_004010195.1 Chiloscyllium plagiosum
CACACAGACACAGACACACATACACACACGGACACACACATTCACACAACCACACACACATACGGAAAGACATACATACGGACACACACTTACACACCCACACAGACAGACACACCCAGACAGACGGACAGACAGACAAACTCACAAACACACACGTTAACACTCCTTGGAACCACAGCACAGAAGGGGGCCTTTCGGTCCATCTAGTCCATGCTGACACAAAGACACCCAGTTGCCCTTTCTAATTCCCATCTTCCTGCCCACGTCTCCCAGCCCTGACAGTATTCCAGGCGTTTGAGATCTCTGTCTCCAGCACCAACTCTCTGTGTGTCCAAAGGCTGTCCCTCTGAGCGCTGGCGCTGGAACTCTCTGCCAAGGGAAACAGGTCCCTCCTGCCTACTCTACCTCTATCCCTCTCACAATGTTGTACACCTGGATCATGTCACACCCCCATTTCCTGCTCCAAGAAACACCAACCCCCCCCCCCCCCCCCCCCCACAACCTCTCCAGTCTCTCCTCGGAGCAACAATTCTCCAACCCTGGCACCGTCTGAGTAAATCTCCTGCTGTCTCCCCACAACTTCAGAACTGCACACAAGCCTGACCCATGTCTATACAGTTTCACTGCTCTATCCCTACTTCTGTAGCCTGCACCTCCGCCAAGGAAGGGAGAGCATTACCTTCGTTCTGTCCTTATCTAACCCACGCTGCTTCAGGGACCCGGGCACCTGCACGCCCAGATGGCTCACTTTGTCTCTCCCTTCTCAGTATATTTCCCGTTTATCGTGCCTTCCCCTTTCACCGTGTATCCTCCCCAAATGCGTTACCTCGCGCTTACCTGTGCCCACCTACTACTTTCCTGCCCGCCTCTCCCGGCCCCCAGTATAGCTATCCTCTACAGCACCCACTACACGGCCAAGTTGGTGTTGGCTGGTTGTTTTACCTTGGATTTGGGCACAAACAGCGAGGGGGGGTACCAACACTGATCCACTCGCACGAGCGACCATTAACTATTACTCTTGGTTTCGCGTTACAATTATCCCGTGGGATTTGATTTTGTGGACCTTGTCAAATACCTTACTAAAGTCCACGTCGACTGCATCCGCCGCAGCACCCTCAGCGACCCCATACGTCAAAGTATTCAATCCTGCGAAAGGATTAACGTTGTCCTTCAGCCTGAACGAAGGCTTGCTGACTGTCCCCATCCCAGGCCCTGCCTTTCCGAGTGAGGCTGATCTCTCTGGGTTGATTCCAACAATTTGTCCACCGTCGGAGTCAGACCAACTGGCCTGTAATCCTTCGACTTTGCCCTTTGCACCTTTTTAGAAACCACATTTGCCTTCCTCCAGTCCTCCGGCACCTCAACCGCCTCCAGTGAAGATTGGGAGATAACCCTCAGAGCATCCGTTCTCTCCTCCCTGACCTCCTGGGGAACAACCCATCCAGCCCTGGCAACGTATCCATTCCCAAGGATTCCAACTCCTCCGACACTTCCTCTCTCGTCACAGTTATTTTGTCAATTGGATTACTACATCCACATCGTCCCCTTTCCTTTGCGAATAGAGAGGCAAAAAAGTTCATTTAAAGAGAGTTTTGAGGAGATTTGTAGCTCCGGTTGAGGTTCTGGATGTAGGTTTGCTCGCTGAGCTGGAAGGTTCATTTTCAGACGTTTCGTCACCAGACGCGGTAACATCTTCAGTGAGTCTCCGGACAAAGCACTGCAGATGATTCCTGCTTTCTACTTATAGGTTTGGGTTTCTTTGGGTTGGTGACGGAAGTCTATCAACAAATGCATTGACTTGAACCCGATTGACCACCCCCTTGAGAAAAAGAACCGGAAATGACATCACCACAGGAAATGACATCGCCAACCGAAAGTAACCCAAACATGTACATAGAAAGCAGGAATCATCATCAATGCTTTGTCCAGAGGCTCACCGAAGATCTTACCGAGTAGGGTGACGAAACGTCTGAAATGAACCTTCCAGCTCAGTGAGCAAACCGACATGCAGAAATTTATTTAAAATTCTTCCCAAAATTGTCTGCATCTTCATCAAAAATTCCCTTCTTCATCTCTGATAGCTCATCACCTCTTCCCGAACTATCCTTTTGCCCTTGACATACAAATAAAATATCTTTGAGTTTTCCTTTATCTTGCTGACCAATTTTTTTTCATGACATTCCTTTGATTTCTCTCTCGCTTTTCTCTTTAACTTGATCCGTTACTTCCTGTCCTCCTCTCAGCTATCGGCAGCCTTAGGCTTTTACCTGTGAATATTATAATCTTTTTTTTCCCTGTTTAATCTCTCCCCAGTATTTTTTAGTGGCAACCATTGGGGCTCTAGAATGGGCCCACCGTTCTTATTTTTGGAAGGGACATATCTGTTTTCTTTTGTCCCGAGTACATCCTGGGCACTATGGGACAATTTAGCAAGGCCAGTCCACCCTAACCTGCACATCCCTGGGCACTATGGGACAATTTAGCATGGCCAATCCACCCTAACCTGTACATCCCTGGGCACTATGGGACAATTTAGAATGGCTGATTCACCCTAACGTACCCTTCAGACTGTGAGAGGAAACCCCACGCAGACATGTGGGGGGGTGGGGGGGAGTGGGAGGAAACTCCAAACAGACAGTCGCCCGAGAGCAGGATCGAACCCGGGTCCCTGGCGCCGTGAGGCAGCCGTGCTAACCACTGAGCCACCGTGTTACCATCATACTGACAATAACAACGCCATGTCTGGTCTGAGACCACGCTGTGGTGTGAGATGCATCGATTAGCTCTGTTTCTGCTGCCTATTTTGAATGCTGCTAGCTGTTTAAGCAGGGAAAAATAGGCCTGGAGTATTATAGGCCTGAAGTGGGGTGTGGTTTACTGAGCGAGTTACCCACGATGCCTTTAAGCGATGCATGAATGAACAAATGCGAAGGAACAGCGAACGATTGGGCAAGGTACGCGGCCCAATGGCATTTATTTTCATTCATTGCGTGGGACGTGCGCTGGGCCCAGCGCTTATTACCCCCTCCCGTCCCTAGTTACCCCCCTTGAGGAGGTGGGGGGGTGAGCGGCCATCTTGAACCGCTGCAGTCCGTGTGTGCTGTGGGTTGGACCCACGATGTCCCTGGGGGGTGGGAGTTCCAGGATTCTGACCCAAGGAACGGCCGATACATTCCCAAGTCGGGACGGGGAGCGGTGGGAACGTGCGGTGGAGGGGGGGGGGGGGAGGGGAGGGGGGTTGGTGGTGTTCCCCAAGTATCTGCTGCCCCTTGTCCTTCTAAGATGGTGGTGGTTTTGGAAGGTGCTGCCTGAGGAGCCTCGGGGAGTTGCTGTTCCTTGTGTCCATGTCAGACGCCTCAGGTTTCTCTCACACAGTACTGCAGTGTGAGTGACAGCCTTGATTATGGTTTCAGGTCACCGCAGTGCAGACTGAACCACAATGGACCGCAGCACCGTGAGTCACAGACACAATAAAACTTCACAGCTATCAATCGATTCACAGACCAAACACAATCCCAATGCTCTATGTGGCCACAACGCACTTGAATATCTCATCACCCCTGCTTAATTAATACTGCTTTATCTACATTGTCCAATCCAACACTCCCAGGACAGGGACAGCACGGGGTTAGATACAGAGTAAAGCTCCCTCTACACAGTCCCCCATCAAACACTCCCCAGGACAGGGACAGCATGGGGTTAGATACAGAGTAAAGCTCCCTCTACACTGTCCCCCATCAAACACTCCCCAGGACAGGGACAGCATGGGGTTAGATACAGAGTAAAGCTCCCTCTACACAGTCCCCCATCAAACACTCCCCAGGACAGGGACAGCATGGGGTTAGATACAGAGTAAAGCTCCCTCTACACTGTCCCCCATCAAACACTCCGCAGGACAGGGACACCACGGGGTTAGATACAGAGTAAAGCTCCCTCTATACTGTCCCCCATCAAACACTCCCCAGGACAGGGACAGCATGGGGTTAGATACAGAGTAAAGCTCCCTCTATACTCTCCCCCATCAAACACGCCCCAGGACAGGGACAGCACAGGGTTAGATACAGAGTAAAGCTCCCACTACACTGTTCCCCATCAAACACGCCCCAGGACAGGGATAGCACAGGGTTAGATACAGAGTAAAGCTCACTCTACACTGTCCCCCATCAAACCCTCCCTAGGACAGTGGCAGGGGGCGGCAAGGTGGATGGGGTGGAGGTGGGTTGCGGACTGCGACTCTGGGATCACAGTGGGTACCACATGCCCTGGGTGAAGTCAGTCCCAATGGGGGCTGTGGAGATCGGTGCTCCTTCCCCCTGACTCCAGGGACTAAGAGAGTGGGCCAAAGTGCAAAACAGACTGCCAAGATATGAAGGACTGCTCCCGGGAGGTGCTTACCTGTGCGCGTTGGTTTACCTGTGCTGCTAAGTAGCCTGTGCTGCAGCGCCATCTGTGACATCAACGTAGCTGCCACTCGTTTGTACCCATTCCTATGTACAGCCTGAGGTCTCACAAGAGGATCCCGTGTCACTCAGATGTAACAGCAGCGGCCATTATATTCTCTGTAGTAAATATTTCCCATTTATTGAGAGTTGTGCTGAGTACCTTTGTGTAGGCATCCTACCCGAGTTGGTGCTAGTACCTGAGACTGATGCCAATAAGAGGGTGGCATGGTGACTCAGTGGTTAGCACTGCTGCCTCACTGCGCCAGGGATCGTGTTCAATCCCACCCTCAGGTGACTGTCTGTGTGGAGTTTGCACATTCTCCTCCCTGTGTCTGTGTGGGGTTTCCTCCGGGTGCTCCGGTTTCCTCCCACAGTCCAAGGATGTGCAAGTTAGGGTGGATTGGCCGTGCTAAATTGTCCCATAGTGTCCAGGGATGTGCAGGTTATGGGTGGATTGGCCGTGCTAAATTGTCCCATAGTGCCCTGGGATGTGCAGGTTAGGGTGGATTGACCGTGCTAAATTGTCTCATAGTGTCCAGGTTTTGAGGAGACCCGGGAAATGTGGTACCCGTTTACGTTCTTGAAAGCTGGGAATTTCTCCCGCCGTGTGTCCTCAGAGCAGAGAAAATAGATGACCAGGTACGTATGAAAGCTAGCTTTCTTGGAGATATTGTGCCTCCCTTGTGCTGATTGGAATAATCGCTGTCCCTTGTGATCAGGCGCTGATTAAAGGGCTTGCAACAGATCAATGGACCTAAATGTTCGGTTCGATTAAAACATACGAGAGTGATCGACATCTAATGGCCTTGACAAAGTATTGAGGCAATCCCACTGCGGTGTTGCTATCTGCACTCGAACGGTCGCCCCCGAGCACCGTAACTCCCACAGGCGGGCGTATCCTCTGCCCTGCCCACAATCCCTTGTACCAACTCCGTTTCCCGGTGAAAGGTGGGGCGCGCCAATTCAGGACGGTGGTTTCGCTGACTCTCGGCGCAGTGGGAAGGCGAGAGCGGGACGCCGCGCTGAAGACCAGTTGCGACGGCGCCCCCTCCCTCCCGTCTCTCTCCTCCCCCCATCCCCCGTCTCCCTGATCTTTCCGTGTCCTGGTCTGCACAACACTCCTGGACTGAATTTCAGTCGAAGATGGACGCCTGTCCTTTAGCTTTCCCTGGTTTTTCGGCTAATGTCCACCCAACATTACTCTTTGGAGAGGTCGGTGTGAACTTGTTGGGCCGAAGGGCCTGTTTTTACACTGTAGGGACTCTATGATTGGACAACAACCACCTCCCTCTCCCTGCCCCCCCCCGGCCGCAGTGGTTAAATGTTAGCGTCTTGCTACTTGGTTTTGGATGTTGCCTGATACCCAGGGTCTGTGCCCTGGAATGTATGCCCTCTCAGGCATAGACCGTCTCAGCTAAGAGATATTCAATGGTGTTACCGCCACGGAATCACCCTGGGGTTTGGCTTTGACTAGAACTGGACCCACCACATAAACATAGCAGCTGCAAGAGCAGGTCAGAGGCTGGGTATACTGCGGAGCGTATCTCACCTCCTGCCTCTCCCAAAACCTGTCCCACAGGTCAGGAGGGTGAGGGAATACTCCCCACTTGCCCCTGGACGGGGGCAGCTCCAACAACACTCGAGAAGCTGGACCCCATCCAGGGGGAAAGCAGCCCCCACTCGATTGGCACCACACACCCACTCCCTCCAGCCCCCCCCCCACCGACACTCAGTAGCAGCAGTGTCTACCATCTACAAGACGGACAGGGGAACGCAGAGTCAGTGGGAGGTAATCAGTCGCCCTCCCCCCTCCTCCCACCCCCTTCCCCTCCAAGGGGCGGGGCAAGGCCTGGTTGGGGAGTGAGGGAGCGACCCCAGACGCTTGGGGTAAGGGGATGAGGCATGTCAGGGGGAGAGCTGACGAGAGAGGGCCACACGCAGCGCGGGGTTGTGAGGGAGGGGGAGGATGGGGCTTAGATTTATTTCCAGCCACCATTTTGTTTCCCCTTCCCCAGCCACTCTCTGGAGCGTGGGGCGTTAGGTCGCCTGGAGGGAAGTCTTCCATTCCGTTTCACGGCGCACGTGACCGCGACTTCCGAATCGTTCCCGAGACGTGGCGGGAATCCGCGGTGATTTATCTCCGTCCCCGCGAGCAACTGCCCACTCCCCCAATCAGGACACATCGCCTCCGCGTGAGGATTCAGCCGTCCCCACTAATCCGCGGGGTAAGCCCCATCGACTGCTGCCCTTGCCCGGGGGAAATATCGGGAAATTGATTTTCCCAATCGAGGGCGAGCATTGTTTTAATGATCCCGGGAGTCTCGATCCAGGGTTCTGCCACCGGCTGACAGGAATCCAGTGCCGTTTCCCAGAGGCCTGCCTGAGGCGAGCGCATGTGGTGGGGCCTGGATAGAAGGTTGCCACGGTAACCTGTCCCAGGGTGCACTGCAGGCAGTGGCCGCAGCTCCCACCGGACGCCACTTTCCGAACCTCTGTGACCTCCACCATACACGGGAACACGCTGACCCCCCCCCCCCAAACGCGACCCGCTCCCTGTCCCGACTTGGGAATCCGTCGGCCGTTCCCTCAGCGTCGAGATCCCGGAATTCTCTCCCTGTGGTCAACCCACAGCACATGGGCTGGTTCAAGAGGGCAGCTCACCCCCCAAAAGGGCATCCAGGGATGGCTTCCGATTAGAGTGCTGGGCCCAGCCAGTTCGGGCCTACGTCCCAGGGACGTTTTGTTTTTAAAAATCAAGAATGAAGAACTTTTCTGGCCCCAAGCCAAGATGTGCTCCAGCGACCCGTGAACAGATTAAGATTAGATTAGATTACAGTGTGGAAACAGGCCCTTCGGCCCAACAAGTCCACACCGCCCCGCCGAAGCGCAACCCACCCATACCCCTACATTTACCCCTTACCTAACACTACGGGCAATTTAGCATGGCCAATTCACCTGACCTGCACACCTTTGGATTGTGGGAGGAAACCGGAGCACCCGGAGGAAACCCACGCGGACACAGGGAGAATGTGCAAACTCCACACAGACAGTCGCCTGAGGCGTGAATTGAACCCAGGTCTCTGGCGCTGTGAGGCAGCAGTGCTAACCACTGTGCCACCGTGCCGCCCACAATTAAGGAAAGGAAAATTCCCGTCCCAACTCGCAGCGCGTTTCCAGGACTCTTCAGGGTCGGTGCAGGAAGGATGCTTCCTCCAGGACGAGGGGTCGTTCGATCCAGGGATAAGAGGTCGGCCATTTTGGACAGAGGTGAGGAGACATTTCCTCACGCAAGGGAGGTGGGGTGTGGTGGCTGAATCTTTGGCATTCCCTACTCCAGAGTGCAGTGGAGGTCCGACCTTTGAGAAGATCGAGATAAGTAGATTTCCAAAGAGTAACCAAAGGAAGGTAAAACCTCAAGCCGTACAGTGTCATGGGTTTGACGATAAAAATGGGCCATGATCACACCACATGCTGCAGTGCCCTCCAGGAACTGAATGACTGATCCCAGCGCCCATTTCCTATTTTCCTGCATCTTGCTTTCTGCCTCTCCTCATCCTCGCTCCCAAGAATACTTCAGGACCAAAGAGACTTAGCTTTTCATGCTGCGGTGATCAGGACCAAGTCGCAAGAAAGCCAAATTCAGGAGGGGTCAGTACATCCCGGGAGGAGGGTCGGACTGTGACTGGCATTGGAGTTGCCCTGGGAACTGTGAAGTCAATCCGGGCAAGTCAACCCTGACCTCTCAGAATGGATTCCCATCACACCTTTCTGTATTAATGTCGGCCAACCTGCCTCTCCATTCAACGTCCCCATGTCCCCCTTGAGTTGTCCCCAACCACAGTCATAGAGATGTACAGCACGGATACAGACCCTTCAGTCCAACCTGTCCATGCTGACCAGATATCCCAACCTCATCTAGTCCCATTTGCCAGCACTTGGCCCATATCCCTCCAAATCCTTCCTATTCAGGCACCCATTCAGATGCTTGTTAAATGTTGTCATTGTACCAGCCTCCATCACTTCCTCTGGCAGCTCATTCCATACTCGTACCACCCTCTGTGTGAAAAAGTTGTCCCTCGGGTCCCTTTTATATCTTTCCCCTCTCACCCTAAACCTATGCCCTCGCGTTCTGGACTCCCCCACCCCGGGGAAAAGACATAGAACATGGAAAAGTACGGCACAGAATGGGCCCTTCAGCCCACAATGTCGTGCCGAGGATTAATCCTAATGTAAAATATAATAACCTAACCTACGCACCTCTCAACTCACTGCTCTCCATGTGCATGTCCAGCAGTCGCTAAAATGTCCCCAATGACTCTGCTTCCACCACCACAGCTGGCAACACATTCCATCCATTCACAACTCTCTGGGTAAAGAACCTACCTCTGACGTCTCCTCTATACCTTCCTCCTAATATCTTCAAACTATGACCAGTCAATCCTGCCCTGGGGAAAAGTCTCTGGCTATTGACTCTATCCATGCCTCTCGTTACCTTGTACACCTCGATCAGGTCTCCTCTCTTCCTCATTCTCTCCAGAGAGATAAGTCCAAGCTTATTCAACCTTTTTTCATAAGGCAAACTCTCCAGTCCAGGCAGCATCCTGGTAAACCTGCTTTGCATCCTCTCCAAAGCCTCTGTATCTTTCCTATAGCAGGGCGACCAGAACTGGACACAATATTCCAAGTGCGGTCTCACCAGGGACTTGTAGGACTGCAGCAAAACCTCGCGGCTCTTAAACTCGATCCCCCTGTTAATGAAAGACAAAACACCACATGCTTTTTTCACAATAGACCTTGTCCATGCCCTCTCATGATTTTATAAACCTCTGTAAGGTCACCCCTCAGCCTCCGACGCTCCAGGGAAAATCCCCCCTAGCCTCTCCCTGTAGCTCAAACCCTCCAACATAATTTCTGCACCCTGTCAACATCCTTCCTGTAGTGGGGAGACCAGAATTGCACGCAATATTCCAACAGTGGCCTAACCAATGTCTTGTACAGCTGCAACATGACCTCCCAACTCCTGTACTCAATACTCTGACCAATAAAGGAAAGCATACTAAACGCCGCCTTCACTATCCTATCCACCTGCGACTCCACTTTCAAGGAGCTATGAACCTGCACTCCAAGGTCTCTTTGTTCAGCAACACTCCCTAGGACCTTCCCATTCAGTGTATAAGCCTGGCCCTGATTCACCGTTCCGAAATGACTCATTTTTCGGCTGAGCGCGCTCCCTCCAATCGGACGGTGTGCCACCGATGGTTTTTGAACCAGTCTGCGTCCCCTTCTTGGGTTTGGAGTAGACCAAGTGTGCAATCAGTTGTGTGTTAGTGAGGATGTGACGGGGTGGGGGCGTGAGGATCATCTCGGCCCACTTCAAAAGAAAAATGACGATGGGGGGAGAGAAATGGAAATAGGTGCTTAAATGCTCAGTCCCAATTGTGCTGCATTTGATATGAACGGCCCTAATTTGGCTCAAAACTTTGATCGCATCTCATGGTAACATTAATAAAACAACACTGCTGTTTGATACTGGGCCTTTGTCTATGATGTCTAAATTAACATTAAGCAAAGATTTGCTTCAAAGTTTGGATATTATAACCGAGGGGAATATATTGATTGATTTGAGCTCCTAATTAATCCACAAGCTTTAAGGAGACATGTTGCTGTTAATTTGAATATCCCGATGTAATGAATACGCCAAATCAATTCTTTCACAGAGAGCGCAAAGGGTTTAGCCTCTTGCAGCGTCACTGGAGGGCTTGGGCGACTATGGGACCTCCCTCAGTTGCCCCTCGAACTGGCAGGCCCTTTGAGATTCTGTCTCCACAAGGTGGGGTGTGGAGTCACGTGTAGGCCCATGCCGAAGGGGTGGGGTGAAGATGGTACATGCTCCCCTTCCAATAGGGGCCAGTGGGCATTCGCTTTCCTGCTCGCTGTAACTCAGACTTGGTTTGACTGATTGAATTGGAACA
This sequence comes from Chiloscyllium plagiosum, assembly GCF_004010195.1. Taxonomy (NCBI): domain Eukaryota; kingdom Metazoa; phylum Chordata; class Chondrichthyes; order Orectolobiformes; family Hemiscylliidae; genus Chiloscyllium; species Chiloscyllium plagiosum. The sequence continues at coordinate 77,562,402 of NC_057714.1, forward strand.
TGGAGTCAGACAGCACAGAAACAGACCCTTCAGCCTGTCTGGCTCACGCTGAGTATAGAGTCATGGAGTCAGACAGCACAGAAACAGACCCTTCGGCCCATCTGATCCATGCTGACCAGATATCGTAAATTTATCCAGTTCCATTCGCCAGCACTTGGATGCTGGGGATAGTGAGTCAATTTAAGGAGGGGTTAGACAGAGTTTTAACTGGGAATAGGTTGAAAGGTTCTGGGGGGGGAAGGGGGAAGGGGGAAGGCCGGAAAATGGGGAGAGGAGCGTACCAGCCGTGATCGAATGATGGAGCGGACTAGATGGGCCTAATTCCGTTCCTGTATCTTATGAACTAATTTGTCCCCAGTCCCTCTAAACCCTTCCGATTCACGTCCCCATCCAGACACCTTTTAAATGCTGAATGACCTGCTCCCAGTCTGAGACCCGGGAGAGTGTGACTGCCCATCTACCAAACGTGGCAAATTGCGACATTAAACATCATAGCACATTCACAGCCTTGAGTAGAATACAGTGGTGTCGTGCTAACAACGCTGGACTCATCCCCATTGGCTCAGACCCATATTGCAGGGGTCAGGGGTCCAATAGGTAGACAGGATAGTGAAAAAAGCATTCGGTACGCTTGCCTCTATTGGTCAGTGCATGAGTACAGGGGCTGGGAGGTCGTGTTGCGGCTGGACAAGGACATCGGGTTAGGCCGCTGTTGGAATATTGCGTGCAATTCTGGTCTCCCTGCTACAGGAAGGATGTTGTGAAACTTGAAAGGGTTCAGAAAAGGATGTTGCCAGGGTCGGAGGATCTGAGCTACAGGGAGAGGCGTGGTACGTGTGTGGAATGAGCTGCCAGAGGAAGTGGTGGAGGCTGGTACAATGACAACATTTAAAAGGCGTCTGGGTGGGGACATGAATAGAAAGGGATAGGGGCCAAATGCTGGCAAATGGGACTGGATTGGGTTGGAATAGCTGGTCGTCATGGACAAGTTGGAAATGAAGGATCTATTTCCGTGCTGTCCGACTCTATGAATCTAATTGGCTCAACAGGTCTCGTGAATGAAGACTACAGGAATGTTTTCCGTCTGACTGGGAATTTACTCCCCCCCCCCCCCCCTCCTCGTTTATGTCAGTCTGTGTCCGTGTGTGTAGGGGCGAGATTACAGTTTTAATTTGTCGAGCTCGCTGAATGAGATTGTAGCGGGAGTCTAGTTATTTATTATCAACGGAGATGCTCGTGGGGTACTAAAACCCAGGAGATACTTTCAATTAAGCTCGGTGTCATTAACAACATTGAAAAGACACTTGGACAAATCCATGGATAGGAAAGGGTTAGAAAGATATGAGCCATGTGCAGGGAAATGGGGTTAGAGTGGACGGCCATTTTGGTCGGCAGGGACCAGTTTGGGCCGAAGGGGGTCTGTCCCTGTGCTGTAGGACTCTATGCCTCTAAAACCAGGCGGTTTGAGGAGCTCTACTGTCCCCCTCAAGAGCGGTGACGGTTACAGAGAGTGGGGAACCCGGCCCGGACAATCACAAAGGCCAACCTCCCATCTACAGAATCCATCTACCAGGGTCAAGGGAAGGCCGCCAGCGTTCTCAAAGACCCAGCCCACCCTGGCAATGTTTGTCTACAACCTCTACCATCGAGGAGAAGGGACAGAAGCCAGAACACACGCACCAGCCGGTTTCCAAACAGTTTCTACCCTCCTGCTGTTAGAATACTGAATGGCCTCACAAACATTCGCCTGTCCCTGTGTTTTTGTTGTTGCTGCTGTTTCCCTATTATTTACTATCGATGCTGCTTAACTCTGTGAGCTGCCTGGATCGCTCACGAGACAAAGCCTCGGTACACGGGACAATCAATTCAATTCAATTCAATTTTATAAACCTCTATCAGGTCACCCCTCAGCCTCCGACGCTCCAGGGAAAACAGCCCCAGCCTGTTCAGCCTCCCCCTGTAGCTCGAACCCTCCAACCCTGGCAACATCCTTGCAAATCTTTTCTGGCATTGCAATGAGGGTTACATATCCTCAGCAGAGAAACTTGGAAAAACTGAGACTCTGCGGTGTCACTCCGAGGGTTGACGGATCGTTGTAGCAGCCAACCCCAGGTACAGCCTCAAGGAGAGGCACTGAGTGCCAACTCCCCTCCCTCAGTCTGGACCCATGAGTGGCAGACCTTAGCAACAGGCGTAACACACCCCTCCCCCCACTCCCATTAACACAGCACGCCCTCCCTGCTGTCATTTCTCTTTTACTCAAGACCCCGGTAAGGGACTTGAAACTGCAACCTTCTAGCTCAGAGGCAAGTGCACTGCCCACGGCTTTGTTTCTGTTACACCGCGTGAGAGTCACAGAAACAGATCCTTCAGTCCAACCCATCCATACTGACCAGATATCCCAACCCAATCTAGT
>NC_057714.1:77565317-77578525 GCF_004010195.1 Chiloscyllium plagiosum
GCAACCGGAAAAGATGCCAAACCTGCTGATACATCACCCCCTCACCTCCATTCAGGGCCCCAAACAGTCTGTCCAGGTGAGACAGAGGTTCACCTGCCTCTCTTCCAACCTAGTTTACGGTATACGGTGTTCCCAATGTGGTCTTCTCTATATCGGGAAAACCAAATGTAAACTTAGAGAACGGTTCACCGAGCATCTCAGCCGGGCCTGAGGGGCCAACCAGACCTCCCAGTCACCGCCCATTTTTAATTACCCTTCCCACTCCCTTTCCGACATGACCATCTTGGTCTCCTCCTTTGCCACAATGAATCAAACCGCAAACTGGAGAAACACCACCTCACCTTCCGCCTCAGTAGCCCACAGCCCAGAGGACTCAACATTGAGTTCTTCAATTTCAAATAACCTCCTTTCCCATACCCTGACCCCCTTCGCAGTCCCTACCTCTCACTGCCACTGCTCCCTGCCATCTACTGGATTCATTCCTCCCATTGACCAACCAGGTCGTACCCTCTACCTATCTCCACCTATGTCCACTTCACCATCCTGCACAGCTACCCCCTTTATCTGCAGCTCCCCTTACACCCACACCCAGTCCTGAAGTGTTACACCTGAAATGTCGACTTCTCCAGTGCCTGATGCTGCCTGGCCTGCTGTGTTCTTCAAGTTTCCTGCCTGTCTACCTTCATATCCCATTTGCCTCAAATTACAAAGCCTAAGACACCACAAGATTTTAACAGTTTTCTCATGGTGTTGTCCCCCGAAACGTCGAATCTCCTGTTCCCTGGATGCTGCCTGACCTGCTGTGCTGTTCCAGCAATAAAGTTTCAACTCTCATGGTGTTGTGCCACGCTCAAGGATTACTGAACATTCACTCCAGGCCTCCTCATTCCTGCACCTTCTTTAAAATTGAACTAATTATTTCTATATTCATTCCTCTTCCCATGATGTAGCTCTTCACTTGCACTTTGTATTAAGTTTCAGCTGCCAGGAATATGACCTTAGCCCTAATCCTATTTTTTACAGTTGTCTCTGTCCTCTTGTAGTCTCCTAACATCCATCGCATTATAATATTTCCACGTACACTATCCCATTTGCAAACATTGAAATTATGGCCTTGCATATCCAAGTCCAGTTCATTAATATAATTTAAAAACAGAAGTGATCCCAACTGCAGCCCCTTAGAAAATTTCACTGACGTGCTGTTTTTGATCCAGCAGGCTTTCATTTTGCTATCAAGTCTATTGTGTGTACCTTTGCCAACTGTCTTCTACAAATCCATATAGAGGAATTTCAATTATCCAGCATTCAATTAATTGAATTTTGGATTATCCGAACACGATCACAAGGTTCTGATGCTTGGCTAACTATGTTATCCGGCATTTGATTATCCAGCATTAGATTAACCGAAGGAAATACTCTCCGTTTGTGTCCTTCGGATAATCAAGGTTCCTCTGCATACGTCAAATATTTCAATGGCTTCATACAAAAAAATCCTGTTCATTGATCCCTGGGATAAATCTGAAGATTCCTTTATGCCCTATTGTCAGATAGCTATTATTGATTTCATAATTTTCACAAATTATCCATCTTAGAGCATTATTTTTTAAGCCCTTCCCAGATGTAAACACATAGGTGAGTTATCTAAACTGGAGGAACTGGGAAACCTTGAGCTAATGTAGGTCAAGATGGCAAGACTTGGAGAACAATCTGCAGGCATTCTAGCTTGGGATAGCAGCTAAGCACACGTTAGAAAAGTGGTGAATGTCAGTACGTACAATAGTATATCCAAGAATCAATAAGAGGGCACATTCCATTCGATTTACTAATGAGTAATAAATGAGATTTAGTTAGCACCTTAATGATGTGTAAGCAAAAAATTAAAAGTGATCACAAGAGGATCGAGTTCAACACAGAGCTCAAAAGCAAGAAATGCAATTTGCTGAAGGGCCTAATTATAACATGCTTAAAGCCTATTCACATAAACAGAGTTAACGCTGGACCACAGCAGGATTATAGATTTAGAAATGGCTGACATCAATGGAATAAGACAGTAACTGGGCAATCCGTTAATGGGCAAAATGACAGAAAATCTGCAAGAGCCTTTCAAAAATTAATTCGTGATACAGAACCTGTTAATACCACAACAGACAAGAACTCTACTTTCCCAAAAATGTAAGTCAAATACAAGAGATAAATATCAAAAGTAAGTTAAAATTAAAAGCTTAACAAAATGTAAAATGTAACACAGATTGAGGAGAATTGCAAAGCCGCAAAGAACGAAGGATGACAAAAAGATATTCCATTACAAAATGGGCAGCACAGTGGCTCAGTGGTTAGCATTGCTGCCTCACAGCACCAGGTGTGTGGGTTCAAGGCACACACTTGGGTGAGTGTCTATGTGGAGACTGCATGTTCTCCCCATGTCTGTGTGAGCTTCTACTCAATGCTCTGGTCTCCTCCCACAATTCAAAATGTGGAGATTATGGGGACTGGTTTTGGTAAATTATCCCATAGTGTCCAGGAATGTGCAAGCTGGATGGATTAGCCATGGTAAATGTGTGTTTACTGGGATAGGGTGGGAGCTAGTGTTGAGTGGGATACTCTTTGGGGGTCCGTGTGGACTCAATGGGCTAAATGGCTTCTTTCTGCACTGTCGCAATTCTACTCTATGAAAAGGGAGTGTGAAAAGAAACAGATGTCAGAACAAAAGAAATAGTGGTTGCATTAGGGAAAGGGGGGATGATCTGGAGCAATATTAATAGCGATACTGTCAATGAAAATAAGGAAATGGTGAATGTGCTAAAGAAAACTACTTTTAGCCAGTACAGGAAAACTGTCAAACATCCCAAGGAAGCTTGTAATGAACAAGAACACGAATTCAACAAAGTTAGTATTAAGCAAAATAACAGTAATGAAGAAATCAATGGTTTCAAAGTCGAGAGGAGTTTATATCATGCAGCTTTAAAGGAAGTAGGCAAGAATATTGCAATGCCCTAATTATTATCTTCCAAAGTTCTCTCAATTTGGAAACTGTTTGTTTAAATTGGAAAATTGAGCCTGTCAGTCTGATACTTACAAAAGGGTAATAAAGGGAAACTAGGGAATTATAGACCAATTATTTTGACATCTGCTGTCAGTAAATTATTCAAGTCTATAATTGAGGATAGGGTGACTAAACACTTTGAATTTTTTCAGCTGATCAGAGAAAGCCAACATGAATTTGCAAAAGTCAGGGCACGCCTGAGGAATTGGAATTAAATTTTTTTTGCAGAGGTAAATACACAATGATGAGTTGCAGCTCAGATCAGAATATAAACCACTAAAATATAAACCAGGAGAAAGAAATTAGAATATGTGACAAAACTAGGTAACGTTAACTCTGATTTTTCTCCACAGATGCTGCCAGATGTAATGAGATTTTCCAGCAATTTCTGTTTTTGTTTCAAATATTTTACTTCTGTCTTCACTACAAAAGAAATAGTAAAGGCTTTAAGTCGGGTGGTGGAAGGCAGAGAAGGAATTTAGCAGAAGTCCAATTACAAAGCAACTGATGGAGCTGTGAGCTGACAAGTCTCTGGGTCGAGATGGACCTCATACATTGCTTGTAAAAGAAGTTACTAATGAACTTGAAAATGTGGTTGCACGGATTTTCCAAAATCCTTTCAGCTACCATCAGACAGGAAAGTAGCAAACATAACCCTGCTGTTCAAAAAGGGATGGAGGCAACAAACAAAAAGCTGTAAGTCAATTACCATGATACTTGGGGTGGGAAAGGCATAAATTGATCAATGGAGAGATTATAGCTCCCCACGTAGAAAAACACAAAGTAATCAGTAAGGATCAAAGGTGCTTTGGTTTTATCATGTTGAACTGATTTAGTAGGGTTCTCTGAAGGAGTAGCACGTGCTGTGGATAAAAGGGAGGTCGTAGATATACTGTGCATAAATTTCCAGAAATATTTGATATAATGTTACTGCAGAAAATAAATGCTCAGTGAAGGGGATCAGCATGAACAGGCTGTCAAGCAGGAAGCAAGGAGTACATAACTGAGTCTTTATGATCGGCGGAATGCCATAAGTGGAGTCCCTTAGGGGCCTGTTGTAGTCTCACCTTTTTACAATTTACATCAACTCGGAGCTAGATGGGTTCTTGTTACAATGGAATCAAAGGTCATCGGTTTGAGGTGCAGGGGGATTACATGGGAATGGGAAGCTCCAAACACAAAGATCAGCCATGAATGGGGGGAGTCAGTGGTGTGTGGGCATGGAGAGAGAATGGGTTGGCAGACAGGAAACAAAGCGTGGGAAAAACGGGTTTATTTTCCTCAATGGAAGCCAATGTTTAATGGATTATTGTCAGATCAGTGCTTGGAGTCCAATTATTCATAATGCAGTTAATGATTTAGATGAGGGAACAAAATGCAATATTTCGAAGGTGAAGATGACACAAAGCTGGGTGAGAAGGTAAATTGTGAGGATGATACAAAGATGCTTCAGTGTGATTTGGACAAAGTGAGTGAGTGGATTTATGCACGACAGACGAAGTATAATGTGCATTAAATAGGAGGTTATCCACTTTGGTAGCAAAAACAGGAAGGAAATTTGATTTGCAGACTGGAAAAGAGGGATATGCAATGAGATCAAGTGTGTCTTTGTACACCAGTCACTGAAAGCAAGCTTGCTAATGCAGCTGGCAGTGAAGAAGGCAAATGGTTTGTTGGCCTGCGTACTGGGAGGATTCAAGTGCAAGAGCAGGGATGTCATGGTGCAATTGGACAGTGCCTTAAGTGAGTCCAAACCCAGTGTATTGTGGGTACTTTGGTCTCCTTACCGGAGAAAGAATGTTGGGACTATGCATGGAGTGCAATGAATACTATTTAGGCTGGTTTGGAAGGACTTACATATGAAGAGAGACTGGATCAGTCAGGAATGTATGTAACATATCTTCTGGAGTTTAGAAGAATATGGGGTATCTTATAGAAATCTATTCCAACAGAACTCAATCAGATATACATGGGAGGTAGGTTCCTGAAGACCAGGGAGCCCCAAACCAGGATTTACAGACTAAGAGTACAGGGTAGGTAATTTCAAACTGAGATGATAAGTAATTCCTTCACCCTGAGAGTGGTGAGCCTGTGGAATCACAACTCCTCCACAGTTTCATGAAATCCAAAATCCAAAGAAATTTTCGTTCCCTATCGGATCTGTAGGTTTGACTTCTCATTTCCTGTCACGTGAGCAGTGAAGTCTTTTCCTTGACTATTCACACAATTTACATTTTAAACTTTGTCAATCTTTTAATAGTCAGAGGTGTACTAACCAAGCACTGTTGGCCTGAAAGTTTTCACAAACTGAAACTCTTATAGAGGTTACATATTCCCTGAACTGTTCTGAACAATCGCTTTTTGCTTATAACTTCAGTACTGTCTCTTTCAAACTGAACCTAAAAAAATCGGAATTCAATTTTTAAAACATGGTCATTTAAGATTTTGCCACAGCTTAATGTTTTGTCTCCCTTGTCATTAAGCCTCATGTTAGAAATGAACAAAGAGACCTTGGAATGCTGATTCATAGCTCCTTGAAAGTGGAGTCGCGGGTAAATAGGATAGTGAAGGCAGCATTTGGTATGCTTTCCTTTATTGGTCAGAGTATTGAGTACAGGAGTTGGGAGGTTATGTTGCAGCTGTGCAGGACATTGATTAGGCTACTGTTGGAATAGGTTGGAGGATTTGAGCTATAGGGAGAGGCTGAACAGGCTGGGGCTGTTTTCCCTGGAGCGTCGGAGGCTGAGGGGTGACCTTATAGAGGTTTACAAAATTACGAGGGACATGGATAGAATAAATAGACAAAGTCTTTTCCCTGGGGTCTGGGAGTCCAGAACTAGACAGCATAGGTTTAGGGTGAGAGGGGAAAGATATAAAAGACACCTAAGGGGCAACCTTTTCACACAGAGGGTGGTACGTGTATGGAATGAGCTGTCAGAGGAAGTGGTGGAGGCTGGTACAATTGCAACATTTAAAAGGCATTTGGATGGGTATATGAATAGGAAGAGTTTGGAGGGATATGCTGGCAGGTGGGACTAGACTGGGTTGGGATATCTGGTCGGCTTGAACAGGTTGGACCGAAGGGTCTGTTTCCATGCTATACATCTCTATGACTATAATCAAACTTTGATACCAAGGGCCTTTGAATCATTTGATCTTTCTGATACATGCTGGTTTTTAAGTCATGATTCCACAAGGACTGGCCTAATTAATTTTTAAACCCCTTCCACAAATAATCCAACTTGTATATGTCACTAGTTGAAAATCCAAACTCTAAGAAAAATTGAAATTGACAGAGATCTAAATCTCAAACGTTTTTTCACTATGGTTTTATGTCAGAAACAATGAAAGTCCAGGTACGTAAAATCATAAATCAAGGCCCACATGGCCCAAGTTATGCCTGTCTCTTTCTGGTATACATGAAACATTCCTTATTCCAGTCCTATTCCGACCCCCACCAACAACTCTTTCTCCAATATATCAATATCATCAGTGTTGCTTCCCTCTCTCATCTGGAATTGGAAAAATTCATTGATTTCATTTCCAACTTGCTCTCATTTTCACCTGATCCATCGCTGACTCCTCCCTTCCTCGACATCTGTTTCCCTTTGTGAAAAGACAGGAGATAACATCCATTATAAACTGGCCGATTTCCACAGCTACCTGGACAATTCATCCTCGCACCCTGTTTCTTGTAAAGACTCCATTCCATTCTCCCAGTTCCTCCGTCTTCGTCACATATGTTCTGATGATGTCAAATTCAACAAGGGAGCCTCCAAAACATCCATCTTCTTCCTCAACCAAGGATCCCCCCAACACTGTTGTTGACTGGGCCCTCAACCAGGTCCGACCCATCTCCCACACCTCAGACTTCATCTGCCCTCTTCCATACTGTAATACAACAGCATCAGGGTCCTCATTTGTCCTTACCTACGATCCCATTAACATGCACATCCAGAAAATCATCAGCCACTATTTCCGCCACCTCCAGTGAGATGCCACCACCAGACACATATTCCCCTCCACTCTCTTGGCTGCTTTCCACAGGGATTGTTCTCTCCGTGACACCATGTCCACTCTGTTCACTCCCAACACACCCCCACATCACCTTCCCCTGCAATTGCCAAAGGTGTAACACTTGACCATTTACCACCTCCCTCCTCAGTGTCCAAGGGCCCAAACATACCTTCCAGGTGAAGCAATGTTTTACCTGCACGTCACACAATTTGATCTACTGTATTCACTGTTCACAATGTAATCTCCTCTACACTGGTGAAACAAAATGCAGACTTGGTAACTACTGTGCAGAACACCCACCTTTTGCCCGCAAAAAAGACCCTGAGCTTCCAGTTACCTGCCACTTCAAAACACCACCCTGTTTCCCTGGCCAACATCTGTCTCAGGATTGCTGCAGTAATTAGATTAGATTACTTATAGTGTGGAAACAGGGCCTTTGGCCCAACAAGTCCACACCGACCCGCCGAAGCGCAACCCACCCAGACCCATTCTCCTACATTTACCCCTTCACCTAACACTACGGGCAATTTAGCATGGCCAATTCACCTAACCTGCACATTTTTGGATTGTGGCAGGAAACTGGAGCACCCGGAGGAAACCCACGCAGACATGGGGAGAATGTGCAAACTCCACACAGTCAGTCGCCTGAGGCGGGAATCGAACCAGAGTCTCTAGTGCTGTGAGGCAGCAGTGCTAACCACTGTGCCACCGTGCTCCAATGAAGCTCAACATAAACTGGAAGAACAGCACTGAATTCTCTACTTGTGGACCCTGCAGTCTTCTGGACTTAATATTGAGTTCAATTGCCTTACGGCTTGAACTCGACGTTCCAGCCCCCACCCACAGCACACCAGGTTTTGTGATTACATTATCTGGTATGCATTGTCATCACTAAATCTTCATTAACAGCTATTAATGATATGTTCTGATGATGTGGAAATCGGCCAGTTTATAATGGATGTTATCTCCTGTCTTTTCACAAAGGGAAACAGATGTCAAATTGTAAATGACACTCTTCTGTTCAACTGTTCTTCGATATCTTTGGGCTCTATCCCTACCTATCATTTACTTCTTACACCTTCCTCCATGCAATCCTCTGCATAAAAACCAACATTATCCTAGCTACCATCAGTTTTGAGAAAGGGTCACCATACCTGAAACCTTAACTGCAATTTCTCTTCACAGACGCTGCCACACCTGCTCAGCTTTTCCAACAATCTGTTTTTGTAACATTTATCATGAAAAGGTGTATGGAAAGACATCAAATCTCTCTCCTTCTGTGCCGAGTAACCTTAAGTTGGGTTTGTTGGAGGTGTCAACACGTCTAAAATGGAAGTTTCTCCCCATCTACTCTATCCAGACTGCTCATGATGTTGAATCTCTCTGGCAAATCGCCTCTCAAGTTTTCTCTTTTTTTAAAGAGAACAGCCACAGTTTCTCCAATTGATCCTGACACTCAAGGTTTTCATTTCTGGTACCATTTTTGTACATCTGTTTAGTATTCCTTCTGTCTTTTTTTCTTCATTGACATGTTGTGGGCCATCACCAGCTAGGCCAGCAGTTATCCATATGCTAATTACCCTGGAGGAAGTGATGGCAAGTTGTCTTCTTAAGTCAATGAAGCCAATGGGGTGTCCACATAGCCCACAGTGCTCTGGGAGGGAGGCTCAGGATTTTGTAAATTTACAGATGTTGTCAAAATTGGTGGTACAGCGGACAGTGAAGAAAGTTATCTTAGAGTACAAGGAGGTCTTGATCAATTAGGTCAATGGGCTGAGGAGTGACGATGGAGTTTGATTTGGATAAATGCTGGGTAATGCATTTTGGTAAAACAAATAAGGGCAGGACTTATACAATTAATAGCAAGGTCCTAGGTAGTGTTAGAAAATAAACAGGCTTAGAGGTTCCTGTTTATTGCATCACAAGTAGACAGGATGTTAAGAAAGCTTGCCTTCATTGCTCAGAACTTTGAGTACAGGAGTTGGCATCTCATGTTGAGGTTGTACAAGTCATTGGTGAGGCCTGTTCTGGAGTAATGTGTGCAGTTCTGGCCACCGTTATAGGAAGGATATTATTAAATTGGAGAGGGTTCAGAAAAGATTTACCAGAATGTTCCAGGAATGGAAGGCTTGAGTTATAAAAATATGCTGGATAGGCTGGGACTTATTTCACTCCAAAGTATGAGGTTGAGGGGTGAACTTATAAGGGTTTATGAAACCGTGCAGGCATACATAAAATGAGTAGCAAGGGTCTTTTTCCCAGGTGGGAAGAGTTCAAAACTAGGTGGTATATTTTTAAAGTGAAAGGAGAAAGATTTAGAAAGTACACAAGGGGCAACATTTTTACAGAGAGTAATTTGTGTGTCGACTGAACTGCCAGAAAGTGGTGGATGCAAATACAGCTACATTTGAAAGACATTTGGATAAGCACATGATCTGCCAGTCTTTGGGACATTGAGCCCACATACTGAGCATTGCACCAGCACTGAAAATCATAGCGCACGTTCTTCATTTGAGTGATAATTAGAATGTCTTTTGTGGCTGGAAGACAGAATGCTGTTGGTAGTGAATACTACTCTTGAGACTACTGCATCGTAGTAATGGGAGACAGCTGATGTCACCTGACGTTCAAAATTTTCAGATGTTTTGTCTGAGGTACCGTAATCCTAGACATGTGGCAGAGGCAGGTTCAATTAAACCATTCATGAAGGCATTGGATGATTACTTGGATAGAATAGTGTGCAGGGATAGGGGCAGAGTCAGGCAAATGGTACTAGGGAATTGAACCAGTGCAGGCACAGTGGGTATCCTTATGCACTCTAACAGATCTGTGATTCTGCAATTCTGTGATTCCGTGAGGTAAGCTGGGTACTTTTCAAGATTGAAACTGATGCCTTAGGCCCATTCATGAGCTTCTACACAACACAGTGAGAAATGATCCAATCAGGGTAGCCATTATCTTACAGAATGTCTTTGATGCTGCATCAAAGTTCAGTGGTCTACAAATCACCCGAATTATATAGTTGCCAGTGAAGTAAATCTTATAGCACATGGAACTATAGGAATCTCAGCATGGAAATGGATGAGTGATGGCAGATTAATAGTAGAAAGTGGTGGAGAAACAGCTGGCAAATTTATAACTTGTACATCCAGAAAGCCAGCTGAAGGTTTTTCAGCTTGTATTTCAGGGATTAAAATATATGCCTCCAATATATTTTTCTTTTTCAATAATTTAAAATAATGACATTTTTTCCATTACATACAATTCAGAAAACAATACAAACTCTTCAACAAAAGCAATATAATAAAATGGACTACAGTCCATTATTCCTAGGAATTGGAAATAGCAGAACAAAGGTTATTTAATTTATTAACAATGTAAAATTTAATAAACTAAAAATAGTGAGCATCAGGAAACATTCAGCCTTGGAACAAAAGATGAAAGCAGAAATATAGTTATTTACTTCTTATTGGCAGAAAGAAACTTTTAAAAAAATTTCAGTAGATGTGATCAAGGTCAGATGGGATTCAAAAAAGCACAAACTGTTTCAAATATAAACTCTAACAATTCATAAATCATGAACAGCATTGTACCTTTTGACATAAAATTTGAATGAGCTGAGGTAAATTTGACGCTGGACACAAGTAACAGTACCCATTACGGAGTTACCTCACAACAGAAATAAATACCCTGTAAGATTAAAAGCATGTCTGTAGCCTTGACAAATGTATATAATAGTTGCTGAATAAAATAAGATCAAGCATTTTAAAGAGATCACATCAAATGCCTCATCCTTAGAGCATTTGATGTCAGACATCTTGAAAAATGCCCATATTACAGAGGAAGGAGAGCTGGATGTCTGGAAATGCATGAAAGTGGATAACTCCCCAAGGCCTGATCAGGGGTATCCTAGAACTCTGTGGGAAGCAAGGGAAGTGATTGCTGGACCCCTTGTTGAGGTATTGTATCATCGATAGTCAAAGGTGAGGTGCCAGAAGACTGGAGGCTGGCTAACGTGGTGTCACTGTTTAAGGACAAGCCAGGGAACTATAGACCGATGAGACTAACATCAGCGATGGGCATGTTTTTGGAGGGAATCCCGAGGGACAGGATTTACACATATTTGGAAAGGCAAGGACTGATTAGGGATAGTCAACATGCCTTTGTGTGTGGGAAATCATGACTCATGAACTTGATTGAGTTTTCTGAAAAAGTAACAAAGAGGATTGATGAGGGCAGAGCAGTGGATGTGATCTATATGGACTTTAATAAAGCATTTGACAAGGTTCCCCATGGGAGACTGGTTAGCAAGGTTAGATCTCATGGAATACAGGGAGAACTAGCCATTTGGATACAGAACTGGCTCGAAGGTAGAAGACAGAGGGTGGTGGTGGAGTGTTGTTTTTCAGACTGGAGGCCTGTGACCAGGATAGGATAGTGAAGAAGACTATCTTGTCTATATTGGTCAGAGCACTGAGTATACAAGTTGGGAGGTCATGTTGCAGCTGTACAGGACATTGGTTAGGCCACCGTTGGAATATTGCATGCAATTCTGGTCTCCTTCCTATCGGAAGGATGCTGTGAAACTTGAAAGGGTTCAGAGAAGATTTACAAGGATGTTACCAGGGTTGGAGGATTTGAGCTATAGGGAGAGGCTGAATAGGGTGGGGCTGTTTTCCCTGGCGTGTTGAAGGCTGAGGGTTGACCTTATAGGGGTTTATAAAATCATGAGAGGCATGGATAAGGTAAATAGACAAGGTATTTTCCCTGGGGTGGGAGAGTCTAGAACTATAAGGCATAGGTTTTGGGTATAAAAGGGACCTAAGGGCAACTTTTTCACAGAGGGTGGTGTGTGTATGGAATGAGCTGCCAGAGGAAGTGGTGAAGGCAGATACAATTGCAACATTTAAAAGGCATCTGGATGGGTATATGAATAGGAAGGGTTTGGAGAGATATGGGCCAAGTGCTGACAGGTGGGACTAGATTGGGTTGGAATATCTGGTCGGCCTGGACGAACTGGACAGAAGGTCTGTTTCTGTGCTGTACATGGTTAGGAGAAAGTGATGACTGCAGATGCTGTAGATTAGAGTCGAGAGTGTGATGCTGGCAAAACACAGCAAGTCAAGCAGCATCCGAGGAGCAGGACAACCAACATTTCAGGCAAAAGCCTTTCATCAGGAATATATACTCCACAACCATTTGATGAAATTCTGAAGCACTCTGAAAGCTAGTGCTTCCAAATAAACCTGTTGGACTATAATCTGGTGTTGTGTGATTTTTAACATTGTACAGGAAAACATTCTTTTTCTCTAAAAGTATGCTGCAAGGCACAAGAAAAATGATGGTGAGCTGAACTTCAGGAAGCTTAAAGAAGGAATGCATGCAATTGAAAAAGGCAGCAGAGTTAAGCAGGTTTGAGGTTTGAGAGGATTTACCATGAATTTGTAAGGGAGGATGCAAAGGACAATGCCGCTACAAAGTTAGTGGGAACCAAGAGGACAAAAGATAAAGATGGAACTGTGTGCCAAAGGTTTAGTTTTGGCATCAAAGGATGTGAGCAGGAGAATTAAGCATTCCTGAGAATTCGATGGCACTGAGTAGAGAAGAGTTTTGTGCATTAAAATTTGAGAAGGCAAGTGGGATTTCATTAAGGCATCATTAGAAAAAGGTGAGGCAGCAAACAAAACTAAGTCCCACAGGGTCTCTGTCATAGACGTCTGCTGCAATCTGAGTTACTGGGGGCAGAATCTGACTGTCATGTCCTCACTCCTGCATTGGTAGACAATAGACAATAGGTGCAGGAGTAGGCCATTCTGCCCTTCGAGCCTGCACCACCATTCAATATGATCATGTCTGATCATCCATAATCAGTATCCTGTTCCTGCCTCATCTCCATAACCCTTGATTCCACTATCCTTGAGAGTTCTATCCAACTCTTTCTTAAATGAATCCAGAGACTGGGCCTCCACTGCCCTCTGGGGCAGAGCATTCCACACAGCCACCACTCTCTGGGTGAAGAAGTTTCTCCTCATCTCTGTCCTAAATGGCCTACCCCGTATTTCTAAGCTGTGTCCTCTGGTTCGGCACTCACCCACCAGCGGAAACATGTTTCCTGCCTCCAGAATGTCCAATCCTTTAATAATCTTAT
>NC_057714.1:77578852-77582761 GCF_004010195.1 Chiloscyllium plagiosum
TTCTATATCATTAATATATATTGTAAAAAGCGGCGGTCCCAGCACTTTTCCCTGCGGTACCCCATTGGTCACTGCCTGCCATTCTGAAATGGAGCCGTTTATCACTACTCTTTGTTTCCTGTCAGCCAACCAACTTTCAATCCAAGTTAGGACTTTGTCCCCAATACCATGCGCCCTAATTTTGCTTACTAACCTCCTATGTGGGACTTTATCAAAAGTTTTCTGAAAGTCCAGGTACACTACATCTACTGGATCTCCCTCGTCCATCTTCAGAGTTACATCCTCAAAAAATTCCAGAAGATTAGTCAAGCATGATTTCCCCTTCATAAATCCATGCTGACTCTGACCTATCCTGTTATTACTATCCAGATGTGTCGTAATTTCAACCTTTATAATAGACTCCAGCATCTTTCCCACCACTGAGGTCAGACTAACTGGTCTATAATTTCCTGCTTTCTCTCTCCCACCTTTATTAAAAAGTGCTCAAACATTAGCCACCCTCCAATCCGCAGGAACTGATCCCGAATCTATTGAACTCTGGAAAATAATCACCAACACATCCACGATTTCTCGAGTCACCTCCTTCAGCACCCTGGGATGTAGACCATCAGGCCTCGGGGACTTATCAACCTTCAGATCTAATTAGCTCTCCAATACCAATTCCTGGCAAATATAAATTCCCTTAAGTTCAGGTCCTTCAGCCACTGTTACCTCAGAGATTGCTTGTGTCTTCCCCAGTGAACACAGATCTGAAATACCAATTCAATTCTTCTGCCATTTCTTTGTTCCCCGAAATATATTCCCCTGTTTCAGTCTTCAAGGGCCCAATTTTAAACTTAACCATTTTTTTGCCTTTCACATACCTAAAAAAGCTTTTACTATCCTCCTTCAAAATCCTCTTTCAAAATCCTGTTGGAAAAGGGAGTGTTAAGTAACAAAAGGCATTGCTTCATCAATTAACAAAGCTGGGACAAAGGACAGCCATTCCTGGAACCTGGCATTGGTAGAACTTCAGGGTGGCATTTAAAATTTAAGTGGACAGTTTTAGAATGCTTTCCCATCACAGTATAAATGCATATTCAATGGCAAATGATGCAATTCAATCTCTTCCTTTTAACCTGTTCCAGTTTCCAAAGATTACAGTCTCCATTATGTTGCTGTAACACTTCACATACAAATTTTCTTACACCCATCTCAAGGTGGAACCCTCCTTGTGTTATAGTGTTCTACATCCTTAAATGGAGGATCACCTAAAAGATCTGACCAGAATTTCAGGGAGATGCTATATTACTGGAAGGCCTATCTTAGTTATTTAAGGTGCTCATGGTTATAGTTTTCAACTAAGCGTAAAAACTACTTCAAATTAATTTTACAAAGGGCTTATCACTGACCAAATGTCATGTAGAAATCCAATCTCAGTGTTTGCTACATTCTTAGTGTTGATGCAATGTTGGGCTTCATCCCTTCAAAGTGTACTCTGTACCCTGACAAAAGATCAATAAAGGGGATCCCCGATTTATGAAAAGATCATAAAGAATAGGAGCAGAATTGGGCCACTCAGCCCATCGAGTCTGCTCCATCATTCGATCACAGCTGCTGTTTCTCAACCTCGTTCTCCTGCCTTCTTCATGTAACCCTTGATCACCTTATCAATCAATAATCTATCACTGTCTTAAAAACACTCAATGATTTGACCTCCACAGCCTTCTGCAGCAATGCGTTCCACAAATTAACCACAGTCTGCCTGAAGAATCTCAGTTCTAAAGGATCATCTTTTCACTCTGTTGCTGTACCCTGGAGTCCTAATCTCTCCTACTAGTGGAAGCATCTTCTCTACATCTGCTCTATCCAGACCTCTCAGTATTCTGTAAGTTTCTATCAGATTCCACCTCCTTGCCACCCATCATGAACCCCACCCCGCACCCACCCCCACCCCTCCCTCCCCCATTACATCCTTCTAAATTCCATCAAGTACGGACACAGTGTTCTCAACTACTCATATGACAAGCCCTTTGTGGTTGTAGTCATTCTTGTAAACCTCCTCTGGACCTTCTGCAAAGCCAAAACATTTTTCCCCTCAATACGGCTCCCAAAACTACTCACAATATTGCAAATGTGGTCTGACCAGAGCTTTAATAGTACATTACTGCTCTTGTATTCTAGCCCTCTTGAAATGAATGGTAACATTACATTTGCTTTCCTAACTGCCAACTGAACCTGCATGCTACTCATAAGAGAGTCCTGAACTAGAATTCCGAACTACCTTTTCTGCTTGAGATTTCTGGAAGCCTTTTTCCCATTTAGAAAACTGACTACATCTCTAATCTTTCCCACATTGTATTCCATCTGCAACATCTTTACACAGTCACCCAGCCTATCCAGGACGTCTGCACCCCTCGCCCACTTCAACACTACCTGACCTTCCACCAATCTTTGTTTCATCTGCAAATATAGCAACAATGCCCTCAGTTCCTTCACCCAGATCATTAATGTATAACGTGAATAGTTGTGATCCCAACACTAACCTATACGGAACTTTGCTGGTCACCAGCTGCCAACCTGAAAAAGACCCCTTTATCTCAACTCTGCTTTCTGCAGTCAGCCAATGCTCTGTCCATAACAGTACCTTTCCCCTAACACCATGAGCCCTTACCTTACGTAGCATCCTCCAGTACAGCACCTTAGCAATGGCCTTCTGGAAATCTAAACAGATCACATCCACTGGCTCTCCCTGGTCTAAATTGCTCATTACCTCCTCAAAGAATTCTAACAAATTTGTCATGTGAATGCTCATGCTTAGAAGCACAATTCCATAAAAGGGCACATTCATATTCATTTTAAAGATCTGATATGCAAACATTTCCTCCTATTTATGAACAGCTATTTCATATTGCCCTGTACAGTGTTCCAACTTGCGTATACATCAAGTTGCAACTGGACTCAAGAATGGAAGCCATTTGCAATCCATGGACTTCACAGAAAGTGATGAGAACTAAGTGCTTTAAAATCAGATGAAGCTAGTCCAGCGGTCTAGCCAAAAACATTTTTTTTTTGAAGAGTTCATGAGAATGTGAAAAGGTAACAGTTGCATGGTGAAGGCAGGAAAGAAGGCAGGCTACTCATGAGAGACACGTTAGCAATTGTTTTGGCAACAAACTCATTTGCACAGGCATCCAGCATGCAACACAGTTAACAAGTGCCAATTCGTGGATTACTGGTGCTGGAAGAGCACAGCAGTTCAGGCAGCATCCAAGGAGCAGCGAAAATCGACGTTTCGGGCAAAAACCCTTCATCAGGAATAAAGGCAGTGAGCCTGAAGCGTGGAGAGATAAGCTGGAGGAGGGTGGGGGTGGGGAGAAAGTAGCATAGAGTACAATAGGTCAGTGGGGGAGGGGATGAAGGTGATAGAGACACACCTGAAAAGAAACTCAAGCAGAACTAAGTTCTATGAAAGATTTGTGTTTGAATTATTAAATGCTATAGAAAATTTAAAGAATATTATACAGTACAGTATAGGAGGAGAAAGTGAGGTCTGCAGATGCTGGAGATCAGAGCTGAAAATGTGTTGCTGGAACAGCGCAGCAGGTCAGGCAGCATCCAGGGAACAGGAGAATCGACATTTCGGGCATAAGCCCTTCTTCAGGAATGAGGAAAGTGTGTCCAGCAGGCTAAGATAAAAGGTAGGGAGGAGGGACTTGGGGGAGGGGCGTCGGAAATGTGATAGGTGGAAAGAGGTCAAGGTGAGGGTGATAGGTCAGACGGGGGTGGGGGCGGAGAGGTCGGGAAGAAGATTGCAGGTTAGGAAGGCGGTGCTGAATTCGATGGATTTGACTGAGACAAGGTGGGGGGAGGGGAAATGAGGAAACTGGTGAAACCCGAGTTCATCCCTTGTGGTTGGAGAGTTCCTAG
>NC_057714.1:77583693-77594232 GCF_004010195.1 Chiloscyllium plagiosum
AAGAAGTGGAGGGCTTTGAGTCCTTCGTGATGGGGGATGGAGGTGTACAGGGACTGGATGTCCATGGTGAAGATAAGGCGTTGGGGACCGGGGAAGCAAAAATCATGGAGGAGGTGGAGGGCATGGGTGGTGTCCCGAACGTAGGTGGGCAGTTCTTGGACTAAGGGGGATAGGACCATGTCGAGGTATGCAGAGATGAGTTCGGTGGGGGAGGAGCAGGCTGAGACAATGTACTGTACAATCTTTCATTGCTCAAGATTAACTGAAAGATACTGCAACAGAAGATATGCTCAAACCATTAAAATGGAGAGTGGTCTTGTTGGATCTTGAAGGTGAGGAAGTCTTGGGGTTTGGCAGCATTTGGTGGGGGACAACTGTGGAGCTGGAAGACATTACAAGTATATTAGGGTTCATTAACAGTGGAGGAGGGGAGACAAAATCACAAACTATATAATGGATAGGGGAGAAATGGTGAAATCAGCCCCCATTTCCCACCTCTTGACTGAGCAGAAATAGATATATTTTCAAGAAAACTATTTTAACCCCAAGTGCTATAACTGTCAAGATAGAGGCGATAGATTTTCTCAAAAGTCTTTTTTTTAGAAAGCCTAACATTTAATAACTTTCTCTGGTTTCACTCCAGTTGAGTAGTCAATTCTCTGCAGCAATAACCAGGTTTGGTTCCTCAAATAGGTCAGGAACAGTCAGCCCGAGTTCTTGGCCTCCCAGTAATTTTAAACAGAAAGTACTGTCCCATTACTGGTCTGGGACATTTCTTGCTGCTTTCAACATCTCTTTAGCATCCTTCATCAGAAACCTGGTTTCAATCAGTTGATCACTAATTATTTTTTCACAGTCCTCAATGGTCTCTGATACCTTGCCTATTGACTGAGAATGGTGTTTCAGTATTAGCCATTTACATAGCTTTCTGATAGAACAGGAGATTCTTTTCTCACTCATTCTTTGGAATTCCACCTCAAAGCCAATAGATCTGTAAGTTTATTGTGAATGAAGTTCTGTAAATAATTGGATAATAGCAAACACTAATCCACAGGAAAGGATTGTTGCCTTTTAATGCATCCTCAATGGAATGCCCAGAAAGGTGATTTGCATTTTTATGTCTCATCCACATTGGATTAGATTGGATTGGATTACATTACAGTGTGGAAACAGGCCCTTCGGCCCAACAAGTCCACACCAACCCGCCGAAGCGCAACCCACCCATACCCCTACATTTACCCCTTACCTAACACTACAGGCAATTTAGCATGGCCAATTCACCTGACCTGCACATCTTTGGACTGTGGGAGGAAACCGGTGCACCCGGAGGAAACCCACGCGGCCACGGGGAGAACGTGCAAACTCCACACAGTCAGTCGCCTGAGGCGGGAATTGAACCCGGGTCTCTGGCGCTGTGAGGCAGCAGCGCTAACCACTGTGCCACCCACATATTCATATATACATCTCCTAGCTTCCAGGACCTAATACTTTTCCATGTATATTGACAGAAAAAAAGTCACTTGACATCATTTTCTTTAAAAACAGAGTATATATTTTCTGTTTTGTTTTAAGGTAATATATTCATTAGAAGTAAGTCTACGAGTCCATATCACATGAAAGAATTTTTTTTTTTAAGTAATTAGGTACTGAAGAAGTTGCAGAGAACGTGAGAAAAAAAAACCAAATGTCAATCACCATAGCACCAATAAATCAAAAAGCAGATATATAAATGCAAACATTACCAAGTCTGTGATAGGATGGGATAAACAGCATATGTAAAGCAAGCAGCACAAGGAGTAGGGAAAGAAAATGTGGGGAAAAGTGAAGCAGACGTGACTTGATCAAGATGACAAAACAGCCGCAGGAGAGCCAAGAAAGCAACAATTGAAGACATGCATACAATAAACTCAAAGCAATATAGTTAAATGCTTAGCGATAGCACACAGAAAGGTGCAGAGAAGTTGAACTGGGCGTGGTGTTTCCTTTGGAGGCTAAATATCAAAAGGTGGAAAGTACAGTACTTCTATTTGGGGCAGCTCTGGTCTTCTCACATAATTGCAACCTCTACAATACATTGCATATGGGTAAAACAGCTAATTTTATCAGCTGGCGGGGCAAGCAGGAAGTTCTAGTGCAACTGCTGGGACTTTCTAGGTTTTACCTTTTGTGTGTCTTGTTTAAAAAGCAGCGGGGCAGGAGGCTGGAAGAACACAGCAAGCCAGGCGGCATCAGGAGGTGAAGAAGTCAATGTTTCGGGTATAACCCTTCTTCAGTATTTTTGTCTCTAACCATGTTTAAAAAGCACCCAGACAGCACTTCCTTCTCTGAACCTCAGAACCATCCTGCATCCTGGCCCTCAAACAAACGGAGATGGCACAGAAAGAGGAGAAATCAGCCCATTCTGTCATGTTTCTGCTGCAGGGTGTGACAGCATGCCAGGATATCCTACTTTATAGAGAAGGCAACGCGCGTAAAGGTGTAGACAATTACCAATGAAGCTTGACTGGAAATAGTACTGCAAGGGGAAGAACAACTCCTTGTAGTGAGACTGAGTAAGTACCATAGTATACTAAACTCGTGTCCTTGTGTCCATGTTCTGTGTTGTAAGGCCTTTAGGACCCGGACCAACTTTACAAAGCTGTCATGTAGTTGCCTTCTACACGGCATAAATAGCACAATGTGGGAGGAGCTAGGTGAGTGTGAAGTAAGAAACACATGTAAGTAACAGTCTCTTAACAATGTAACAATAAATTCAAAACCTGGTAAAACTCACAGTACCTCTCTAGTTGCATGTAATGTTAACATGCAATACACAGAATACTTTGCAAACCTAAGCTCAAAGATAGTTCTTGACCTCTCAATCTCCTCAACCAGTCTGGTTTGAACCCAACCTTTCAGGTATGACCTGAAAAGCACAAGACAAAAGACCTCTTACCATAGGAAGATAAATGACAGACATCTTGATCACACAGCAAGATTCAAATACTGGAATAAGGATGACTTGATGCAATTTTACAGGCCATTGATGAAGCCACATGTGGAATATCGTGCACAGTTTTGATCTCGTTATCAGAGGAAGGATGTTCTTGCTCTAGAGGGAGTGTAGTGAAAGCTTACCAAATTGATTCCTGAGATGGCAGATCTGACATAGGAGGAGAGAATAAGGATTATATTCACTGGAGTTTACACAAATGGGACTTATGGAAACCAGTAAGATTCTAACAGGACTAGATAGGTTAGAAGCAGGAACGATATTCCGAATGGTTAGGAAGTCCCTAACCAGGGGTCATAGTTTAAGGATAAGTGGTAAATCTTTTAGGACTTAGGTGAGGAGACATTTCTTCACCCAGAGAGTAGTTATCCGATGGAATTCACTGACACAAAGTGCTTGAGGCCAAAGTATTGTGTGTTTTTAAGGAGGGAGATATGGTAGTGAATGGCAAAACAAGATTGAGGTGTCAAATGGCCTATTCCACCTTCTGTGTTTCTATGTTATATGCCTCATGGCTTGTCAGTGCCTCGCACTTCATTGCGCCTCCAAAGGTTGGACTGCTTCTCTCAGATCTGCCATGGTTCACACTGAGAAGGATATTCCAACTCCAGCTGATACCTCACACCCCAGCCATTTCTCCTCCAGGACCCACTCAATCACAATTTCCTCCAAAACACTCTCTACTTGGAGCACAAAGAGACAATCTCAGTTCTGCAGTTTCACATCTGTCCCCTCATGTATCTACAGTTTAGTTTCCCAATGTCTATACCCTGCAATCAGAATGAGAATTTGCACGAGAACTTGAGACAGTGTTCCAAGACAGGGGCAGCAAGGCCAAATGCCAGGTTTGACCATACTCAGGGAGCAGGCTGCTGAGCTGGCAGGACCTTATCTTTCGCCTTGGTAGTCTCCAGCTTGGAGGACTCAACATTGAGCTCTCCAATTTCAAATAACCTCCCTCCCCATCTCCTGACTCCCTGCCCAGCCCCTCCCCCTCACTACCCCTGCTCCCTGCCAGCAACTGGATTCATTCCTCCCAATGACCAACCAGGTCATACCCTCTAACTGTCTTCATCTATCCCCACTGCACCACTCTGCCCCCGCCTGCACCCACTCCCAGTCCTGAAGAAGTGTTATACCGGAAACGTCGACTTCTCTACCTCCTGATGCTGCTTGGCTTGCTGTGTTCTTCCTGCCTCCTGCCTGTCTACTTTGGATTCCAGCACCTACAGTATTTTTTGTCTCTATCCAGAACAGTATGGGGAGCAGGCTCATTCAGACAGCACCTGGTCATCTTTTCAGCAGCCTCTCAGCTCTGCAAATCAAGCATTGAGGACTTACTGCAATCTTCGGGAAAACTGTCTTCTTGCAATATCGCACATCCGTTTTTCTCTGCAGCCTCTGGATCACAATCACAGACCCACAAGACCGCAAGCCCCTCTCTCATGGTTCTGGACAGCACACAACTGCCAGTGGTGCAGCCTAGTCCCTGCCAGCAGAGCTTGACCCTGCCAGCAGAGCTTGAATAGAGACAAACTCTGCAGATGCTGGAAGCTGAAGACAGGGCAGGAGGCTGGAAGAACACAGCAAGCCAGGCAGCATCAGAAGGTGGCGAAGTCAACGTTTCAAGTGTAATCCTTCTTCAGGACTGGGGGTGGGTGTGGGGGGAGCTGCAGATAAAGGGGGTAGCGGGAGCAGGGTGGTGAAGTGGAGATAGGTGAAGACAGGTAGAGGGTACAACGTGGTTGGCTAGTGGAATGAATGAATCCGGTTTGTGGCTGATAGGGGTAGAAGGGAGGGGGAGGGGCTGGGAAGGGAGGTTATTTGAAATTGGGAGAACTCAATTTTTTTTGCAAAAGCAGAAAATGAGGTGTTGTGCCTCCAAATTGCAGTTTGATTCATTGTGGCAATGGAGGTGGTCAACAATGGTCATGTTGGAAGTGGAATTAAAATGGGTGGTGAGTGGGACGTCCGGTGGGCCCCTGCAGGCTCAGCTGATATACATGGCAAATCATTCCCCAAGTTCACGTTTGGTCTCCCCAGTGTAGAGAAAACTACATCCAGAACACCAGATAAAGTAAACTAGGTTGGAGGAGAGGCTACAGTAAACTCGGTTAGAGGAGACAATACAGTAAACTCAGTTGGATGACAGGTTGGAGGGATCACGCAGAGCTTGACTAACACAGAGACATCCACCTCAGTCAGCATTGTGTCTAGAGTAGGCTTGGGCTCACAAAGTGGTCAGCACAGCAACAGATTGGGCCTGCAGCTGCAGGAAGATGAAACAGCCAAGGACTGGAGAACATAGACCCTGCTAACTGCACTACAGACAAGGAGTCTCTGGACTCTGAAATTTCATCAGCTCATGAACAGCCAAAGCAAGCATGCAAATACCTGGCAGAGCAGCTAGAGATTACGTGGATATTGGTCAAGGAATCTCCACACATTCTGGTTCATGTTGTGACTTTGGCTTGGAAGCACTTAACTGCATCCATGAACTGGTGGTTCAGCAGAACATCTGTTGGACATGTGCTCAGATTTTCACTCCATTGCTCATCATTTATTGGACAGGCAAGAAGGGGCCAAGGGTCCTTGATCCCACTGTGGGTGCCTTCCATTCCTTCAAGGAGGGACCTTTAGGGAGTAGTCATTGTGCACACCAAAGGGAGGAGGTGGGACAGACAGCTAGACATTACACACCATTCAGGAAACTCCGCAGGAGCTCAGTCACTTCAGCTCCCCTTTGTCATTGACCCAGACTTCATCAGCTGAGGGGAAAGAGATCCCTCCACAGAGGGTGTCCATCAAATGTATCTGTGGGAAAGCAGCAAAGCAGTCAGCAACACTGTAACAATTCAGCTGTGGCTGGAGGTGGTACGCAGATGTAGAGGTATGAAGAGAAAGACTGACAAAGATAGAAGTCTTTTTGGGTGCAAGCATGTGAACCTTCAATGAACCACTGTCTTGTAAATATACACACAGCTATACTTGTACTAAATCCTGTAACAACATCGAACAATTTGAATGTTCTTTCAAGAACAACATGAGGTGCAATGAGAGATCTCAGCACATCAGGCGCATTAAAGCTCTTATTCAAATGTAACTTCTGGGAGGCTGAAACCTGTGGGCAAGTGTGAATGTAAGCTAGCTGGTTGACGTTAAAGAGTCTTTGTCATGTTGTAGGCAGTCTAATTCTTGTTGATAAGCAAGGGGTGCACATGGAACATTCCTTGTTCCAGTCCTATTCTGGTCCCCACCCACAATTCTCTCTCTGATGTATCGAGTATTGCTTCTCTCTCTTGTCCAGAATTGGAAAGATTCATTGATTTCTCATCTAATTTCCACCATGCCCTCACTTTCACCTGATCTACCTTTAACTCCTCCCTTCCCTTCCTCGACATCTGTTTACATTTTTGAGAATAAACTGGCTATTAATATCGACTATAACCAACCAACCCCCACAGCTACAAGGACTATACATCCTTGCATCCTGCTTCCTTCCATTCCATTCTCTTGGTTCTTTCATCTCAGTCACATCTGTTCTGATGATTCCAACTTTAACAAGGGAGCCTGTGAAATGTCCACCTTCTTCCTCAACTGAGGATTCCCCAGCATCGTCAACAGGGCTCTCAATCAGGCCCAACCCATCTCTCACACTTCCACCCTCACCCCTTCTCTTCCTTCCTCTAACAGGGATAGGGTCCTCTTTATCTACCATCTCACCAGCATCCACATCTAGAAGATCATCAGCTGCCATTTTCGCCACCTCCAGCAAGATGCCATCACCAGAAACATATTTGCCTCCCCTCCTGTGTCCGCTTTCCAAAGGGACTGTCCCCTCAAGATACCCTGGTCCAGTCTTCCTGCACTCCCATTACCCTCTCATAGCACCTTTCCCTGAAACTGCCAAAGGTGTAACACCTGTTCATTTACCTCCTCCCTCCTCAGTATCCAAGTGCCCAAACATCCCTTCCAGGTGAAGAAGCACAATCCAGTCCACTGCATTCCCTGCTGACAATGTGGTTTCCTCTACCCTGGGGAAACAAAGTACAGACTGGGTGATCGCTTTGTCGAACACCTCTGTTCTGCCCACAAAAAGACTCTGAGCTTCCAGTTGCCTGCTACTTTAACACACCATCCTGTTCCCTGGCTAACATCTCTGTCTCAGGTTTGCTGCAGTGCTTCAGGTGAAGCTCAGTGCAAGCCGGAAGAACAACACTTCATTTTCCACTTGTGGACCTTGCAGCCCTAATTTTAGGGCCTGAACTCCCCCATGTCCTAGCGCCCTACCACACACACCAGGCCTTGTTATCACATAGTCTGCCTTTCACACAATCCATTGTTAGCCACTAACAGTCTCCATTAATAGCTATCCACCCTCCCAGCCAGATCGTTATCCAGTCCTTTGACCGTCCAAGTGTTCTTCTCTCTCTTTGGGCTCTAACTCTGACTATTGTTTACGTCTTACCACCTTCCCCCACCCTATCCTTTGCATATAAACCGACATTTTCCTAGCTACCATTAGTTCTGAGGAAGGGTCACCCAGACCAGAAACATTAATTCTGATTTGTCTCCATAGTTGCTGCCAGACCTGCTGAGCTTTTCCAGCAACTTCTGTTTTTGTAATTGTTTGATGTGCCGTGCAGCATTTTCACCCAATTTGTTTTGGTGAGAAGGAGAAAATATGAGATGAACAATGTATGACTAGAGCAAGGCACAATATTACATGTCAGAAACAAGCATTTCCTTTAGGGCAGGCACATGAGTGACAATTGGTCACTGCTTCAGAGTGCCAATTAATAGTCAAGGAAATTAATGCAATCTCAAATCCAGCTGCTACTAGGTTTTTTCCTGCCTCATCACAGGACTGCCCTGGCTTCATCAGCATCCCCAGCAGCAATGCCACTTTCCTCAGCAACTTCATCAGATTCTCCTTCCTCTTCATCCATAGAGACAGGTCACTCGTCCATCACACCCTCTTCCACATTCTTATCCATCACTGAGCTACATTGCAAAGGATGCAGCAACCAACCACTATTCTAGCGATCCAATCCAGCAGGTAACGGACTGCTCCTACTGAGCTCATGGCAACAGAAACAGATCTTGCTACAGATGAGCCTAGGACAAGAGGAACCTGTGAGCTGTGCAGAATGTAGGGGCTAGGATAGTTCCACAGATATCAGGTGCACACGTCCAGGAATTGGGGCCCATGGTCACAAAAATGCTGGACCTTAAGGAAGTGAGATCCCTTCCCATTCAGGAATCTAGCTGGATGATACTCGGGAGCTCTGAGCACCACGTGTGTGCAGTCAATGGATTCTGGTACTGGAGGGAAGCCAGTGACAGCTGCAAATTCAACAGCGTTGGCAGCTTGGCTCTCTGGGTTCATGGTGAACTGAAAAACAACAGTATTGCTTCCCTATAAAGGCCATCTGTGATTTCACATAAAAGTAATTGTCAGTTGCTGATTGGTAGACTCCACTCAGGCCCTACGTAAAACTTTGAAAGGAGCCTGCGTCTCGGAAGTTCAGTGCAGCCACAGGTACTGCCCCACCTCCCAAACCGAGAGACTTCAGGTCTGCCTGCAGGAAGGGCTTAATGTACGTCTCAGCTTCCTGACTCTTGCAAAGACATCTATTGTTCACTCAAATGGAAGCAGTTGCAAAGCCCATTGCAGAAGAGTGGTTGATGGTGATTTCCTACTTCTCTTACTGCTTGCTGTAGCACAGCTGCAGCACTCCCAGCCTATGCTCTGAGATCTGCTGCTGCTCTTGTTCCCTTCTCCTTTTTCATCATCTCAGTCTTATCAATGCCAAGACTGGTTCAGGGTTCAGTGCTCACAACATCTGGCACGGAAACCCAGATCTACGAAAAGAGATGTGGAACAAGTGTATGCTTTAAATTTGAGATCTTGACATGGTGAATGTACCCTGCAGTCCTTCTCACAATAATCCTACTTTGGGTTGAAGACTGCCCTACACCCCCCACCCCAATATACGGAGAGCTCCTTCCTCTGCAACCCAGGACACATCTTCCTCTTTCCAGCTGCTTTATGGGTGTGACATCTCTGCTGTTTAAGTCAACATCATTTCTATGAAGAATGTGGATAATATTTCACGTAACCAATGCTGCACCAAATAAAGTGAAGTGCTTCAGCACATGCACATTGTTCTAAAGGTGGAACTTCCCAAATTGCTCCCATCTTGTTAACTTAAAACTGCAGTGACTTGGTCATTTCCAGCTGGTATTGCATTAACATCCACCCACCATCAACAGTGTTGGTAAGTGTGAGCTGCCCTTATCATGAAAGCTGATTAACACAACGTGGCTGATGGGGAGTCTTTTTAAGCTTTCAGACATCAGTGGTATTGAATTTCTCATTATTATTTCTCTTCGCTATACAAGCTGTAAAGGTATACTTAAGAGGGAAATCAGGAGGGCAAAACGGGGACATGAGAAAGCTTTGGCAAATAGAATTATGGAGAATCCAAAGGGTTTTTACAAATATATTAAGGACAAAAGGGTAACTAGGGAGAGAATAGGGCCCCTCAAAGATCAGCAAGGCGGCCTTTGTGTGAAGCCACAGAAAATGGGGGAGATACTAAATGAATACTTTGCATCAGTATTTACTGTGGAAAAGGATATGGAAGACATAGACTGGAGGGAAATAGATGGTGACATCTTGCAAAATGTCCAGATTACAGAGGAGGAAGTGCTGGATGTCTTGAAACGGTTAAAGGTAGATAAAACCCCAGGACCTGATCAGGTGTACCCGAGAACTCTGTGGGAAGCTGGAGAAGTGCTGGGCCTCTTGCTGAGATATTTGTATCATCGATAGTTACAGGTGAGGTGCCGGAAGATTGGAGGTTGGCAAACGTGGTGCCACTGTTTAAGAAGGGCAGGAAAGACAAGCCAGGGAACTCTAGACCAGCGAGCCTGACCTCGGTGGTGGGCAAGTTGTTGGAGGGAATCCTGAGGGACAGGATGTACATGTATTCGGAAAGGCATAGACCGATTCGGGATAGTCAACATGCCTTTGTGCGTGGGAAATCATGTCTCACAAACTTGATTGAGTTCTTTGAAGAAGTAACAAAGAAGATTGATGAGGGCAGAGCAGTAGATGTGATCTATATTGACTTCAGTAAGGCGTTCGACAAGGTTCCCCATGGGAGATTGATTAGCAAGGTTAGATCTCATGGAATACAGGGAGAATAGCCATTTGGATACAGAACTGGCTCAAAGGTAGAAGACAGAGGGTGGTGGTGGAGGGTTGTTTTTCAGACTGGAGGCCTGTGACCAGTGGAGTGCCACAAGGATCGGTGCTGGGCCCTCTACTTTTTGTCATTTACATAAATGATTTGGATGCGAGCATAAGAAATACAGTTAGTAAGATTGCAGATGACACCAAAATTGGAGGTGTAGAGAACATCGAAGAGGGTTACCTCAGATTACAACAGGATCTGGACCAGATGGGCCAATGGGCTGAGAAGTGGCAGATGGAGTTTAATTCAAATAAATGCGAGGTGCTGCATTTTGGGAAAGCAAAT
>NC_057714.1:77594411-77616052 GCF_004010195.1 Chiloscyllium plagiosum
GCATGGATAGGATAAATAGACAAAGTCTTTTCCCTGGGGTAGGGAAGTCCAGAACTAGCGGGCATAGGTTTAGGGTGAGGGGGAAAAATATGAGAGAGACCCAAGGGGCAACCTTTTCACACAGAGGGTGGTACATATATGGAATGAGCTGCCAGAGGATGTGGAGGAGGCTGGTACAATTGCAACATTTAAGAGGCATCTGGATGGGTATATGAATAGGAAGGGTTTGGAGGGATATGGGCCAGGTGCTGGCAGGTGGGACTAGATTGGGTTGGGATATCTGGTCGGCCTGGACGGGTTGGACTGAAGGGTCTGTTTCCATGCTGTACATCTCTATGACTCTATATATGACTACTCATGCAGTCAGATTTTGAGTACCGTTTTCGATTGCCCGCTGCAGGTATGTAACTGTCCTGCATAAGCTCATACAAACAGATCAGAGGAGCCTCAATTCTGCACTGCACATTCTCACATTCCTGTTTTAAAAGAGAACAGAGTTGTGATAACATGGTAGTCATTAGCTTTGGTTTTGATTGTTTTCCCTTCTACCTTCTCCCTCATCCCCGCCTGCCTCACCTCCATTTTACGTAAACTGGCTTGGTTCTTTCCTCCCCCTTCCTCTCTGTCCTCCCCCTTCCTCTCTGTCCTCCTTCAATCGGCCCTATTAATCCTCGTCACCACATTCCGAGGTGTTTGTTACCTTTCCCATGAACTTGTGGCTGCAATACCCAGCCTGACCCTTACATCCTCTCCAATTCAGCTCCACTACTTTATCTCCCTCTCCCTCTTCCTCTTCCTGCAAGTTAGGATTTATGACCATCTGGAAGAGCATGACTTGATTAAATGCAGTCAACACGGCTTTGTGAGGGGCAGGTCATGCCTCACAAACATTATCGAGTTCTTTGAAGATGTGACTAGAAAGGTTGATGAGGGTCGAGCTGTGGATGTGGTGTATATGGACTTTAGCAAGGCATGTGATAAGGTTCCCCATGGTAGATTCATTCAGGAGGTCAGGAGGAATGAGATACAGGGGAACTTAGCTGTCTGGATACAGAATTGGCTGCCAACAGAAGACAGCCTGTGGTAGTAGAAGGAAAATATTCTGCCTGGAAGTCTGTGGTGAGTGGTGTTCCACAGGCCTCTGTCCTTGGGCCTCTACTGTTTGTAATTTTTATTAATGACTTGGATGAGGGAATTGAAGGATGGGTCAGCAAGTTTGCAGACGACACAAAGGTTGGAGGTATCGTTGACAGTATAGAGGGCTGTTGTAGGCTGCAGCAGGACATTGACAGGATTCAGAGATGGGCTGAGAGGTGGCAGATGGAGTTCAACCTGGATAAATGTGAGGTGATGCATTTTGGAAGGTCGAATGTGAAAGCTGAGTACAGGATAGGATACTTGGTAGTGTGGAGGAACAGAGGGATCTTGGTGTGCAGGTACATAGATCCCTTAAAATGGCCACCCAAGTGGACAGGGTTGTTAAGAAATCATATGGTGTTTTGGCTTTCATTAACAGGGGGATTGAGTTTAAGAGTCGTGAGATCTTTTGCAGCTCTATAAAACTTTGGTTAGACCGCACTTGGAATACTGTGTCCAGTTCTGGTCACCCTATTATAGGAAAAATGTGGTGCTTTGGAGAGGGTTCAGAGGAGGTTTACCAGGATGCTGCCTGGACTGAAGGGCTTATCTGATGAGGAGAGGTTGACTGAGCTCTGACTTTTTTCATTGGAGAAAAGGAGGAGGAGAGGGGACCTAATTGAGGTATACAAGATAATGAGAGGCATAGATAGAGTCGATAGCCAGAGACTATTTCCCAGGGCAGAAATTACTAACACGAGGGGTCATAGTTTTAAGCTGGTTGGAGGAAAGTATAGAGGGGATGTCAGAGGCGGGTTCTTTACACAGAGAGTTGAGAGAGTATGGAATGCGTTGTCAGCAGCAGTTGTGGAAGGAAGGTCATTGGAGACATTAAAGAGACTACTGGACATGCATATGGTCACAGAAATTTGAGGGTGCATACATGAGGTTCAGTGGTCGGCACATCGTGGGCTGAAGGGCCTGTTCTGTGTTGTACTGTTTTATGTTACCCTATTCCAAATCCCATACTTCATATCCAGATTCTACCCTTCAATATCCTCACTGCCCCTTTAATTTTGGGTCACACAGTGGAAAATCAATCACCTTCCTCCATCCTCTGAATGCTTCCACTGCGCCTTACAATCCCATCCCGTAACATTTGTCTTAAATCCTCAAATTTCACTTTGCTGGAGCGAGCCAGTGACATCAATGTGGCAAGCTAGCCTTCAGCACAGGCACTGCAATGAGTTAAAATGATCAACAATGAATCTCATTCTTGAGAAACTGAACATGAAAGAGCTCACCCTGAACAGTTTTACCATTTCTGTGATGAATCAACAAGTTTTAGAAGCTCAAATACTCATCTAATCTGGGGGGATACAGTCTAACCTTTCAAATATACATCCAGCACATATAATTGAGTTTTAGAACTCACTTTCCCCTTTTTCAAATAAGAGAATTGTAACCATGAATGTAAATCCAACGGACTGGACTTTTAATGAGTATTCATGACATGCTAATAAATGCAAAAGAGGTTCCTTACAATAACCGTGAGCAAAGCCAACACGTGTCGACGCTCATACTGAAAGATTTTTCCTGCTGTTGGTAAATAAATATTTAGCTTCCCTGCCAATTAGGTTTCCTCACCCGTCCTCCTATAAATCCCAGGCAGCTCCAGAAGATTTGAGCCACTGTTGAAACAGAGAAGTTCAAACTGAAAAATGGCAGATGGAATTTAGTGTTAGTACAAGCAGAGCATGGGCTTAAGGAGGAAACAGTTTCAAGGCTTTGAAAGGGAATTTCTCCACTGCTGTGACAGACTCTGTCATGAGAGTTTCGAACTTTCAAGCTCCCTGTAGTTGTGGGTATGACCACTGGGTGGTGACTGGATGCACATTACTTAAATGTATGTATCAATTCCGGCACCATCTTATTCCCCTGATGTAAAGTTAGGTTTTGGATTTTTGAATTAATCCCAATTTCCCACTGTAACTTCAGTGGAAGATCAGCGGTGATGCTAAAGAAAATGATTAAAAACAGCAGTTTATGCTGTTCCTTTCAACTTTCCATCAAAATTAACATACCAAAGAAATGTGTAATGCTTTTGTGAAGTAAAAGGAGAAAACATTACTTAGTATATCGCAAGACTTAAATTATAAATAGGTTGTGGGGGAGACATATGTGCAGTATAATTGATGGACACTGCAAAGAATGTGCAGCCATTACAAAACACACTCTCATAAATGGTGATCTATGCACAAAGTAACAACGCTGAAATCCAATATCAAAAGAAATTTGTAAAACCTTGACTAAGACTCAATGCATCCCATTAATCAAAGCACTGCCCCAGTGATCGAAAAATGTAATTTTAAAGTCTTCTAATTGTCTCACTGCATTGCTGTTCACAGATCAGTGACTTAAGACAGGTGAGAGCAACATCAATAGCTGGAGAGAGGAGTTTGAGAAAAGACAGCAGGAAGTCTGGAACCTTGCAGAGTGAGAAAAGGGAGTACAAGTCAAACAGCAGCAAAGAACAGTGAACAGTGAACAGTGAACAGTACAGAATCATTCAGCTCTTCTACAGTTATTCTTGAGTAACTGAACTACGAAATTCACTAAGGTAGCTCATATATCAACTGACATCATATAATCAAACCAGTTTCAAAGATGTACATTAAATATTTAAATGTCATATTCAAATATAAATGTACAGAAGAAATAGTCCTTTCTACAAACAAAATTAAAATTCCACTACTTATATCCCTAAGTGGCTTCAAAATCAGAAAATCTTAGTCATTAGTTTGCTAATGAAGACCACGGTGAACATTACCATTGTGTTAATACTTTTTTAGCATCAGAAAAATAGAATTTTTTGCCTAATTTGACAGACATTTCTGGTAAAGAATAAAAATATTATTCTCTGGAAGGACGATAAAACTGTATAATCTGTTTCCCTCAAGCATTTGCAATAACTGAATCAAGTGAATAACTAAATTAATTGGTCACTTAATTTAAAGTAAAAAACATAAATGGAAGACTGAAGTGCACTCATACCATAGAACACATTTTGCTTGAATTGCCACTACCATTTTGCCAAATAAAAATAAATCTTTCAGATGAGAATATTTTGCTTTCTGTTATAGACCAGGAACAAGGGAATCCCAGAGCCGAAATCTGGTTGTAATACATCACTACCATTATTAGATAACCTAAACAACCAAATTCACAATGAGAACTTAAATGTTCCCCATCTCCAACAGAATTGCACTAAATTTCAAAGCTTTATATGAAATGAGTTCACTGTTACTGATGCTTTTCAATATGGAGGGAATGAAGGGTGAAAACTTGCATTCCACAAAATATTCAGAATCCTGCCAGAAAGTCAAAACGGCCAATTCTCAAACAACTGAACTCAGCCCAGGAGTTGGTATCAACGGGCAGACACTACAGAACAGCCTCTAGAAAGACCGTCCGAATAAAACATATCTCCAAGCATGGATAGAGAAATCCACCAAAATAGATGCAGTGCCATTGTGATATTGTTACTGAATTAATAATTGTGTCATTGACCTATGCACTGGAAATGATAACACTAAATGCAACCCTTTGATATTTAATTTTGCAAAGTCCTCCTTACTAACACCCTGGGGCTAGTTCAAAATTGGGAGTACTGTCTCACAGACTAGTCAAGCATTAGCTTTACACATTCATACTCTCAGAATCATACCTTACAGACAATGTCCCAGACAACACCTTCCCCATCCCTGTTGTCCTGTTCCACTGACGGGACTGGTGACATGGTGGTATATGGAAGGGCAAGAGGGAGTTGCCATGGGACGCATCAATATTGACTCCAGACTTCATGAATTCCTATGGCATCAGGTCAAGCAAGGAAACCTCCTGGTGATATACATCTGTTTATGACAGTATCAGCTGGAATAGCAATCACACAGACCCATCTTCACACTAAGGATGCTCTCCATCGTGTTGTGTGGCATTATCACTGTGCTATACGAGATAGACTTCAGATAGATCTAGCAACACAAGATTGGTGTCCATGAGATGCTGAGGGCCACTGGCAGCAGCAGAATTGTACTCCACCAGAATCTGCAAGCCATGGCTCAGCTCATCTGACACTCAACCATTACCATTAAGCCAGGGTGCAACTCTACTTCAAGGAAGAGTGCCCAGCACAAGACCTATCTAAAAATGAGGTGGCAACTTTGTGAACCTACAACACAAGACTAAAAGGCAAAGTCGCCATAGTCCCAAAGGACCACAGGGCTGTTCCCTCATGAGACAGAAAGCCATAGAGGAGGAGAGAGCACAGGGAAAGAGAGCTGAGGAAACTGCACAGGGGAGGTGGAAGGGGTGGGGGGGGGGGTGAAGACAGCAAGAGAGAGCGAGAGAGAGCGCACGAGAGAAAGGGAGGGAGGGAGGGGGAAGAGGGAGGGAGATATCCAGTGCTGTGTTTAACTTGACAGTCTCCACGCCTCAACAGAGGGATAGAGGTTGAGCAAACAGGACCTTCATGGTAATCTCAGCTTGGGCTGGGGTTGAACCTACACTGTTGATGTCATTCTGCCTCTTAAACCAGCTGTTCAACAAAGCTAATGGAATCCCTAACAAGACTTGTGTTCCAAACAGCATCAGCAAGTGATGAGAGCTAAGCTTCCACAACTAATGGATCAGACCTAAATTCTGCAGTCCAACCATATCCAGTCGTGAATCATGGTGGACACTGGGCAACTCACTGGAGGAGGCAGCTCCACAAAACTCTCAATGATAGGGGAGCCCAAAAGACAAGAATAAATCACTAGCAACAATCTTCAGCCAGAATTGCACACTTAATATCCATCTTGTCTTTACCCATAAGTCCCCAAGCATCACATGCCACTTTCAGCTAATTCAGTTCATTATAGGTGGTATCAAGAAATAGTTGGAGGCACAGGGTGTGAAAAGCTGTGGACCCTGACAACATTCCAGCAATAATATTCAAGGCTTGCGCTCCAATATCGCTAAACCCTAGCCAAGCTGTTCCAGTACAGCTACAACACTGGTATCTACCCAATGATGTGGAAAGTTACCCAGGCATAGCCTGTACAAAAAATGCAAGACAAATCCAACCTGGCCAATTACCGCCCCATCAGTCTACTCTTTATTATCAAGAAAGTGATGGGTGGTATCATCAACAGTGCTATCAAACAGCACTTACTGAGCAACAACCTGCTCACTGATGCCCAGTTGGGTTCTGCCAGCTACCCACTTTGATTCAAACATGGGCAAAAGAGCTCAATTCCAGAGGTGAGATGTGAGTGACAGCCTTTGACCAAGTGTGCCATCAAGGAGCCCAACAAAACTGGAATCAATGGGTGTCGGGGACAAACTCTCTGCTGTTTGGAAACATACCTGGCACATAAGAAGATCGATGTAATATTGGGAGGTCAGTCATCTCATCTCCAGGACATATCTGCAAGAGTTCCTCAGGGTAATGTCCTAGGTCCAACCATCCTCAGCTGCTTCATCAATGACCTTCCCTCTGTCATCAGGTCACAAGTGGGGATGCTCGCAGATGATTGCACAATGTGAATATAGAACATTGCACCATTTGTAACTGCTCAGATACTGATCAGTCCACATTCAAGGCAATAAGATTCAGACAGTATCCAGACTTGGACTCACTAGTAGGAAGCAACAAACATGTCACATTGGTGGCAGGTAATGACTCTATAAGAGAGAATCTAATCTTCTCACTTGCACACTTAATGGCAATTCCATCACTGAATACATCCCATCAACATCCTGGGGTTACCGTTGATCAAAAACTGAATTGAACCAGCCATATAAACACAATGGCCCCAAAAGCAGATCAGTGGCCAGGAACCCTGCAATGTGTACTTCACCTCCTGACTCTATACTAAGCCTGTTTATCATCTCCAAGACTCCAAAACAAGAATTTTATTGGAAAATCCCAACTTGCCTGGAAGAGTGCAACTCCAACAACACTCCACAAACTTGACACCATCCAGGTCAAAGTATCTGATTTAATCACATCCACAAACATTCACTCCCCCCACCACCCAAATTTGCTCAGTAACCTCAATATTCACTTGAATATTCCACAGGTTGGGACCAAGGCAGAATTACATCAATAACACATGCATTTCAGTATCTCCAGATGGAGGCTATGTAAATCCACCATAAACTTTAGTTGAGATTACACACACTGTGTCTGCAATACACTCTATATAGAGTCCTAGAGATCTACAGCACTGAAATAATTCATGTCTGTGCTGGTCAAAAATAACCACCTAACTATTCTAATCCGAAGCCTTGTAAGCCCTAGCATACTAAATATTTCTTA
The DNA here is from genome assembly GCF_004010195.1 of Chiloscyllium plagiosum. Lineage (NCBI taxonomy): Eukaryota > Metazoa > Chordata > Chondrichthyes > Orectolobiformes > Hemiscylliidae > Chiloscyllium > Chiloscyllium plagiosum. The sequence goes on from NC_057714.1 coordinate 77,601,853, forward strand.
AATGTTATGTTATGTGAGTTTCTAGCTCTCCCACCCTTAAGGGAAATGAGTTACAGATTCTATCACCTTTAGGTGGAAAACAAATCCTCATATCCCCTCCAAACCTCCTGTCCCTTTCCTTAAATCTTTGCTTCCTAGTCACTGATCCCTCCACAAAGGAGAAAAGTTTCTTCCTGTCTGCGCCTCACATAATCTTATACACCTCAATCAGGTCCCACCTCAGTCTCCTCTGCTCCAATGAAAACAATCCCAGTCTGTCCAATCTCTCATCATAACTAAAACTCTCCAGCCCAGGCAACATCTGAATAAATCTCCTCTGCATCCTCTCCAGCATAATCACATCTCTCCCACAACATGGATTCCAGAACTGCACACAACACTCCAGTTTTAGCCCAACCAACATTTTACACAGTTCCAACACCATGCCCTACTCTGCTCTTTAACTCTACACCTTGGCTAATGAAGTATCCTATATGCTTCCTTAGCCATTTTCACCACCCATCCTATTACCTTAAGGGACTAGTGTACATGCACACTCAGTTCCCTCTGATCCTTGGTGCTTCCAAGGATTCTACCATTCATCATATAATTCCTTGCCCTGTTTGTCCTGTCCAAGCCCATCACCTTACACTTATCAAGATTAAGTTCTATTTGCCACTGATCATTCCATCTGACCAGCCCATCGACACCCACCTGTAATCTCACGCTATCTTCCTCACTGTTTACCACTCAATTTTCATATCACATGTAAACTTAGTGATCAACCCTCCTACATTCAAGTCTAAATCATTTATATACACCAAAAATAACAAAGGCCCCATCATTGATTCCTACGGAACGCCACTGGACACAGACTTCCAGGAACAAAACACTCTGCAAACATCATCGTCTGCTTCCGGCCACTCAGGTAATTCTGGATCCAATTTGCCAAATTTCCTTTCTCTAATGCTCAGAAATGCGGCACTGGCCACCAACTCATGGCCTCTGGAGCAGGGATGCCAGTGGCCGAGCGCGGAGCGGAGCGTGTCTACAGCAACCCAGCACAGAGCGGAGCGTGGATACAGCGGCACAGAGCGGAGCGGAGCGTGGATACAGCGGCACGGAGCGGAGCAGAGCATGGATACAGCGGCACGGAGCGGAGCGGAGCGTCGATACAGCGGCCCAGCGCGGAGCGGAGCGTGGATACAGCGGCCCAGCGCGGAGCGGAGCGTGGATACAGCGGCGCGGAGCGGAGCGTCGATACAGCGGCCCAGCGCGGAGCGGAGCGTGGATACAGCGGCCCGGTGCGGAGCGGAGCGAGGATACAGCGGCACGGAGCGGAGCGGAGCGTGGATACAACGGCCCAGCGCGGAGCGGAGCGTGGATACAGCGGCACGGAGCGGAGCAGAGCGTGGATACAGCGGCGCGGAGCGGAGCGTCGATACAGCAGCCCAGCGCGGAGCGGAGCGTGGATACAGCGGCACGGCGCGGAGCGGAGCGTGGATACAACGGCCCAGCGCGGAGCGGAGCGTAGATACAGCGGCGCGGAGCGGAGCGTGGATACAGCGGCCCAGCGCGGAGCGGAGCGTGGATAAAGCGGCCCAGCGCGGAGCAGAGCGTGGATACAGCGGCGCGGAGCGGAGCGTGGATACAGCGGCCCAGCGCGGAGCAGAGCGTGGATACAGCGGCGCGGAGCGTGGATACAGCTGCCCAGCGCGGAGCGAAGCGTGGATACAGCGGCGCGGAGCGGAGCGTGGATACAGCGGCCCAGCGCGGAGCAGAGCGTGGATACAGCGGCGCGGAGCGTGGATACAGCTGCCCAGCGCGGAGCGAAGCGTGGATACAGCGGCGCGGAGCGGAGCGTGGATAGCCCAGCGCGGAGCGAAGCGTGGATACAGCGGCGCGGAGCGTGGATACAGCTGCCCAGCGCGGAGCGAAGCGTGGATACAGCGGCGCGGAGCGTGGATACAGCTGCCCAGCGCGGAGCGAAGCGTGGATACAGCGGCGCGGAGCGTGGATACAGCTGCCCAGCGCGGAGCGAAGCGTGGATACAGCGGCGCGGAGCGTGGATACAGCTGCCCAGCGCGGAGCGAAGCGTGGATACAGCGGCGCGGAGCGTGGATACAGCTGCCCAGCGCGGAGCGAAGCGTGGATACAGCGGCGCGGAGCGTGGATACAGCTGCCCAGCGCGGAGCGAAGCGTGGATACAGCGGCGCGGAGCGTGGATACAGCTGCCCAGCGCGGAGCGAAGCGTGGATACAGCGGCGCGGAGCGTGGATACAGCTGCCCAGCGCGGAGCGAAGCGTGGATACAGCGGCGCGGAGCGTGGATACAGCTGCCCAGCGCGGAGCGAAGCGTGGATACAGCGGCGCGGAGCGTGGATACAGCTGCCCAGCGCGGAGCGAAGCGTGGATACAGCGGCGCGGAGCGTGGATACAGCTGCCCAGCGCGGAGCGAAGCGTGGATACAGCGGCGCGGAGCGTGGATACAGCTGCCCAGCGCGGAGCGAAGCGTGGATACAGCGGCGCGGAGCGTGGATACAGCTGCCCAGCGCGGAGCGAAGCGTGGATACAGCGGCGCGGAGCGTGGATACAGCTGCCCAGCGCGGAGCGAAGCGTGGATACAGCGGCGCGGAGCGTGGATACAGCTGCCCAGCGCGGAGCGAAGCGTGGATACAGCGGCGCGGAGCGTGGATACAGCTGCCCAGCGCGGAGCGAAGCGTGGATACAGCGGCGCGGAGCGTGGATACAGCTGCCCAGCGCGGAGCGAAGCGTGGATACAGCGGCGCGGAGCGTGGATACAGCTGCCCAGCGCGGAGCGAAGCGTGGATACAGCGGCGCGGAGCGTGGATACAGCTGCCCAGCGCGGAGCGAAGCGTGGATACAGCGGCGCGGAGCGTGGATACAGCTGCCCAGCGCGGAGCGAAGCGTGGATACAGCGGCGCGGAGCGTGGATACAGCTGCCCAGCGCGGAGCGAAGCGTGGATACAGCGGCGCGGAGCGTGGATACAGCTGCCCAGCGCGGAGCGAAGCGTGGATACAGCGGCGCGGAGCGTGGATACAGCTGCCCAGCGCGGAGCGAAGCGTGGATACAGCGGCGCGGAGCGTGGATACAGCTGCCCAGCGCGGAGCGAAGCGTGGATACAGCGGCGCGGAGCGTGGATACAGCTGCCCAGCGCGGAGCGAAGCGTGGATACAGCGGCGCGGAGCGTGGATACAGCTGCCCAGCGCGGAGCGAAGCGTGGATACAGCGGCGCGGAGCGTGGATACAGCTGCCCAGCGCGGAGCGAAGCGTGGATACAGCGGCGCGGAGCGTGGATACAGCTGCCCAGCGCGGAGCGAAGCGTGGATACAGCGGCGCGGAGCGTGGATACAGCTGCCCAGCGCGGAGCGAAGCGTGGATACAGCGGCGCGGAGCGTGGATACAGCTGCCCAGCGCGGAGCGAAGCGTGGATACAGCGGCGCGGAGCGTGGATACAGCTGCCCAGCGCGGAGCGAAGCGTGGATACAGCGGCGCGGAGCGTGGATACAGCTGCCCAGCGCGGAGCGAAGCGTGGATACAGCGGCGCGGAGCGTGGATACAGCTGCCCAGCGCGGAGCGAAGCGTGGATACAGCGGCGCGGAGCGTGGATACAGCTGCCCAGCGCGGAGCGAAGCGTGGATACAGCGGCGCGGAGCGTGGATACAGCTGCCCAGCGCGGAGCGAAGCGTGGATACAGCGGCGCGGAGCGTGGATACAGCTGCCCAGCGCGGAGCGAAGCGTGGATACAGCGGCGCGGAGCGTGGATACAGCTGCCCAGCGCGGAGCGAAGCGTGGATACAGCGGCGCGGAGCGTGGATACAGCTGCCCAGCGCGGAGCGAAGCGTGGATACAGCGGCGCGGAGCGTGGATACAGCTGCCCAGCGCGGAGCGAAGCGTGGATACAGCGGCGCGGAGCGTGGATACAGCTGCCCAGCGCGGAGCGAAGCGTGGATACAGCGGCGCGGAGCGTGGATACAGCTGCCCAGCGCGGAGCGAAGCGTGGATACAGCGGCGCGGAGCGTGGATACAGCTGCCCAGCGCGGAGCGAAGCGTGGATACAGCGGCGCGGAGCGTGGATACAGCTGCCCAGCGCGGAGCGAAGCGTGGATACAGCGGCGCGGAGCGTGGATACAGCTGCCCAGCGCGGAGCGAAGCGTGGATACAGCGGCGCGGAGCGTGGATACAGCTGCCCAGCGCGGAGCGAAGCGTGGATACAGCGGCGCGGAGCGTGGATACAGCTGCCCAGCGCGGAGCGAAGCGTGGATACAGCGGCGCGGAGCGTGGATACAGCTGCCCAGCGCGGAGCGAAGCGTGGATACAGCGGCGCGGAGCGTGGATACAGCTGCCCAGCGCGGAGCGAAGCGTGGATACAGCGGCGCGGAGCGTGGATACAGCTGCCCAGCGCGGAGCGAAGCGTGGATACAGCGGCGCGGAGCGTGGATACAGCTGCCCAGCGCGGAGCGAAGCGTGGATACAGCGGCGCGGAGCGTGGATACAGCTGCCCAGCGCGGAGCGAAGCGTGGATACAGCGGCGCGGAGCGTGGATACAGCTGCCCAGCGCGGAGCGAAGCGTGGATACAGCGGCGCGGAGCGTGGATACAGCTGCCCAGCGCGGAGCGAAGCGTGGATACAGCGGCGCGGAGCGTGGATACAGAGCGGAGCGTGGATACAGAGGCCCAGCGCAGAGCAGAGCGTGGAAACTGCGACCCAGCACGGAGCGGAGCGTGGAGACAGCGACCCAGCACAGAGCAGAGCGAGGCTGCAGCAGCACTGCACGGAGTGGAGCATGGCTGCAGCGGCGCAACCCACAGCGGAATGTCGGTACAGTGACCCTGCGCAGAGCGTGGAAACAGTGACCCAGCACAGAGTGGAGTGTGGATACAGAGGCCCAGCACAGAGTGGAGTGTGGATACAGAGGCCCAGCACAGAGTGGAGTGTGGATACAGAAGCCCAGCACAGAGCGGAGTGTGGATACAGAAGCCCAGCACAGAGCGGAGTGTGGAAACAGCGACCAAGCCCAGAGCAATGCCTGGATACAGAGGCCCAACACAGAGCTGAGCGTTGTGGCAGCCAGTCATCAGACCATGTGCAGGCTCCCTGCATGGTCTGTTGTATAGAGCCCTTGGAGAGACACTATGATGTTTGTCTTTTTAACGCTTGTTTTTCTGACCTAAGGTTATACTGTGTATAGTTGTTATGTAACTTCTTTTTCTTCATTTTTCTATTCTATCACTAAGCATTGTACCTAAAATGGCGCAGTAAGTGGAGAGTTATAAACTTTTCACTGTACTAATTTGAGTACAATTTAGAGATGCCAGTGTTGGACTGGGGTGGAAAAAATTAGAAATCGCACAACACCAGGTTATAGTCCAACAGGTTTAATTGGAAGCACTAGATTTCGGAGCACTGCTCCTTCATCAGGCGGTTGTGATGATGAAGAAGCAGTGCTCCGAAAACACATTTGAATACATGTGACAATAAAGCTAATTCCATTCAATTCAAAGTAGCTGCTCTACTCAGAACCCTTTCACAGCCGGAGACCGCTAGGGCGATATTAGAAACACCTCCAGGAGTCCTCAAAGTATCCTTGAAGAAGCCTAACACACTTGCCAACCCATTGACGTCATGCCTTAAGAGTAAGCTTATTCAGAGAGGTACCAAACAGTGGTAGACTGTTAGGGGAAAAGCCAAGGGATTGGAGCTTCCCAAATTATCCAACCCTTCAAGCACCACATGCACACAAGACTTAGACAGCTCAGAACCCACTGCAGTGGTGTGGAAGCAAGTCTTCCTCAATTCCTTGGAACTGGTTAAGAGACTGATAGGAATTTCTGCACCAACCACTTTCCAGTGTAGTTAAAAATAATATGTATGAGGCATAAATTCAGGTACACTTCATTACCATCTTCTTCAGCAGCAAGTGCAACAAAGACTTCCGTACTAGAGAGGGACTCCTGAATCAGACTGGATAATGCCTGATCAATACTTTGCAAACCGTGTTGCAAACCAAAGTCTCCCATCATATGCATAACTAACATTAGAATGCTCATCCTTCCATTACATGACAAATAATGCCAATTCAAACAATTATTATTTCATGCATTTTAATTTGCAGCAGAATTATTATTAGCTTTAAATATCAGAACACTGGAGACAGGAAACAGGATTTTCAATGAGAGAGATGTTGACACTTATAGCATGGATTGTTCACCCCAATGAGGTATCAAAGTTTGCACAGTATTTTGTAATTATTTTCTCTTGCCCAAATGTTTTAAATCAAGCAGATACTTTCTCCTTATTATTTGAAGCCCGCAAAAGAAGATGACAAACATTGGCTTCTCATAACCAGGCATTACCTGCTGACCTATCACATACAACTCCATGTCACTCAGCTGAGATAGAGATTGCATATCAGAGGATCACAATAACCTGTGACTATAACTATATTCAAGAAGGGAGGCAAGTTTGATTGGTACAAGAATGTTCAGAGATTTCTGATATCTGCCACATGGAGATCATGACACGATCCTCTTCAAGTGCATACAAAATACTGAGGGGGACAGTCAGGGTAGATGCAGGTCAGATGCTTCCCCTGGTTACAGAATCCCGAACTGGGAGTATAGTTTATAAAAGCAGAAGAATGTGATTTCGGACAGAGATGAAGTGAATTTCTTTTATTCAGATGGTTGTGAATCTTCAATATTCTCTACTGCAGAGGGCTGTGGAAGCTCAATCTTGGGGTATATTTAAAGTAGACTTGATGATGTGATGGTTATCAAAAGCAAAAAAAGGGTAAGGGAATTTATTCTGCCATTCAAAGATCATGGCTTATCTGATAATCCTCAACTCCAGTTCCTGCCTTATCCCCATAACATTTGATTCCATTACTGATTAAAAATCTGTATCTCAGAACATAGAACACAGAACAATACAGTGCAGAACAGGTCCTTCGACCCTCGATGATGCGCCAACCTGTGGACTTTCCTCAGCTCATCCCCCTACACTATCCCAAAATCATCCATGAGCTTATCTAAGGATTGTTTAAATCTCCCTAATGTGGCTAAATTGACTACCTTAGCAGGTAGGGCATTCCACACCCTCTGTGTAAAGAACATGCCTCTGACATTAAGACTGATGTAAAGTATTCATACAACCTTTGGAATATTGCATACCATTCTGGTCTCCCTACTATTGGATGGATACTGTAGAACTTGAAAGGATTCAGAAAAGATTTACAAGGATTTTGCCAGGATTGGAGGGTTTGAGCTAGAGAAGAGGCAGAATAGATTAGATTACTTACAGTGTGGAAACAGGCCCTTCAGCCCAACAGGTCCACACCGACCCACCGAAGCGCAACCCACCCCTACATTTACCCCTTCACCTAACACTATGGGCAATTTAGCATGGCCAATTCACCTGACCTGCACATCTTTGGACTGTGGGAGGAAACCAGAGCACGCGGAGGAAACCCACGCAGACACAGGGAGAACGTGCAAACTCCACACAGACAGACAGTCACCTGAGGCGGGAATTGAACCCGGGTCTCTGGCGCTGTGAGGCAGCAGTGCTAACCACTGTGCCACCGTACCACCCAGAGGCTGAGGCTGTTTTCCCTGGAGCGTCAGAGGCTGAGGAGTGACCTTATTGAGGTTTAGAAAATCACGAGGGGTATGACAGGGTGTATGGACAAGGTATTTCCCCAGGATGGGGGACTCCAGAACTACAAGGGATAGCTTTAAGGTGAGAGGGGAAAGATTTAAAGGAGACCTTGGGGTCAACTTTTTCACACAAAGGGTGGTACGTGTATAAAATGAGCTGCCAGAGGAAGTGATCGAGACTGGTGCATTTACAACATTTAAAGTCATCTGGATGGATATATGAAGGGGAAGGATTTAGAGGGATATGGGCCAAATGCTGGCAAATGGGACTAGATTATCTTTGGATATCTGGTAAACATAAATGAGTTGCCCGGGTTGGAGGATTTGAGCTATAGGGAGAGGCTGAATAGGCTGAGGCTGTTTTCCCTGGAGCGTCAGAGGCTGAGGGATAAACTAATAGAGGTTATAAAATCATGAGAGGCATGAATAGGATAAATAGACAATGTCTTTTCCCTGGAGTGGGGGAGTCCAAAGCTAGAGGGCATAGGTTTAGAGTGAGGGGGGAAGGATTTAAAAATCATGAGAGGCATGAATAGGATAAATAGACAATGTCTTTTCCCTGGAGTGGGGAGTCCAAAGCTAGAGGGCATAGGTTTAGAGTGAGGGGGGAAGGATTTAAAAGGGACCCAAAGGGCAACCTTTCATGCAGAGGGTGGTGCGGGCCTGGAATGAGCTGCCAGAGGAAGTGGCGGAGGCTGGTATAATTACAACATTTAAAAGGCATCTTGATGGGTGTATGAATAGGAAGGGTTGAAAGAGATATGGGCCAAGTGCTGGCAAATAGGATTAGATTAGGTTAGGATATCTGGATGGCATGGACGAGTTGGACCAAAGGGTTTGTTTCTGTGCTGTACATTTCTTTGACTCTAAGGAAACATTTTTTGTTGCAAAGTGACTGACATTGCATCCAAATTTGTATCCAATTGCTCAGATGGTCTCTGGTCTTTCATGGCATTACTTATTGATTTGTCAAAGTTATTAAGCTACCAATGCCCTAAATTTGGTAACCAACCATTAAAGGAATGGTACTGCCACACTAAGCAGCCAAAGGATTTCGGTTCAAGAAATGCAACAAAAATATTCATGTGTAAAATGACCAACTTGACTAGGAGAGAAGCCTGTACTTAACAGGATTTAGAAATAGCCTGAGTCGCAGAAAACATTCCAAAAAACGCTCAGGTTTTTATTTACCTCTTACTAAAATTTTAAACTAAATTTCTGACAACTATTTGCAATAAGAACCTAAGTATTACAAGCAGAAGTAGGCAATTCAGCCTCTCGAGCCTGCTGTGTCATTTAATAAGATCATGGACCATCTCATCTCGGCCTCAACTCCACTTCCCTGCACGCTCCCCATAACCCCACATCCCATTACTAATTCAAAATCTGTGTAACTCCTCCTTAAAAACTTACTCAACGTCCCAGTTCCAACTGTATTCTGCGGTAATGAATTCCACAGATGCACGGCCCTTTGAGAGAAATACTTTCTCCTCATCTGTTTTAAATTTGCTACCCTTTATCCTAAAACAATGACCTCTAATTCCAGATTGCTCCACAAGAGACATACTTTGTTAATCAGCTTTAGCATCGTATATCCACCTCAGTTAGAATGCCTCTTATTCTTCTAAATGACAGCGAGTATTGGCCCAAGCTACTCAATCACTTTTCATAAGACAATTGCCCTCATCTCTGGAATCAATTTAGTGAACCAGACTATACGGGATTCTCCAGGTGTGGTCTCACTAATCCTTGTACAATTGCCGTAACACTTTCCCACTTTATACTTTATTCCTTCAGCAATAAATGCCAAAATTCCATTTCCCTTCCTTATTAATTGTTATACCTGCGTATTAATTTTTTGTGACTCATGCACAAGGACATCCTGATCCCTCTGAAGTTTCTCTTTGCTTCAATAATAAGTTGCCTTTCTACATCTCCAACCAAAATGAATAATCTCACACTTATCCACATTAGACTCTGTGACCTTTTCGCCCATTCACCTAACCTATCCATAGCCATTTGTAAATTTCTTTATTGCAACTTACCTTCCCACCTCTTTTAGTGTCAACTGTAAATCTGGTTATAGTATCTTCTATCCCTGTATCCAGATAATTAATGTAGATTGTAAATAGTTGGAGCTTAAGGACTGAAGATAACCCCAAATACTTAATTCTTAACTTTTAATTGGGGCTTAGCATTGGAAATGGGTTTAGTCCTGGGTCCCAGTCTCACATCACAGGCCGATGAAATTTTCAATGTCCCAGCCAATAAAAGGCTAGCAAGTGGAATCAGCAGACAATCAGGGAAACTGGTGAGCTACTGAAACTGGGAGTCAAATGGAAGACCATACAGCACTCTGCCACCCCACTGATGCAAATATGGAGACAGTCAGGGACAAGTGGAGAGAAGTCATTTTCCTTTTTGGTGCTTGGCCCAATCCTGGAAGGTCAACTTTACTCCGATGCAATCAGTGAGGCATCAGAGATCCAGCAGTTGTTACAAGTCTAGGAGTTCAATTGGGAGACTTTCATATAGATTCCTGTCAGCATGGAAAAAGATTTAGCCATCACTGACATTAACCAGTGCCCATGAGAGTCAGCAGGGAACCGATCTGACCCCAACTCTGCTTTCCAGGTCAGGATCTTGGTGGGGAACCAGCATAAAGGCTGACAGTGCCAAATACATGGCAGCCCAAATCCAATCCAACCTCAATCTTTTTGAAAAACAAGGCCATGGTTTCTATCCAACAAACAAATCCAAGCTGGGAAGCCAGTAAGGCAGCTACAGTTGTTCTCAGTTTCAATTAACCTCTCACTGCTAGTCAATGGTCTCTTGTAGAAAACACGTGTCCATAATATATAAACTCTGATGGCCTTGGAGTCAAATGGTTTGTTGAAACTCCCCCCACTTGCCTCACCAAAGAGCCAAAAAACTGAAAAATGGGTTGCATACACACAACTGCATTCAGTACAAACAGCTTTCACAGACGGCATTTACTAAGGATCAGTTATGATATTCACCAGAAAGGCTCAAAGTAGTGTCTGACATTTACAAATAAGCCAAAGTTAATTTTTACTAAAATAATGCTAGTCAGAGCAAAGCTTTATATAACAGATTGGGCAAATCATCAGCTGTATGGAATGATTTTCCAGTCGTTTGTGTTTCAAGATTTTTGTCTGCAAAATGATAGCACGTCCTGAAGTGAATGTTAGGGCAACTCCTTTTCTATGTTGTTCCAGAAAAGATACAATCATTTCTTCTAGATACACAACAGAGCTGCTATTATTCTGATCGTCATGCTGGCACTTGATTGCTAAAACACCCCGGCATTCCATAACTACCACGGAATACATAGAGACTACTGAGCAAACAAAGATGGAGAGAAAATAAAAATCAGCTGCAAGATGAATAAAGAAGCCAGGATGTAAACTAAAGGTAAATAGGGATCGGCGAAGAGTGACATGAATGAACAAAGAGCACAGAAGCACATTCGAGAAGGCAACCAACAAGCTGAGAGACAGCTGTCACAAGAGATTAGGAGCAAACTGTTTCACAAATAGGAAGCTGCCAATGGTGAAATAACCAAGAATGAAGAAAAACGAAATAAACCAGTTATTTGGTCAAAAATGATGACTTCTGTAACCTCAGTTCTGTTAGCTCCCAAAGATCATCTTACAGTATTATTCAACGTATGCCATTATAAACAGAAACTGAGATTTACTATAATATTTTCAGGTTCATTACAGAAAGACAAGATAATCAGCTGAATGTAACACTGTTAAATCACAGAGAAGTGGAGAAGGAGGTACCATCTGGCAGTCTTCAGCACTTACACTCTGTATCAAGTCTGGATTTCAGCCATATGTTACTAATATGACTTATGAGTGCATCATCATAATTAAGTTTTTCTGAATGAAAAATGAACAATATCCATTTTTTAACTCCTGTAATGTGGGTGTTATTGGCAAGGCCAGCATTTACTGCCCATCTATAAGTGGTCTTATGAAGGTACTGATGTGCTACCTTTCACTGCTGATACAATCTACTTGAAGGTGCTCTCACTAAATAGACAGGCAGGAATCTGCCAGTGAAGAAGAAGAAACACTGATGCATGTCTAGGTCAAGTTGCCACGTGACTTGGAGTCGTGTTGCTATGTGCTTGCAGTCTTTGTTCTCGGCATTAAAAGTTACTTGCTCTGTTGGAGGAGACCATATAAGTTATTGCCGTGCATCCTGCAAGTGGTAAAGAGTGCAGCAATGGTACATCAACAACTATGCATGGGGTGTCAATCAAGCAGGTTGCTTTGACCTGAATGGTGTCAAACTTCCCAAATGTTGCTCACGTGGAGAAAACTCTATCACTTTTGATGTATGCCTTGCTGATAGTGGACAGAGATGTCAGGAGTTGAGTCATACCCAAACTTAGACTTATAATTCACCACAATATTAACACCATTGATCCAGTTTAATTTTCTGTCCCCATATTGCTGACATGGATCTCAGCAACAGTAAAGCAGCTAAGTCTCAAGAAGAAGTGGTTAGACTCGCATTAATTGGAGATGCTCATTGCTTGTCAATTTTGTCAATTCAAGTCTGAATGTTGTTTAGTGTGAGCATGTGAACATGGACTGCTTAAATTTTCCATGGAGCTGTGGAGGAAACTTACGGTTTTGCAATCTGATCTTACAAATAAAATGGTCATCAATGAAGCATCGGAAGATGATAAAGCAAAGAACTGTGAATGCTGGAATTCCGAAACAAAAACAGAAATTGCTGGAAAAACACAGCAGGTCTGGCAGCATCTGTGGGAGAATGCAAAGTTAACATTTCAAGTCTGTGACTCTTGCTCAGGTAGAAACTTTAACTGTTTCTCTTTCACAGATGCTGCCAGACCTGCCAAGTTGCTCCAGCATTATCTGCTTTTGTTTCAAATTTCCAGCATCCACAATGTATTGCTGTTATTTAAAAAGGCAACAAGTTTTGTGACAGGTGTGATAATGTTTCTGATAATTTCTTAAACAATACGTGTACACAAAACGATGTATAAGCCATCAGATAGAGGCAAGAACAAGACTGAACAAGAGGTAAAAAGGAAGACCTAAAGCCTGCATAGAGAAGCAGGTTTAGGTAAAGAGCTTTAAACAGTTTTCGATGAATGGAAGGTTGGTAACAAGAATAAGAAATTTGGAGAGAGAACTCATGGGCAGGGAATAGCGAAATCGTATAAAAAGGAGAGCAGCGACTGAAAAATATATGGTAGAGGTAAGATCCAAATTACACAAAGCTTTCAAGGGATAAACAAGAATTTTGAAGTTAATTTTATATGAAAAGTTAGGCAGGTGATGGAAATATAGGATTTATAACTTTTGGTTTCTGAACGGAATTATAGCTTCCGCCTAGGAACCCTCCAACCACAAGGGATGAATGCAGATTTCTCCAGCTTCCTCATTTCCCCTCCCCCACCTTATCTCAGTCTCAACCCTCAGACTCAGCACCGCCTTCTTGACCTGCAATCTTCTTCCCAACCTCTCCGCCCCCACCCCCTCTCCGGCCAATCACCCTCACTTTAACCTCCTTCCATCTATCGCATTCCCAACGCCCCTCCCTCCTCCCTACCTTTTATCTTAGCCTGCTTGGCACACCCTCCTCATTCCTGAAGAAGGGCTTATGCCCGAAATGTCGATTCTCCTGCTCCTTGGATGCTGCCTGACCTGCTGCACTTTTCCAGCGACACATCTTTCAGCTCTGATCTCCAGCATCTGCAGTCCTCACTTTCTCTATAGCTCCCAGAAGTCAAGAACCAGCTAATTAGACATCAAGTGAAAGCAAGTTGAACCACGAGAGAATAAAGGTGTGAATTTTGGCAGTAAAGATGGGAGAAGTTTATTATTAATTTTATAGCAACTTGAACTAAGCTTTCTATTTTAGTACTGAGTGGGTGTTCAGATAAGTTGGGTATGGATGCTATGGCAGTTGCTTGCTCCTCCTGCAGAATGAGGCAAGTGGGAGACATGGCACACATCTCCGCTGGCTACATCTGTGGGAAGTGCACCCAACTCCAACTCCTTGAAAACCGTGTTAGGGAATTGGAGCTGGAGCTGGATGAACTACAGATCATTCAGGAGGCTGAGAGGGTAATTGAGAGGAGTTACCGGGAGTTGGTCACTCCTAAGGCTCAGGACAAGGATAGATGGGTTACAGTTAGGGGGAGGAAAGGGCCCAGACAGACAGTGCAGAGATCCCCTGTGGACATTCCCCTCAGCAATAAGTTTACCATTTTGGATACTGCTGGGCGGGGCAGGGGGGTGGGGGATGACCTACCAGAGGAAAGCCATAGCAGTCAGTTCTCTGGCACTGAGCCTGACACTGTGGCAAAGAAGGGAAGGGGGCAGAATAGAAAAGTACTCGTGGTAGGGGACTCGATAGTTAGGGGAATCGACACGAGATTTTGTGGTCAGGATCGGGATTCCCGGAAGGTATGTTGCCTCCCTGGTGCCAGGGTCCGGGACGTCTCCGATCGGATGTATAAGGTTCTAAAAGGG
>NC_057714.1:77616647-77618165 GCF_004010195.1 Chiloscyllium plagiosum
TTAGGGGTTTACTACAGGCCCCCCAATAGCAGCAGGGAGATGGAAGAAAGCATAGGTCGGCAGATTTTGGAAAAGTGTGGTCGTAGTAGGCTTGTTGTAATAGGTGACTTTAACTTTCCCAATATTGATTGGAACCTCCCTCGAGCAGAAGATTTAAATGGAGCTGTTTTTGTAAGGTGTGTTCAGGAGGGTTTCCTAACTCAGTACGTTGACAGGCCGACGAGAGGAGAGGCCATTCTGGACTTGGTGCTCGGAAACGAACCGGGGCAGGTATCAGATCTTGTGGTGGGAGAGCATTTTGGTGATAGTGACCACAACTGCCTCACATTCTACATAGCTATGGAGAAGGAGGGGATTAGGCAAAATGGGAGGATATTTAATTGGGGAAGAGGAAACTATGATGTGATTAGACATGAGTTAGGAAGCATGGATTGGGAGCAATTGTTTCATGGTAAAGGCACTATAGACACGTGGAGACTGTTTAAGGAACAGTTGTAGCAAGTGGTGAATAAATATGTCCCTCTGAGACAGGCAAGAAGTGGTAAGATAAAGGAACCTTGGATGACGAGAGCGGTGGATCTTCTCGTCAAAAGGAAAAAGGTAGCTTACATAAGGTGGAGGTAGCTAGGGTCAAGCTCAGCTCTACAGGATTACAGGCAGGCGAGGAAGGAGCTCAAAAATGGTCTGAGGTGAGCCAGGAGGGGGCACGAGAAAGGCTTGGCAGAACGGATTAGGGAGAACACAAAGGCATTTTACACTTATGTGAGGAATAAGAGAATGGTCAAAGAAAGAGTAGAGCCAATCAGGATAGCATAGGGAATTTGTGTGTGGAGTCTGAGGAGGTAGGGGAAACCCTAAATGAGTTTTTTGCTTCTGTCTTTACGAAAGAGATGAACTTTGTAGTGAATGAAACCTTTGAAGAGCAGATGTGCATGCTGGAATGGATAGAGATAGAGGAAGCTGATGTGCTGAAAATTTTGTCAAACATTAAGATTGACAAGTCGCCAGGCCCGGACCAGATTTGTCCTCGGCTGCTTTGGGAAATGAGAAATACAATTGCTTCGCCACTTGCGAAGGTCTTTGCATCCTCGCTCTCCACTGGAGTCGTACCTGAGGACTGGAGAAAGGCAAATGTAATTCCTCTCTTCAAGAAAGGAAATAGGGAAATCCCCGACAATTACAGACCAGTAAGTCTCACGTCTGTCGTCTGCAAGGTGTTAGAAAGGATTCTGAGGGATAGGATTTATGACCATCTGGAAGAGCATGGCTTGATTAAATGCACGGCTTTGTGAGGGGCAGGTCATGCCTCACAAACCTTATCTTTGAGGATGTGACTAGAAAAGTTGATAAGGGTCGAGCTGTGGATGTGGTGTATATGGACTTCAGCAAGGCATTTGATAAGGTTCCCGATGGTAGGCTCATTCAGAAGGTCAGGATAAATGGGATACAGGGGAACTTAGCTGTCTGGATACAGAATTGGCTGGCCAACAGAAGACAACGAGTGGTAGTAGAAGGAAA
>NC_057714.1:77618639-77635938 GCF_004010195.1 Chiloscyllium plagiosum
TTTGGAGAGGGTTCAGAGGAGGTTTACCAAGATGCTGCCTGGACTGGAGGGCTTATCTTATGAAGAGAGGTTGATTGAGCTTGGACTTTTTTCATTGGAGAAAAGGAGGAGGTGAGGGGACCGAATTGAGCTATACAACGTAATGAGAGGCATAGATAGAGTCGATAGCCAGAGATTATTTCCCAGGGCAGAAATAACTAACACGAGAGGTCATAGTTTTAAGCTGGTTGGAGGAAAGTATAGAGGGGATGTCAGAGGCGGGTTCTTTACACAGAGAGTTGAGAGAGTATGGAATGCGTTGCCAGCAGCAGTTGTGGAAGCAAGGTCATTGGGACATTTCAGAGACTACTGGGCATGCATATGGTCACAGAAATTTGAGGGTGCATACATGAGGTTCAGTGGTTGGCACAACATCGTGGGCTGAAGGGCCTGTTCTGTGCTGTACTGTTCTATGTTCTATGTTCTAAGCAAGGAACAGGTTGTAATGTTCAACATGGGAGAATGTGTTCAATGCAATTGATATGGACATATTAGCTAAACTGCTAGGTTTCTTACTGTATTACAAGGAGCTGCATGGCAGGAATTGACAAAGTGGCAATCAGAGGATGGAAATATGAAGGTTCAAGGTAATTAATTAATGTAAAAAATCAACAAGGGGGCAGCTTTGTTTAATTAATAATTTTAAACAAGTAATAATAACACGATGCAATTTTGACTTATCTGGGTTACAGGGTGGAATTTCTTTTTTAGGGGGAAAGTGTGGGCTGGGTATCTTTAATGCAAGAGAATCACCCCACCCTCCCCTTCACCAGCAAGAATGCTGAATCAAGTACTGAAGTGGTGAGCAGCGGGTTTCTCAACAATCAAGTCTCATGACAAGGCTGTTCCATCCAATCTGAAGCTGGGACAGCAGTGAGCTGTGGAAGGCCCAGGCTGCTGGCTGAACAGTAAAATAAAATAACAGGAGAGCATAACACAAGGGAGCTTTCTTTTCTTTCAGTGCGGTGGTGTGTGATAAGGATGGGAACATTGAAGACAAAAGCACGGAGTGACTTTCAAGAACCAGCACTGTCCCTCATGTTCCTGATTATCCTCAGATTGAGACAAATGAAGCTGCTCCTCCCCCACCACTTTACCCCAAAACCAACTGACAAGTCGCCCTGATTTCCCAGTCAGGAAAGTAAGTTAAAACCAAGCCGCCCAGAACTTGATCGTTGACTGGCAGGAAGGACAAGTAACCAAGTGGATTGGCAGTGTGTTGATACCTGCGTTCTTGCTTGTTATCACTCCAGCACCATCCTGCCCGATTTACTTCTGCATCAGTTCTACTGTGAAGTATACTTCGAACATTTCATTTATACTAAGAAATACGGGGGAGCAATTAAGTGTCAATAGCATCACTAAAGAAGGAATATTAAATAAACTAATGGGATCAAAGATAGATAAGTCACCTTGTTCTGGTGGCTTGTATCCTAAGATCCTAAAAGTGGTGGCAACAGAGATAGTGGATGCACTAGTTGTAATTTTCCAACAGGTTCTGAGGAAATACTAGAAGATTGGAAAACTGCCAATGTGACACACCTTTCCTAAAGCAGAGGGAGGCAAAAAGCAGGCAACTATTGGCCAATTCGCCTAACATCCATTCTTAGAAAAGTGTTAGAATCAATTTTCAGGGAGGTAATAGCTGAACATTTCAAATATCATAATCTGATCAAGGAGAATCACCGTGGTTTCATTAAAGAGAAATCATATCTGACTAATATCTTAGAACTTTTTGAGGAAGTCTCAACCAGAATGGATAGAAGAGAAATGGGAGATATGTTGCATTTTGACTTCCAGAAGACATTCAACATGGTACCTCACAAAAGGTTAAGTCACGCCCACCGTGTTGAATGTAATATATTGGCATGGATAGAGAATTGGTTCATGGGCAGGGAATAGCAACTGGGGCTAAGGGGTTCTTTTTTCAGGTTGGCATTCTGTAACCAGTACAGTTCCACAGGGATCAGTACTGGCACCACAACTGTTCACATTATACATTAATGACTTGGAGGAAGAAGCATAAATGTAGCAATTTTTGAAAATGACTCTAAAATAGGCAAAAGCAGGTTGTGTAAGGGTTACAAACAGTTTACAGATAGATATCGTTAGGTTAAGTAAGTGGGAAGAAATTGGTAAATGGGGTATAATGTGGGAAAATGTGAAGTTGTTCATTTTGAAAGGGAGAACAAAAAAAAGGGTATTATTTAATTTGAGATAAACTGCAGAAAGCTGCAACACAAAGGGACTTGTGAACAATTGTGCATGAAACAGAAAGTTAGCACATTAGTGCAGCCAATAATCAGGAAGGCTAATGGAATGTTGTCCCTTATTTCAAGGAGGTTGGAGTATTTGTTGGAAAGTCTTACTGCAACTGTACAAGATGCTAGTGAGACTACATCTGAAGTACCGTGAGCAGTTTTGATCCCCTTACTGAAGGAAAGATTACTTCATTGGAGGCAGTTCAGAGAAGGTTCACTAGGATGATGCCTGGCCTGGAGGGATTGTCTCATGAGCAAAGGCCAATCAGGTTGGGACCCTACTCACTGGAGTTTAGAAGAATGAGAGGTGATCTGATGGAAACATGTAGGATGCTTAAGGAGCTTGACAGGGTAAATGTTTTCTCCCCTGGGAGAGTGTAGGACCAGAGGACACATTTTGAGAATGAAGGAGCACCAATTTAAGACTGAAATGAGGTGGAATTTCTTCTCTCAGAGGATCGAGTGTCTTTGGAATTGCTTGTCACAGAGAGCTATGGGGGTAGAGTCCTTGTGCATATTTAAGGTTGATATAAATTCTTGATCAGTAAGAAAAATCAAGAGTTATGGGAAAAGGGCAGAAAAGTAGCT
This sequence comes from Chiloscyllium plagiosum, assembly GCF_004010195.1. Taxonomy (NCBI): domain Eukaryota; kingdom Metazoa; phylum Chordata; class Chondrichthyes; order Orectolobiformes; family Hemiscylliidae; genus Chiloscyllium; species Chiloscyllium plagiosum. Next base: position 77,621,528 of record NC_057714.1, read on the forward strand.
ATCAAGATTGTCAGATCAGCCATATCCTATTGAATTGGTAGCAGGATAAAGGGGCTGAATGGCCTACTCCTGTTTCTATTTCTTCCTGTCTTCTTGCCCTTACCACCACCTTCCCTGTCATTTCCCAGGAAGAAGATCAGCCATAGTGTCTAAAACAATTGCAGATTGAAATAACAGCCATAGAATTGATGCAGAAAGCAGATGGTAAAGCTTAATGTCATAAAGACATACATAGAAACTGACTCCATCCTGCCTTATTGGAACACAGATAGCTTATAATTGATGATTACAGCACTAAGGGAAAAGCTTTGGACTCCACTGGAGTTGAAAAAATTATCCAAGTTGAATAAATTGCTCATAGCAATGTAATACATTTTTGGTAACATGTATGAGATGAAACCAAACAGGTGACACGGCTAACAAGACAAGACAACAGGAGCAGAAATTAGGCCGTTCAGCCCATCAAGTCTGCTCCGCCATTCATTCATTGTTGATATGTTTTTCAACCCCATTTACTTGTTTTCTCCCTGTTACCTTTGGTCCCTTTGGCAATCAAGAATTTTGATTTCTGTTTTAAGTATACTCAATGACCTGGCCTCCACAGCATTCTGTGAAAATGAATCCCACAAATTCACAACTCTCTGGCTAAAGAAGTTTCTCCTTATCTCTATTCTAATGGATCTTCCCTTTACTCTAAGGTCCTCATCTCTCCTACCAATGAAAACATCTTCCCAACGTCCACTCTGTCTAGGCTGTTCGGTATTCTGTAAGTTTTTGTCAGATTCCTCCTCATCCTTCTGAACTCAATCGAGTATAGCCCCAGCATCCTCAAAGTTCCTCATATGTTAAGCCATTTCTGGGACCATTCTTGTGAACCTCCTCTGGACCCGCTCCAGGTCCAATACATCCTTCCTGAGGTATGGGCCCACAATTGCTCACAAGAGACTACAGAAGAGTTGCATATGGACAGGAGTGCTCAGCTGTGTCAAAATCAGTGGAAAGGTCAAGGAGGGGCAATGCATCCATCATGCTGGCGTTTCTCAACCAGTGGGACATATCTCACTGCTGGGATGTTAAGGTCATCAAATTGGGATTCCACGAATCGACATGCTTGCCAATGAAATGTAACCACAGACATCTCACTCATGACTAAATAATTATCTCTTTTTTTTACAATTTAGCAATAAAACTCATTGTCAGCAATGTAAGTGTATTTTTAATACCCTTAAAAATTTCCACTAATGGTTAATACAATACCAAAACGCATGGAACCATAATTAAAAAAAATCACACTTTGGAAAAGTGGGGTTTGTTCTCATTGTGTTGGGAACAGAGCTTTTTGACAAAATGGCTTGAAGATGCAAAAAATTCAGCAAGCCTGGAATTTAGCTATTTGTCCCATCTGCCCTGTTATCATCAAAATTGATCTCCCTAAAAGTTCCAGATTGCTATGATCAATCATGCATGTGGACTGCTGACAGCCAGACTTATAAGTTATGTTTATACTGGCAACAAGACCTGAGTGAATTGCAATGGTTAATAAATTTCACCAAATTGTCAGCATCTCACATTTCTCTTTTAAAAATTCAGCGACAGACATTGTTCAGTTTGCTAAAATATGGGCTCATTAATACGGAGTTTGATGGATACATGACATGAGGAGTTCATATTCATATTCAATCTAAGAACAGCTACAATGAATGGGATTTATTCATCCAAGTCATGGAGAGCCTTGTTAATAAAATTAAACATTTTCAAAGTAAAATATTGAGGGACAAGGACACCTTCCTGTAGGCCAGTGAATAAAGCATAGTGATGAGCAGGATGTAAAATATGTAAGAAATCTTTAGGCACTTGAGATTGTATGGGGTTCGCAGCAGTAAATCTAGCAGAAAGCACACTGAAGTCAAGTCTGGGTGCAACAAGAACATAAATGAGGGTTTCAACATTAAAGTGGTTTGGGCAAGCAGCAGGACAATGTTCCATAAGTGAAAATGAGGTATTGGTAATCCTGCTAGAATAAGAAATTAAAGCTCAGCTCGTGGCCTAACAAGATATACTGTCAGAGAGTGTCTGGCTGAGACTGAAATAGTTGCCATGGAGAGGAGTGCAGCTAATGACAAAGGAACATAGTTTACAGAAAAGTCAGAAAAAAATGGGTTGAGGTATTGCAAAATTGAGTTGGAAGAAGTTATGACTAATGTATGAATTTATGCTATACTTGATACCATGCAGTTGGTTAATAGCATCAAAGGATAGAGTATTGGAGAGGTAGAGTTGAGTACGTGCAATGTAATGCTGAAATTGCCTATGTCTACAGAGATAAAGATGACGTACTTTAAGTAGTACAAAAATTATAACACATAACCATAAGAAACATGCCAGGGAAGGATTGTTACTTATGTGCCAAGAGTCAGAATGGCCTCTGATCATTTTCATCATAGTAATGTAACACAGAGGGAAAATGAGTAAATGCGGTGTTGCAATTTAGGCTGTTATTTTGCCTTGTTCAGGTACACCTTGAAAATATCATTTTGTTCACTTACATTGAGAGAGTTCCACTCAGTTCAATATTCCATTAGCTAGCTCATGCCCAAAGGCTCAGGTTTTGTGCTCCTTCCTGAAGAAAATATATTTTTCATCCAACAAACTGTACAAAAGAATGGAATGGCCATTTCTCAAAGCCTACGTACCTACATTCCTGCTTCTGGAACATCTTTTCAACAAATTGTGGTATCAGTGGTAGCCTCATAAGTTCAACTTTTTTTTCAAAATTAAAAGCTGCAGGAAATGTGTACTTCTTTCAAAGAAAATTTAACTTTTAAAACTTCTGAAGCCTTAAAATATCTCATGTTGCAATTTATTAAAGCTGTGAAACAGCAAATTTCTACAAAGAATAATTCACAAATTCAGTTGTTCAAACCACCCCAAGGTTATCTGTAGAGAATTTCGTATATAAATACATTTTATCAACCGTTGGCTTTTCCCTAATTGTAATCCAGTCCACATTTGGACTGAATCGAATAAACTTGAGTAATTTACATCACGAAATATTGAACATTTATTATTTTCTTTGTTTATTTCCACATCTTTCCCCTATCTATTGGGAAAAATCCTCCTAAATAGAACCAGTGATGTCTGACAGAGTACAATTCTACAAAACAAGGCACCCTTTATCACTTCAAAGGGGAGCCCATTGCCAAGACAGCAGCTGTCGGCAGTCCATTTAACCTTAAAAGAGCCAACTCCAGCGAAGATCACTGGACAAAAATCAGAAATGGGAACCAAAGATAGTTATTCCCCACTACCCAAGAGAAGTCAAGCCTTTTTGAGGCATAAAACCACAGTCACTGCTGAGATTACCTAACTCAGCAAAGACTGTAAAAAATATGTGGGAACTATATGATATGTGTGGTTCAGTAATTCATGATATTGGTCATCCATTGACAGCTATTTTCATTGAATTGCATGTTAATGTGATTGATATTCATCTCACAAGTAGGAAGCAGGAATTGGTCTATCTTCCTCAATTGGTTATTGACTCTATTCATTCCAGTATAAATTCCAGACTACTCCCCTATTCTACAGATCAGACTATCCCTTTCTAACCACTGCCCCAACTCCTGGCACCTGGAACATATCCTTATCCACACTAAATGAGATCATTCTCAATATTGTCTTTGCGGATCTTACAGTAACACTGTGTAATGCTGGAAAACATGGAATTTTCATTTTTTAAAACAATACCAATGAAGCATTGAGATGTTTCCAAGCGCTTTTAGAAACAAAATCAAATAAACAGGATGTTAAAATAAGGATTCACACATCAGCTTTTTTTTTGAGACAGCAAGTTTGTAATCTTAACTGAAACATCTATTAGGCAGATGAAGATCAACTGCCTGTTTTTAAAGTCTGATCAACAAAGGTTTTTCAATACATCACTTTGGGAGGTTCCCCACCCCAAAACTGATGCGGGATGTGTTGGTGAAAGCAATATAGGTAATAAGAAAATAACTAGCCATTATTTAGCCTACAATAGGGAACGCCTTAGTTGGAAGTTACAGACCCAACTTCTCACTGACCATTATTTTCCTTCTGCACAACAGAATGTCCAAGGCAGACATCTGTATTCACAGGAAAGAATGGATAAATCCTTAAGGTGAAAATTATTCTATTTGTTGATATGGTGTGATTACAAACTGGAAAACAGAATAAGGTTTAGAGGAAGACAATTGGTTTATGGAATGCCAGAATAGCGATGAAATGATCTTAACTTCCATGTTTATCGGCAGCTGCAAGAAGTGAAAATAATGGAACTGGATGGCAGCCACTCCTTTTATTTCCCTTAATTCAACTTTGCAGAAGGTTAAAGTGATTATTGGCACATAGAATATTTTGCTACTATTTACTGCAGAGGCACAGATTAGAGCATTTTTAAAAGGGAACTGGATTAAGTGGAAGAATATAAAGGATTATAGTAAAAAGCTCCAGTTGGCAAGCTGGCATGACCTCTGTGCATTGTTTATGCCTTTGTTCCACTGTACCAAAGGAAAAACAATACCAGAGTCACTTTGTGAATTTAAATCCATCTGTAACTGCAGCACATGGGGAATTGGCTTTGTCACATGGCATTAATGTATCAAATAGAAAATAAGGTTCAAGAAAACTACTCTATGTGGGTAACAACAATTACATCAGGCAAACAAATTCACAAGGCACAACTTTTCTCCAAACACTTAACAACAAAAAATAGCCATGTACTGTTAAATGAATTCGAGATGTCCAGCACCATGCCAGCAACAGAACCTGAATATCTCGGGAAGCAACAAGATTCATACATCAAGTGCATCAGAAGAAATCTATAACTGTAAATAAAGATCAATGAATGCCTTTAAAGACACAAGAATCCACTAACTTTGACCAATCATCAGTAACTTGCAGTTTATACAGGTTTTCACAGTTTTAAAACAAAACACTTTCCATTTCAATGAATTGGCAGGGAGTTTTGGGGGATTGGGATGGGGTCGGTGAAGGAAGGAATTAAAGAATGGGATCATGGATCAGGGAATCCAAACAGACAGCAAGTGAAAATGGCTTCCTGAATTGTTTTTTAACACGGACCCGTGCTGAATCAACAGGGAGGATGCTAAGTGGTTATCACGAGGTCTCCTTGACCAGGCAATCCAAATTGACATTAAGAATGCCCAAGGGAGCTCCTATTTATCGGTGTAGCACTATGACCCAGTTTTAGTCCATCTGCCCTGCTGGTGGGACATATCCAGGGATCAAGGAACCTGGACAGTGGGTGACTGGTTTGATTCTAGAAATGTAAATTGTAAAGCTGTTGCTTGATTTGTCTGCAGAACAGTTCTCCCAACTTCTGCACCTATACACAGATGTCAGAGAGGAGGACTCCACAAGGTCAAATGCATGTGGGTTGAAGTCAAGTTGTTTGTTCAGTTTTAATCTTATCTTTTTCTGTAGCAATGGGACAACTGAAATAGCTGAGCAAGACAACTGCATTATGTGGTTATGTTGTTTTTCTAATCACTTTTACTAATACCAGTATTTTATTCTGGATTTACTTAGTTTGTTAAACTTGAATTTAAATGCACAAACTGATCTAAACATGGGCTTGGCAGGGAAGAAAAGGCAAACAGGAAGCTGGTGACAAAGGCCCTCTCACTGAGCCTCATTTCTGTTTCCACCTCACACAAGCTGGCATGCATCCTCTCAACACTGGCTGCTTTGCCAGCAATTCCCTCATCGAATGTTATAACAAAAATACCATATACATCATATTTCTTCTCTGGAATTTGAGATCTTTAAAGTTTCCCTTTACGCCTCGTGGCAATACATTTGACTGATTTCTGAAAATGCAGGTTGACCAAACAACTTGTTTCAAAGAGCACTTTAATGTGATGAAGTATCCCAAAGTGCTTCACTAGAGTATTAGCAAACATTTGTCATGAAGCCACTTAAGGTGATACAAGGATAAAAGAGAAACAGCTTGTTAGAACTGTCATAAAGGAGGGGAGGGGTAGAGCAGTTGAGGGAGGGCTTCGAGCCAAACATATGGCCACCAATGGTGAGACAATTAACACTCAGATGCACAAAAGGCCACAACGAGAAAGCAAATATCCGAGGATGTAGGAATGGTGGATACTACAGGGAGAGGGAGGGATGTCATAGAATCTGTAGAGTGCGAAAGCAAGCCATTCGACCCATTAAGTCCACACCAATCCTCCAAACAGCATCTATCCTGCATTTCCCATGGCTAACTCATCTAGCATGTACATCCTTGGATACTACAGGCCAATCCATCTAACCTGCAAATCTTTGGACTGTGGGAGTAAAGTGGAGCACTTGGAGAAAATCCACACAGACACGGAAAGAATGTGCAAACATCACACAGACAGTTGCCCAAGGGTGGAATTGAACCCAGGTTCCTGATACTGTGAGCCACCACGTCTTCTTGGAGATTTTGAAAATAAGAAAAGAAAAATTTACATAGAGGGACAGCCAGACCAGGAACTAATGTAGGCCAGCTAGCACAGGGGAGATGGATATAGGCAACAAAGTTATGGATACCCAGATTGGGCAGAGTATACAAACAGAACAAAATCAGCAAGTAGAGTCGAAGTGGGAGAAATGGCAGAAAGACAATATTATGGCTCTTTACTTGAATATTGTATTCAGAACACAATAAATTAATTAACATCACAAATACTGTTACAACAAACTCTTTAGTAACCAGCATCTATGAGACCAGGAATGTGCTGGTTGATCAAAGATTCTGGATAATCAAGAGGTACGAGTAAACACAGTAAACCCTGACCAAACAAAGCTTCAACACATCAACATCACTAAACATTTATGCAAAAACATCAACACACTTTCTAAAATCAATGTAAAAACATAGTAAGTTATAGAAATATAATGCAGGAAGTATACACATCACTGCTAAAAACTTTATTTACAGCATAAGTATCCAGACTTCTTAGTAGATTGCAGTATTTGAGTATATGATTTTTGTTGGTTTATCAAGAGTGCTAGTTGATAAGGTGTTTCTAAAACAAAGGGAGAATTTAGCATTCAGTATGAAAGGGAGGAAATAGGATCAAAAACTATGGTGCTAAGCTTGAATATGATTTGGAGGTGCTGGTGTTGGACTGGGGTGTACAAAGTTAAAAATCTCTCAACACCAGGTTATAGTCCAACAGGTTTAATTAGAAGCACTAGCTTTCGGAGCGCCGCTCCTTCATCAGGTGGTTGTGGAGGACACAATTGTAAGACACAGAATTTATAGCAAAAGTTTACAGTGTGATGTAACTGAAATTATACATTGAAAAATACCTTGATTGTTTGTTAAGTCTCTCATCTGTAAGAACACCAAGATACTGTCACTTCTTTCATACGTAAATCACAAAACTTTTTTTAAAAGTTACATTCTCAGGTTAACTTTAACAATTGGTGTCAGCCCAGATAATGTATTGAAGGTGTTCGCCCCCGGTGTGCTGTTGTCTGTGCCATAATGTTTAGACCGATTCTAATCTTAAAAAATGAGTTAGTGCTTCCAATTAAACCTTTGGACAATAATCTGGTGTTGTGAGATTTTTAAGCTTAAATAAGGGTTAACTACAAAGGAATGAGAGCAGAGCAATCTTGTGTAGACTAGAGGAGGAGCTTAGCAGAAAAAGTAGTTGAGAAACAATGGTAGACTTTTAAGAAAATAGTTTATGGCTCACAGTAAAAATAGATCCCAGTGAGAAAGGAGGGGATTTTACGAAGATATAAATCAACCATGGTTAAACAAATAAGTTGAGAATAGCATTTGATTAAAAGAAAAAAAACATACAATGCAGCAAGCATTAGTGGCAAACCAGAGGACTGGGTAAGTTTAAAAAACCAACAAAAGATGACCAAAAAATAATAAAGAAGATAATAAATTTCAGGAATAAATTTGCAAGTAATATCAAGATGGACAGCAAGAACGATTTAGAATATAAGTAGTTCAATAAACAACAGGCCAAAGTAAATATAGGCCCCATTGAGAACAAGGTTGGGAAATAATAATGGGAACTAGGCAATGGAGAGGATCTGAATAAATACTGGGCATTAGTCTTCACAGGAGGACACACTAACAGCGTTCCAAAATTATTAAATAATCAAGAGGCAAAAGGTGAGGATATAAATACAACTATTATTAGAGAAACAGGGCTAAGGAAATTCATAGGGCTAAAGACCAATAAGCTCCCTGGACCTATGGGATGCATCATAGGATATTAAAAGAAATAGCTAGAGAGATAGTGGATGCACTGGTAGTAACTCTCCAAATTAGATTAGATTACATATTAGATTAGATTACATTACATTACATTACAGAGTGGAAACAGGCCCTTCGGCCCAACAAGTCCACACCGACCCGCCGAAGCGCAACCCACCCATGCCCCTACATTTACCCCTTACCTAACACTACGGGCAATTTAGCATGGCCAATTCACCTGACCTGCACATCTTTGGACTGTGGAAACCAGAGCACCCAGAGGAAACCCACGCAGACACGGAGAGAACGTGCAAACTCCAGACAGTCAGTCGCCTGAGGCAGGAATTGAACCCGGGTCTCAGGCGCTGTGAGGCAGCAGTGCTACCAATGTGCCACCGTGCCGCCCCTTAGATTCTACATAAAAGTCCCATGGAATTGGAAAACTACCAAAATGATACCTTTATTTGAAAAGGGAAAGGGACAATAAACAAGCTAACTGGCCTGTAGTTACCTAACATCTGTAATTGGGAAAATGCTCGAGTCCATTATAAAGGATGTCATTGCAGAGCATTTAGAAGAATATAATAAGTACAGTTAGCATGCTTACATGAAGAGAAATCATGCCTGATAATTTGATTAGAATTATTTGAGAAACTGAATATTATTTAAATCCAGAAAGACTGAATAAAGCCACAGATCAATGGCATTTGGGTGTCCCTGTTCATCGATCACATCCAAGTTCAGCAGATAAAAGGGAAGGCAAGTGGAACATTACCTTTTATCTCAAACAGAATGGAGTATAAAAGTAGGGAGGCTTTGTTAGAACTATATAAGACACTATTCAGACCCACAGTTTGAATACTTTTAGGCCCCTTATCTAATTAAGATGTGCTATTACTGGAGGCAATCCACTAGGCTGATACAAGGTATGGAAGGACTGTTTTATGAGGAGAGATTGAGTATATGGAATGTGCTGGCAAAGGACGTAGTGGAGGCTGGTACAATTACAGCATTTGAAAAGGCATTTGGATGGGTTTATGAATAGAAATGGTTTACAGGGATATGAGCCAAATGCTAGCAAATGGGATTAGATTAATTTAGGATATCTGGTCGACATGGACAAGTTGGACTGAAGGATCTGTTTCTGTGCTGTACAGATCTAGGACTCTTAAGTTTATAAGAATGAGAGCCAACCTTTTGAAACATGCAAGATTACAGAAGATGTAACAAAGAAAATACAGAATGTGGAAGAGTCCAGGACAAGTGGGAATAAGCTCAGAGTAAGGGCTTGACCTTTTAAAACAGATTTAGGAGGAATATCTTCTCTCAGAGAGCTGTAGAGATTACAGAACATCATATGAAGGCTGAGATGGACAGATTTTTAATCCATAAGGGAATCAAGAGTTGTAGGGAAAGTGCAGGAAAGTGGAGTTGAAGATTATCAGGTTAGCTATGGACGAGCATCTCCAATCTGGCAGAACCTTTAAAACTTCTCATTAGCTGCAGTTAGACTAGCTTTCTACAGGGCTTTTATTTCTTGTCTAATCAAACATAATATTTAAAAATTGCATATTTATTGTTCATTGTTGTTATTCTCTACTTGTTGCTATTTCTGTCAATCAGGAACAAAAATACAAACACAATAAATTGACCTAACCTAACATAAATTGAATAAAGAATCAGTGAATTTAAACAGGAAAGGATGGCATTCTTATTGAACAAGCCATCCTTTCAACTGTGAAGTAAACAGGGTTCAAATTCAACTCACTCTTTTGTGATGAAAATCATTTCTGTGTTGACTGCAGCAGTCTCACCAATTTGATTTGGCTCAGTTTAGGCACAAGTCTCCATTACATCCTAGGCCTTAGAACAAGTTGACAACCCTACTCCAAGTTGACATGAATGATTGTTGTGGAAAATTTAATAATTAACATTTAGACTACAAATGATACATTTGAAGTTGGGTTTAGCTTTATCTTTTTGGGTTGGATCACTTTGCAGCTGACTCATACCACATCAAACCTAGGATCAGTTTATGCTGAGTCAGTCATAAAAAAAACTATATACAGATTTACAATACTGAACCATTGGAATTACCCCCATAAGGAGCGATCAGAGTTTAACTTGGCACAGTTACCTGACTCTGCAATTCACTTTGTTGCTTCAGGCGGAGGTTTTCTGGTGTATCAGCAACGATGGTGAATTGCTGCTTTGGGTAATGCCTGAAACACAAGACAGTGGCAATCAGAATCAATACATATCAATAAATAGGTTAAATACAAAAATAAGATGTGTACTTCAACATTTATATCGCATTGTTATGTCCTATTTAAATTGATTTAACATCACACCAATTCAAAGTGATACTGCAGAACAAAACTACCAAATTACTCATTTGGTTCAGAGGGTGAGTGGATTATTCTATGATGAGAGGCTGAATAAATGGCACCTATAACATCTGGGGTTTAGAGGAATGATGACTTCTTATGTACTGTTTGATCCTTTATCACTTTTTAAATTCATTCATGGGATGTAGCCATTGTTGGCTAGGCCAGCATTCATTGCCCAAACAGCAGTTCAGAGTCAACCACATTGCTGGGAGTCTGGAGCCACATGTAGGCCAGACCAGGAAACGATGGCAGTTTCCTTCCCTAGAGGAAATTAGTGAACCTGATGGTTTTTTCCAACAATCGGCAATGACAATCAGTTGTCATTAGACTCTTAATTCCCGATTTTATTGTATTCAAATTCCACCATCTGCCATGGTGGGATTTGAACCCAGGGTCTCTAAATTATTAGGAGAAAGTGAGGACTGCAGATGCTGGAGATCAGAGCTAAAAAACATGTTGCTGGAAAAGCGCAGCAGGTCAGGCAGCATCAAAGGAGCAGGAGAATCGACGTTTCGGGCATAATTCCTGAAGAAAGGCTTATGCCCGAAACGTCGATTTTCCTACTCCTTTGATGTTGCCTGACCTGCTGCGCTTCTCTAAATTATTAGCCCAGTTTTTTACACTAATAGGCCATCATCTCCCCTGAGAGAGGCTGCATGCCCTTGTTCTAGATTCTGCAAGCAGAGGAAACAACCTCTCAGCGTTTACCCCATGAAGCCCACTCAGAGACTTGTATTTTCAATGGATCACCTCTCATTCTTCTAAGCCCCAGAGATTATAGCAATCAGTTGCTCAGCCCTTCAGCATAGAACAATCCATTCACCCCAGGAACCAAATTAGTGAACATTCACTATAGTATTTCCAATGCAAATATATTGTTCCTTTTGGAGACCAAAACCACACTCAGTATTCCAGGTGAGATCTCACCAAAGCCAAATACAATCACAGCCAAATACAATTCTAATCTTTCTCCTCTTCAATAACCACAGAGCCAATCAAGACAGAGAATAAAAAAGAGAAACTAGTTGAAAACAGAGATAATATAGTCAGGGGAATACACACTCTTCTCTGTGGCCCAAAGGCTGTGTTGTCTGCCTGGTGCCCACATTCAGGAGCTCTCATCTGGAGCAGAGGAACTTGGAGTAGGAGGGGAAAAATCCAACTGTCATGGTCCACAATGGTACCAATGATATAGGTAGCAAGAGGAAGGAAATTCTGCTGAGGGAACACGAGCGGCTAGGAGCTGAATTAAAATCCAGAACGAAAAGGTAATAATTTCTGTATTACTACCTGCGCCATAAGAAAACTGGCGCAGGAACAACAACATTAGAGAGGTGAATATATAGCTCAAATAGTGTTGTGGGAGAAATGGGCTCAAATTCATACATCACTGGCACCATTACTAGAGAAGGAGGGAGCTGTTCCAGTGAGATAGGCTCCGCCTGAGTCATGGTGGTAAATCGCATAATTAAGGCTGTGGATTGAGGGGGGGGGGGTTCAGTTAAATGGGAAATTACAAAACTAAAGGTAAAGGAGATGGCAGGAATAATGTGTTTGATTGTTACCAGAAAATGTATCTTAATGCATAAAGCATTTGGAATACAGTAGGCGAACTGACGCAAATTGAGGTAAATTAATGCGATCTCATAACCATTTGGAAACATGGTTACAAGGAGATCAAAACTTGGAACTTGACATTTGACCTATCAGAAACACAGAATGGTTAGAAAAGGTGATGGGGATAGCACTGTGAACAAGAAATAAAATGAAGACATTTGTGAGAGATTGAGGCTTGAATGATGTACAGTCCATTTGTGTGGAGGTACAAAGATACAAGGAAAAGTTACATTGGTAGGAATGATATACAGACCCCCAAACAGTAGCCACTCTGTAAGAAAGGCTATAAATCAATAAATAATAAGAGCATTTAAAAAGAAAAGAGCAATAATTATGCATGACTTCACAATTTGATTAGAACAATGAAGAGTAAAAGGGTAACTATGACAATAAATTTATACAGTGCATTCAGAATAGTTTCCAAGAACTGTGTATTGGAGCCAACTAAGGAGCAGGCTATCTTGGATCTGGTAATGGGCAATGGGGCAGGTTTAGTAAATAACCTCCAAGTAAAAGATCCCAATAAATTAGGATTACAACAAGACAGAACATAACAGCATTGTATTCAGTTTGAGAGTGAGCAAGTTGGGTGTGAACCAACTGTGTTTAACATTAATAAAAGGAATTACAATGAAATGAGGATAGAATTAGCCAAAGTGAACTTAGCAGATAGATTAACAGGAATGACAGTAAGCAGTAAGTGGCAGATATTCAAGAAGATATTTCATGACTCTCAGTGAAAGTACACTCCAGTAAGGAGGAAAGATTCAGAGAGAGGTATAAACCAGCCATGGCTAACCAAGGAAATTAAGGAGATGGAAAGATAAAACATTCAAGAGAGGCCAAAGACAGTGATAGCCCTGAAGACTGGGATGAATTCAGAATCCAGCAAATAAAGGCTTTAAAAAAGACAAAGGAAATAAACTATGATGGCAAGCTGGTGAGGAATATAAAAACTGACAACAAGAACTTCTTTAAAAATATAAAAAGAGAGGTCAACACATACACCGGCCTCCTAGAAAATGAATCTCGGGAGACGGTTTTGGGGAACAAGGAAATGGGAGAGAAATCAAACACATATTTTGCATCAGTCTTTACCATAGATTATACTTAAAACATCCCATTAATACTGAAGAATATGAGGGAGGAATTAAGTACCATCACTGTCACTAAAGAAGTAGTATTAGCCAAATTAATGGGACTAAAAGTAGACCAGTCCCCTGGCCCTGATGGCTTCCATCCTAGAATCCTAAACGAGGTAGCTACAGAGATAGTGGATGCATCAGTTGTAATTTTCCAAAAATCCTTGGATTCTGGAGTACTGGAAAATTGGAAAATTGCCAATGTGACACTCTATTCAGAAAAGAAGGGAGGCAAAAACCAGGAAACTATAGGTCAGTAGCATAATTTCTATTGCTAGACTATTACTTCCATAATCAATTATCAAGAAAGTAATAGTCAAACATTTAGAAAATCATAATCTAATCAGTCACCATGGATTAATGAAAGGAAAATCATGTCTGACTAATTTATTAAGGCTTTATGGGTAACCTCAATCAGAATGATTAGAGGGGAGCCAGTGGGTGTGTTGCGTTTGGACTTCCAGAAGGAATTTGACAAGGTACCTCACAAAAATGTTGTTGTTGGTGCTGGCATGGATAAAGAATTGGCTCATGGGCAGGAAACAGCGAGTGGGGATGAGGGGTTCTTTTACAAGATGGCAACTTTAAACAGTGCTGAAAATGTGTTGCTGGAAAAGCACAGCAGGTCAGGCAGCATCCAAGGAGCAGGAGAATCGATGTTTCCGGCATGAGCCCTTCTTCAGGAATGAGGAAAGTGTGTCCAGCAGGCTAAGATAAAAGGTAGGGAGGAGGGACTTGGGGGAGGGGCGTTGTAAATGCGATAGGTGGAAGGAGAAATCTGAGTTCTCCAGTTTCCTCATTTCCTCTCCCCCCACCTTGTCTCAGTCAAATCCCTCAAACTCAGCACCGCCTTCCTAACCTGCAATCTTCTTCCTGACCTCTGCGCCCCCACCCCACTCCCGCCTATCACCCTCACCTTGGCCTCCTTCCCCCTATCGCATTTCGAACGCCCCTTCCCCAAGTCCCTCCTCCCTACCTTTTATCTTAGCCTGCTGG
>NC_057714.1:77636848-77637918 GCF_004010195.1 Chiloscyllium plagiosum
GTGGAAGGGTACTGGTTGGTATGGCGGGAAAGGAAGAAGCGGAGGGCTTTGAGTCCTTCGTGATGGGGGATGGAGGTGTACAGGGACTGGATGTCCATGGTGAAAATAAGGCGTTGGGGACCGGGGAAGCGAAAATCATGGAGGAGGTGGAGGGCGTGGGTGGTGTCCCGAACGTAGGTGGGGAGTTCTTGGACTAAGGGGGACAGGACGGTGTCAAGGTATGCAGAGATGGGTTCGGTGGGGCAGGAGCAGGCTGAGACAATGGGTCGGCCGGGGCAAGTTCTGATCTCCAGCATCTGCAGTCCTCACTTTCTCCTTTTTAACCTTAAACAGTGGCATTGCACATACACTAATGACTTGGAGGAAGAAAGTAAATGAACTGGAGCCAAATATTCTGATGACACCAGAATAGGTGGAAAGGCAGGTTATGAGAAAGAAAGAAATAGTTTACAGAAAGATATTAATAGGTTAAATAAGTGGGCAAAAAATTGACAAATGGGTTAAAATACAGGAAAACGCAAAGTTGTTCATTTTGGAAGGGAGAACAAGAGAACAAAACATTATTTAAACAGAGCAAAACTGCAGAAAGTTGCAACACAAAGAGATTTGGGTGTACTTACACATGAAACACAAAAAACTAGCACACAGGTGCAGCAAGTTAACATGAAAGCTAATGGCGTGTTGGCCCTTATTTCAAAGAGATTAGAGTAAAAGTGGAGGGAAATCTTAGCGCAGCAGTACAAGGTGCTGGTGAGACCACATCTGGAGTACTGAGAGTAGTTTTGCTCCTCTTATGAAAGGAAAAATATAATTTCATTGGAGGCAATTCAGAGGATGTTCACTAGATGCTCCTTGGTATGACAGATCGTCTTAGGAGGTAAAAATGAGGATTGCAGCTGCTGGAAACCAGAGTCTGGATTAGAGTGGTGCTGGAAAGGTACAGCATGTCAGGCAGCATCCGGGGAGCAGGAAAATCGATGTTTTGGGCAAAAGCCCTTCATCAGGAATAGAGGCAGGAAGCCTGCAGAGTGGAGAGATAAAGCAGAGGGGGGGTGGGGCTGGGGAGAAGG
>NC_057714.1:77640854-77697008 GCF_004010195.1 Chiloscyllium plagiosum
TGTGATGGTGGGGGGAATGGGGGTAGAGTCATGAGCAGGGGTAGTGTTCCCCTCGGGGTTCTGGGGGGTGGGGATAGTGACAATGGGGTCTGTGGGGGGCGTGTCAGCAGAATGCAGGTGAGTGGCGCTGGTGGGGACGGAAGTGGTGGCGAACACGGAGGAGGGGGTGGAAGTCACTGAGCGTGTGACATCAGCAATGATGTGAGGGGAGGAAGTGATGTCTTGTGTGGTGCATGAGGAAATGTGAGGGGCGGAAGTGGCATCATCGATCGCCATGGGAATGGTAGCTGCACCAGCCACATGGCTAATAGCGCCTGAGCAGGGGGAATCTTCTGGAATGTTTGAGTGGTGCTGGTTATAGAGGTGGGTGTTTCAAGATTGTCTTATGAGCTACGGCTAAACAGTTTGGAACTGTATTCACTGGAGTTTAGAAGAATGAGAGGTGATCTCGTTGAAGCATATAGAACTCTTAAGGGGCTTGACATGGTAAATGCTGAGAGGATGTTTCCCCTCCCAGGAGAATCTAGGACCAGAGGGCAAAGTCTCACCATAAAGGTGAGGGGGAATTTCTTCTCTGACAATTGAGGGTCTTTGTAAGTCCTTGCCACAGAATGCTGAGAGGGTAAAGAAATTCTTGATCAATTGATCACATGAAGATCAAAGAAAGGGCAGGAAAGTGGATGCAAGGAATGTTAGATCAGCCATGATCCTATCGAATGGTAAAAACAGACTCAACAGCCCAATGGCCGACTCCTGGTCCTGTTTCCCATGGCCTTATTTCAAGAACTATGCTCTTCTAGCAATTGTCATTGAGCCAGTGGGGTTTCAGATACTTATCCTTTTGTATCTTAGTTTCTCCAAGTTAATTTTACAATAAACTTAAACATTAGGAAACAGTAGACAATATCATTATTCTTGGACAATATACGTCGAACTCAATGCAATCAAAAGTACAATGAAGTAACACTGGATTTACTGTTTGTCTCAATTTTCTGATACATCTTTCTATGTTCTGCTCATTTAGTACAGAATAGAAACACATTGTGGCTAATAGCATGCCTCAGTTCACATTCTCTAATACCCTACACTGGAACATCAACATCACCACAATGAGATCGGTTAATATATAGCTTCTTCAGTACTTCACATGCAATTTTAACAAAAGTCGCAAACTGAAATAACTAAGTCAGCAATAAGCAATTCAACTATAAAAAAGAAGGAAGCATTATTCAGTGAAACATCCTCTGAATCATTCAGCACAGAAACTGGATTGAAATGTGAGCTTTGAAACCCACAATCTCCTCCATCAACAAACACAAGGGAATGGGTATTGACTACATTTACACTGTGCATGCAACATGAAACCATAGACTACCACAAACATTTGATTTAGTCAGGAAATGCATTTTTTCATTCCTTTTGAACAAATTTACTGTGGAGGCATGTAGATAGATGCCTCTTCTTGTGAAGAAGTTCAGTGATTGACCACCATGGCAACCAAGTTTCAGCAAAATGCAAATGAAACTCGTGGTCCATCAAGTCAGGTTTCACTCAGGATCAGACTTGCCGAGTATTACCATTACCATCATTACACCTTCCATGTGTGCTTACAAGGTCAGACTTAAAGCATGAATTGCCAGAAAATAACAGATGGACCCTGTGGTTGGCTACTAAAGATAGCAAGTCTGAATGCAATGGCCTTGACCTTAGAAATGTGAAGGTCCACATACTTTCCCAGCTCAAAGAAAAATTGAAAAGCAACTGGTAAATGAATGAAAATCTTAAAAGTATTTATATGCTTTTCTAAGCAAAGGACAGGTTTAGGAACTGAGATAATTGATTTGCACCATATAGAGGGCGTCACAGGGGGGTTCACGTTGTCATCATGAGGATAGATTGCTGGAGACATTTGGGTTGGGTTTTGTTTTGAGTTTATCTGTGCACTTACTTACAGCGAGAGCTCGACAAGGAGAAAGAGCATAAACTACCGGAAGTGGGTTCTTGAAAACTGCTGAGACCAGTAGCCAAGGACAATCGGAAACACGGGTGGTTTCTGACTTCGAAGTCACTAACCAACAAACAACTAAAGCCCATACTTGAACTGCATATTCAGATATTCAGATTTAAATTCTAAGGGTTTGGAAGATATATATATATATGTGTGTGTGTGTATATATAGTGTTAAGTTTGTTGTATTGCATGATTCAATTTTTATATAATAACTGTTTTGTTCAAAGAGTAATACCTTGTGGCATAAGTCTTTCAGGTAATAAATGGGAGTTAAATTTCTTTTTTAAAGTTAACAATCTCCCTCAAGATCATAGCTTTCAAATGTGTGTTTTGTATAAAGCCTTCAATTCGCTCTTGAAGGAGTGAGCTTTTTATTATCTTGTCTCACAAAGCTAGATGATTGATATCTTCTAGTAAACATGACATAGATCTTTAAAGGACAATTGATTCAACAACATAAATCAGGACTATTAAAGAAAATTACCAAGCTCCTCTCATTTTACCCATGAAACTTAAACTATTAACTATTCTCTTCTCGTCTCCCATGTCAGCTGACATTGTTAATGGTCTTCTCTCCTCAGGATCTGACCCTCCCACTTTCAATTCAATTTCTAATCAAAATACAAAACCTTCAATCCTTACAAATTGTCCAAACACCAGCCTATCTTTTGTCTCAAAAGACCTGAATATGGTCTCCTCCAACATCCATACACATCCTTATTGGAACTTCATGTTTTAAAATATCACAGCACCAATGCAGCTCTGATCAATTTCACAAATGACATTCTTTATGACCGTAACAGAGGTAAACCATTCCCCCTCATTCTTCTGGATCGATCTCCAGCCTTTGACACACTTGGCCAGACCATCCTCTCCAACATTTCTCCACTATGGTCCAACCACGAGGGACTACAGCCACTGAGTTCTAATCTTATCTGTACCCAAATATTGTGGGTGTTGGAGTTCTAACATGCAAACAACGTGCTGGAGAAACTCAGCAGGTCTGGAAGCATCTGTGAAGACAGAAACAGAGTTATTATTTGAAGTTCAATATGGCAGTTCCTCTGAATTCAATATTGATCAAATTATACTCTCCGAGAATGATAATCAATGGTTACTCTGCCACTCCTGCACTTTACGATTCGTATACATGAAGAATGTATCCCTAGCCCCTCCTTTTTCTTATCCATATGCTGCCCCAGGCAAAATCATCTGAAACCATAATGTCAGTTTTTACAGATACATTAAAGAAACCCAGCAGCAAAGAACGGCAAGTGGAAAGGGCACCAATTAAGCAGGTTACTCTGGGCTGGATATTGTGAACTGTCTGGGGAGTTCCTACATCTATCAAATTGAGTATTGAAGATCACTCTGATTTCAATCTTGTAGATAGTGGAGAAGCTGGTCTGGTTAGGCATCAGGATATTGGTGACCTGTACATCAGCGTTGCGTGGGCACATTCAGCAAGGTTGTGTTTTTAAATATTGGGGGAAGGTGGGGACGAATCTGCTCAAACTATTATTTAAGTCACAGTTGGAATAGAGTAGGCAGTTTGGACACCCTGAAACATGAAACATATTGCAACAATAGCAAAAAATTTTAAAAATCAAATTTATTAGGTGCTATCAAAAACTAGGACTGCATGCATTGAACTGAGCAGAGACAGTTAGTGGGGAATCTAATATAAATGCTTAAACTTTATCAAGAGCTTAAATGGGTAACTACTGGAAGCTTATTCACACTGTTGATAACATTAAAAAGCTCAAACCTTTAAGCTTAGATGAACAAAAAGGTTTTCCACACTTTGCATTATTATAATGCATTACTGCAAATAAGTGAAAAAAATTCAATCAGAATTAGACAAATCTTGAAAGAAAAGTTTTAAACGCTGTCTGAACATAGAATTTAAGTAGAAGCTCAAAAGAGAACAGGGTAGATTGGATAACTGTCCGAGAACTTAAAATATCATAGCAATTGAGTCTAAATACATTATGTGGGAATATAAAGTGCTCCTTCCTCTCAACATAGAGTGGTGCTCAGACTAAAAGCAATATTTTTTATATAAGAATTAGCTGGAAACTTTAATAAACACTGTCAATAATTCCATTGCCTGCTCTGTAAAGAACCAAATTATTTTAGCGTCTCATTTTGTACTAGTGATCAGCATTACAGCAGACTGCACAGACGGAAGAATGGATTGACCTGCTCATGTATTCAACCCAAAAGAGTTATAATCCATAGTCTAAATTATCTGCACATCCTATTTTGGATCAAGAATTGAAACTCATTATTCATAAGGTCATTATCAATTTGCTAACATTCATAAAAAGGCAGTTATAAAGCATTTTTAAATATTAAAATATGTATTACATTTTTGGAAACAAGGCTGAGCAGTGAACACTTGAATTAACACAATGAGGCCAATTCATGAAAGAAGAACTGAAGATGGTTTAGTGAGCAGTTGTATTTCTCAAAATATTTTGCTGATATAATTTTGTAATACATAAACCTCATCTCTAAAGTCTTGTAGATAAACAGTAAGAAACATTCCACTACATACTTTTTTGTCGCAAAAAATTGTCATGTTCAACAGCAGGAATTTTTTAGACTGGGCTGAATGATTCACACAAGTGATTGCCATGCTAACAGTGGTGCTGGTTCTTATGGCAACCAGGATGCTTTAATCTGCAATTAAAGTATAAAATAACTATTCACCATTTTCAAAGGAAATTGGCAGTGAACGGAGTCAGAAGCCAAAGAGGCCCCTTTGATAGAGGATGCTGAATTCTCAACATGAATCTCTAGCAGTTTCCAAAATGTTACAAAAAGGCCTTTTGAAAAAGGCAACACACAGTCAATCACAGAGGATGACTGGTTTCTATTTCACTTGTTTTTGCAAGTGAGAAGCTCATGTACAATGTTTATTTTTCAAGCATAACAGTGAGTTTGTTTGTAATGGTAGTGATGTAAACAATATGGGAAATTATATTTAAGGTGACCACTTAAAAATTAACAGTACTGTAAGGTATTTCCTTATCTTTCGTAAAATATGCAATAAGGTTGTCCAATTGAAAAATTAACAGACCAGTTCAATACTCAGGAAAAAAACACTATCCGAATGGCAAGAATTCTTTGATGTGCAAGAACTCAAAGTAGCTGTTCTGAACTAAATGAAATTATATCTTTCCACAATTCCACACGAATAGCTCAGAAAGCAACCCCGCGATCTTAACCTGGATGGTATTTCAAGAAATTCTTGGGACTCAGTGATACTGCTCCTACCTCTGGGTTACAAGGCCCAAGTTCCCATTTCTGAACAGGCTCACTTTTGTTTGAAAATATGGACGGTCCTCAATTATATCCCTTATAGGGATGTTTCTGTGGTTATCTGGTTCATGATCTCCAGACAATAAACTGAAGTGTCACACTGTAACTCTGAGGGGCAAAGATACAATGCCAAACCAAGGATTTACCTTGTCAGCCTATTCTTCTGCAGAAAGAATCACTGTATGTAGAAACATAAAACCCCAGATTCAACAGGATACTTCATTTATCATTTCAACCAACAAGGAGAACTTTTCTGATCCTCCAAGTTGTTTCTAGGTAGCATTTCCAGAGCTCAGGAGAATCTCTATTTCTAGCCAGGAAAAAGGTTTAACTTTGAATGTAATAAGTATCTCAGTAACACAGTTATGTATACTAAACATGTGCCTCTTGATGAGCACAGCACAAAGTGGGTTTAATATTGCTGTTAACCAGTGGACTACTATACATGAAGAGTTCACTTTTGTTTAGATTACAGTTTGCCAACATACAGAATCAGATTTTTCTGCAGTGGGTATTTAAAAAAAATACTTATGACAAACTCAGATGGCTCATCTGGCTGATGCCGCCAAGGTTCTGCTGATCTCTTATCCGTATCTATTGCCAGGCAATAAAGAGGAAAATATCTTAAAATAAAGTATACAGGGAATACAGATTGCATTAACTTCATTCTACACTGTCACAATTATTTGCAATAAAGACAATATAGTCTCTCAAATTTTGCACATATTCTTTTTGCTTAAAATTTTGTATTCCCAGTTAAACAGAAGTAATAACAAATGTTTTGCTTAAGTAAAACACAAAGGATATCCAGGTAAACAAAAGAAAGCTTCAAGGCAAGAATTCCTTAATGATGGACATCCAAGCCCATGCTGTTTCCTACTGTGGTCACTTTGTTGCTTTACATCTTGGCCACCTAACCTACCTTCTCCTGTTCCTTTTGTCATATCTTGCTGCTGTATTGTTTGGCTTAAGACTCTTTCCGTAGCAAAGTATTTTTAAAAATGCCATCTTTCTGGCTCTTTTTGAGTATTGCTATTGAGGAACATCGGTTGCTAGCTTATTCTATTTTATCTCACTCTTACTTCCATTCTTTTATTCCTATGTGGATCCAATAAAACTCAATGCATGTCTGAGGAAAAACTCCTCCTTTATTGATTCGGCACTTCACAGCCTTTGAGACACTGATCTCAGTATATTCAGATCATAACCAGGCTTTCCCTTCAATTGGAGAGCAGGGAGGATTAAGAGGAAGTTTATCGGGAAATTCCCCAGGGGACAGTGCTGGAAGCTCTGCTCTTCCTGCTATATATTAGAGAGCCAGACCTTGGTGCACAGGAAATAATTTCCACATTTGCAGGCAATACAAAACTTAGAAGGATTCTGAACAGTGAGGAGGATTTTGTAGAGGTTGAAAAGGAAAGTTGAAATGGGTGGACAAGTGGCCGACGAAATTCAATGCAGAGAAATGTGAAGTGATTCACATTAACATGAAGAATGTGTAGAGGCATTATAAAAACAAAAGATAGAATTCAACATGGGGTACTCAAGCACAGAGGCCTGGGCAAACAATATATAAATGATTGACCACAGCAGAACACGTTTTTTTCTTAATTTATTCATTTTGTGGGAAGTAGGCATCACTGGCTGGACCAGCATTTATTGCCCATCACTCGTTGCCCTTGAAAAGGTAGTGATGAGCTGCCTTCTTGAACCGCTGCAGTCCACATTCTATGGGTTGACCTACAATGCCATTAGGGAAGGAATTCCAGGATTTTGACCCAGCAATAGTGAAGGAATGGTGGTTGGAGCGAGTGGTTAGAAAACTGACTGCATCACCTAAGAGGCAGATGCAATTGGGGCAGTCAAGATTGAATGAAAGGATTTTGACCAGCAATAGTGAAGGAATGGTGGTTGGAGCAAGTGGTTAGAAAACTGACTGCATCACCTAAGAGGCAGATGCAATTGGGGCAGTCAAGATTGAATGAGATCATCTGAAAAGGAATAATGTGCAAGGCTATGGGAAGAAAGTGGGGGAGTGGTACCAGGTGAATTGTTCCTTCAGAGACCCAACACAGATACAACACATCAAATGACTTTTCATTTGTTCTGTTCTGTCTCACAGTAAGTAGTCAGCATGCATTTAAGACTCAAGGTGACAAAGTCATCACTGACTCAAAGCATATGATTAGAGGACATAACAGGTCTCAGACTCAATTTAACAGGGACTACCTGAAGCATGATACATTTATCGTTGCAACTCATGATCCAGATGATGTTATTCAGTTTCCAGACTGA
Source organism: Chiloscyllium plagiosum (assembly GCF_004010195.1). Lineage (NCBI taxonomy): Eukaryota > Metazoa > Chordata > Chondrichthyes > Orectolobiformes > Hemiscylliidae > Chiloscyllium > Chiloscyllium plagiosum. The sequence goes on from NC_057714.1 coordinate 77,648,487, forward strand.
AATTTTCTCCTTATTCATTTGTAAGATGTAGGAAACATTGGCTGGATAACATTTATTGTGTGTTCCTAGTTACTCTAGAGAAAGTGGTGGTGAGCTACCTTCTTGAATTGCTGCAGTCCACCAGCTGTGGGTTGACCCAAAATGCTGCTAGTGGGGGGGGAATACTGCCTTGATAGATCACATTTTGTTTCGGTTTGGTTTGGTTTTAATGAGCTGGTCTCTCACTGAAACAGAAGCACGCAATGTTGTAAATAAGATTTTAACAATTAAAAGAGTTTAATAAGCAAATGATAAAATATAATAGACCAAACTATTTACATGCAATACAAACTTAAGACACACAGGGTGAATATAATCCCATTAATTCCAAAACATTCTTTACAGATCCCAAACATTCCTTTTCCATTACATTCTTTCTCCAGCAGCTTTTGGAGAAAGAATGTACTGGAAAAGGAATTTTTGGGATCTATAAAGAATGTTTTGGAATTAATGGGATTATATTCACCCTGTGTGTCTTAAGTTTGTATTGCATGTAAATAGTTTGGTCTATTATATTTTATCATTTCTTTTGCTTATTAAACTTTTTAAATTGTTATTTCAAGCATTTTCTGTTTTGATTTTTGATGTCCAGCATTAACTGTATATTGCTTTTGCTAAAGTACTCACACTACAGAAATATCTTTTTCTCAGACCAGTTATTCTAAATTAATCTAGTCCCATTTGCCAGCACTTGTCCCATATCCCTCTAAACCCTTCCTATTCATATACCCACCCAGATGCCATTTAAATGCTGTAATTACACCAGCTTCCACTATTTCCTCTGGCAGCTCATTCCATACACACACCACCCTCTGCATGAAAACATTGTACCTCACGTCCCTTTTATATCTTTCCCCTCTCACCTCAAACCTATGCCCTCTAGTTTTGGACTCCTTTACCCTGGGAAAAAGACCTTGGCTATTCACCCTATCCATGTGCCTCATGATTTTATAAATCTCTATAAAGGTCACCCCTCAGTCTCCCTACTCCAGGGAAAATAGCCCCAGCCTATTCAGCCTCACCTAATTGCTCAAACCCTTCAATTCCAGCAATATCCTTGTAAATCTTTTCTGCAACCTTTCAGGTTTACCAGCATCTGTCCTATTGGAGTATTTGATTTGTGCTGTCATATTTTCACTGTATATTAAGGGAGTGGATCTCTCTCATATTCACAAATACAGAGCACTCTGATGGCAATGTGATGAAATCAATAGCATCTGTGACCTGCAAGACAACCAGTATGCAATTCTCTCCAACTGTTTGTGGCGTCAAGTTCCAGTCCAATGGCTGATATATTTGGGAAATAATCTTTGGACAGCATGATGACTCAGTAGTTAGCACTGCGGCCTCACATCGCCTGGGATCAGGGTTTAATTCAAACCTCAGGTAACTGATTTGTGGAGTTTGCACATTTCACCATGTCTGCATGGGTTTCCTCTGGGTGCTCCAGTTTCTTCCCACAATCCAAAGATGTGCAGGTTATGTGGATTAGCCATGGGTAGTGCTGGGTTACAAGGATAGAGTAGTGAGTTGGGTCTGGATGGGATGCTATTTGGAGGTTGGGTATGGACTCAACGGGCCAAATGACCTCTCCCACACTGTAGGGATTCTATGATTCTAATAACCTCCCACGATGGTTCTCAGTTGGTTAGAGATTGCTGCAATGAGATTTGCAGATTCTGTTGCTGATCAATGTTCCTCACTGTTTACCTGGAACTTACAATTCTGTTAGCTTGTCCACAGCCTGTAGCTGCTCCTCTAACTTTCTGCAATAGTTCCTCTGCAACTGCATGGCTCAATGCCATTCTAACGTCACTCTCAAGACATCATTGAATGTTGTGCACTGATGCATCCAGTCAGCATTCTCTTCAGAGTTTTACCCTCAAAACCAACCCCATGATTCCCCAAGTCCTCCATCAAGCCATGTTCCTCCCCTGCCTCCCTCTCTACCCAGTCCACCTATCACGGGGAGGTTCATTGTGTGTGGCATGTTGTAATCACAATAAAAATGGACTATGGATATTCAACTTCCATCAGCTGATTTCTTTAGACCTTCATGAACTCTCAATAGTTTTAAAAAGAACAAACACTAATAACCGTAATAAAGGATAAAATGGTTGGTATGATCACCTGTCCATTTTGAGAAAGGTTCCTGAAACAAGCAGTGAACAAGGATCAATCATAACCCAAGGAGAAAGTGAGGTCTGCAGATGCTGGAGATCAAAGTTGAAACTTTATTGCTGGAACAGCACAGCAGGTCAGGCAGCATCCAGGGAACAGGAGATTCGACGTTTCGGGCATAGGCCCTTCTTCAGGAATCAATCATAACCCAAATTAACCTAATTATAAACAGCACTAAAACTCAAATCTGAATCTCATATCTTATTCACTCCTTTCTAAAAGTCATACCTCAAGTTGAAAGGTTGTCTGCAGAATATATGGCTTGGAAAAGCAATGAACAGATTCAGGGATTTACAAATGGACCTTCATCAATTGCTACTTCTGACCTCAAAAGTCAGCACCCAGTTTGAAAAAAACTTTGAAAAACCATACACTGAGAAACCATGCAACAGCTAAATCATTTGGACTCGGGTTTTACTTTTGCAACTCAAGGACTCTTAACCTACAACTAGCTGTACCTTTCTGTCGATACAGACATGCTCCTCACAGCCTCTTCTTTTTCAGTTTATGGACTATGTTGCATGTATAAGTTGGGTGTTACTTTTTCTTGTTTTCCAGGATTTAAGTGCTAACAAAACTCAACGTTCTTTTACTCAAGAGGAGTTTGGCATTGGCTCTCCAGTCAATGATGTTTAACTGAGGCATGCTGGTTACATGCTAAAAAAAGATACTAAATGAGATCCAAACACGTATTATCAATACTACAACATTCTGTGATTGACACGCCAATAATGATTCTGCTGTTACCATTTTGTGTGTCTATAGGCTTATCTTTTGTTTCTTTATTTGATCCAAAACTGCCCCACTTCTGAGATTTAATCATTCCATTTTCAATCCTATCATACCAACCCTTGTTCTTTTCTTCCCGACCTCCACACTGCCCTCGACCCACACTCGAGTCCTTACCTTGGTAGTTGCTTAAAAATTAATAAAACTCATACCTTTTCATCTTCTGATGAAAGATCATCAATTAGAAACATTCTTTCTCCAAAGCTGCTGCCTGCCCTGCTGAATATTTTGAGCACTTTCTATTTTGATTTCCAGCATTAGCTGTACATTGCTTTTGCTAAGACAGTGCATCTGATTTTAAGTTGAGACATTGAACACATTGAAAATCTAACAATCTACCTCTTGAAGAGCGACGTACATTTTCCTCCAGCAATTCAACTCTGATAATTACAACCATTCAAGTACAGGCTAAAATGCAGAGTCTTCATGAACAAACCATGAGAAATCATCTTCTTCATGAGACAACTTAATTAAAATTACTCCAATCACATCTGAATTAACAATGATTTAAAGAAACAACTGTACTACAAAATACATAGTGGAAACAGAAATTAGTTAAACACAAGGTGATGCAGACCTCTATAACCAACTCAGAAATAATAGTTGCAACATGAGAGCTGAAGTTATGTCTACATACAAATAATTCTCCTGACCTTGAATCAATTAAAAATTTCCCTGTAGAATGCACAGGGATGCCTCACATAGGACAATAAGCAAAATTAATACAGTGAACCACAGAGACATTGTCCCATCTCCTAACCCATGCACCTACATTGTACTTTGAGTACAATTTATTTTTACAGCACAATTTAGTCAGGTGACTAACACCAAGTCAGGTGACCACATTCTCTTTGCACTGCATTAACATAATGATTCTTTGTAAAAGTTGTTTAGATTCTGCATTGTGAAGATGGGAAGAAGGGCCGGGAGTAATCCAAAAATATCAGGTTCTCCCTGACCTGAGATTTAGTTTCCAACCCGAGTGGCTATAACTGGTGTCATGGAGTGAAAACTGAGATCCTAAATGTCACAAGGGATTTCAGGAAACTACCAATGACAGAGATTTAGCAAAAAAATAAGCAACATCAAAAGTACACAACATGCCTGTCATTCTTGCCAGGATTAGTTGGTGGCAATTTTGGTACTTCTGGGTCTGAATGTCAGACGGTCCTCCAAGGATGATGGATGGCAGGTTGAGGATTGGAGGAGGGGTGAGGCAGGACCATGGTTTATCTGAGATTAAGACAAGGTTGCTGGTCTGAGCTCAAGGATAATGGAGTGAAGCTCAATAGGGCTTATATAAAGAAATCCAAAAATTAATAAAACATTATTTCAACCAATAAATCTAATACTTTTACTTGCCGCAAAGCTGAGATGGAGCACGTGTTTCTGCCAATGCACCGAATTCCCACATGAATCAAATTCACCACTTTGTCCACATCTCACTCAGGCACTGTCTCCAAATCATTTGTTCCGAACTGAACTTTCAGTAAACTGAAAGGTGGTGTTCTGTCCTTGCTCTATAACTAATAGTACATTGGCAAATCACCCAAAAGCACTATAAAAGGTACTGTGTGCTGAAAGAAAGGGCTACACACAACAACAGAACATTTTAAATCTGCTCTGATACAAGTTTGCAGCTGCACAACTCTGACTACTAAATGGTGTTGTGGCAAGAGTCACCCAAGTCTGTCCACTGTTTTGATCTTCCACTAGTTTCATGGGGTAGGGCAGGACAAGGCAGAAAGACATGCAGCCAGCTAATCCCTGAAAATAAATTTACATACTGAACGTCTTGACATAATGTAGGGACTTCCTAAACATACAGACTTTCCACTGCCTATGAATCTATAATTTTGAAAACACATTCACTGATTCACCAAATTTAAGCTAATCATCTTTTTCAGAACTGGTCTTTTTTTCTAAAGTTTCAAACCAGAAAGCAGCAGTCAAAATATTCATTTGCACAAAAATAAACATAGTCAATAATGGAAAAATACACAATAGCCACAAGCATGCAAGGTTATATTGTCCAAGTTGTGGTAAGCTTATATATAAAAATATGCCAGAGACCTCATCAGCTGGCACCAAACAGCCTGACCAACTTTTGACTATGCTTTATGGAGATAAGTATTTAGCTGCTTTTTTCACTGTTAAAGGAAATAAATAAATGTGTCTTTTTAAATTAAATGTCACAAGTATTAACTTACACTAGAAAAAGTATGGAAATTCTCAAATTATAAACAAGTCCAACACAAGAGAACATATTTAATTGAAATATTCTATGTAATAAAATCACTATGATTTTCTGAAATATTAATACACACCAATGTTAACCAAACAAAAATCAGCAGTAACATACATCTTGCTAATAAAGCTAAATTGTTGTTGCTTCCTGTTACAAATAGGAGATCTATATGACTGTCATATTTTGGTAGTCTCTAAAGTAAAAAGGAGGAACAAAATTGATCATGAGACCTGTTCTGATTCTAATTGACAACAAACCTTGGTGGCTTTGCTGTTAAAAACTAAGGGGGTGTTGTGACGCCTAGTTGTCTGACTGGGAAGAAGGTACTAAATGTTCATATTTCGAGTTAATAGTAAGGGAAGTTATACTGACCATGAATAAACTATTAGGTTCAGATATCTAAGGAGGCAGGTAGCTCATCTGATTTAGCAGACAAGCCTGTTTGTAGGCCCCATTTGACCCAATGTTTGTTCCAGGGAGGCACAGTGATTGGACCCACCAATCCAGTAAGTTGATCACACTATCTATAGGGTTGGATGACCACCTGTTCTCTGGGACTTCATTCCAGTTGTTTTAGAATTTGACCCTCAAGTCTTCACCCCTCACATATCCAGCATCCTTCCATGGTTATTCTGTGTCAACTCTCCATTGCCCTCAATGCACATAGCCGTTCCATGCCAATTTACATGATCCCCATATCCCCATGCCACCTTCTTATTTACTCACACAGAATCCACCATGACCTGACCTCAAGAGTCATATGCAGATGAAAAACAATTCTTATAATCTAATACAGTTCTCATTCATACACACTCAGTAGTGAAAAGATTCCTCTACTCACACCCCATAAAGACAACAAACCCTTTCATCGTCTTCTTAAACTGTCCATTAAACTGTGAACTCACAACCCTCTTCTGAGATCATTGTAGCCATGATGTGGAGGTGCTGGTGTTGGACTGGGGTGGACAAGATCAGAAATCAGACAACACCAGGTTCTAGACCAGCAGGTTTATTTGAAATCACAAGCCTATAGAGCACAGCCCCTTATGGGGCAATGCTCTGAACCTTGTGATTTCAAATTGAACTATAATGTGGTGTTTCCTGGCTTGAGATAATTGTAGCTTTTAGAACTCAGCCAAACATTCATAGCAACATTGTAAGCATTTAAGTAAATGCCAACACAAAACCCCAGTGACACTGAATGAATGCACTTTTATCCTCTGTGGCAATCAATGGAGTCTAATAGGTGGTGTTTTTTTTCTGAGACTATATCAACTTTAACCTTGTTCTTCTCAATGTTCCCAAACTAGGGATTTCAAATCATGACACTTAAAACAAACCTTATCTGCCCTTCAAGAATGTTAATGTTTTGATCAGTTCAGGATTCCCACAATTCAGGATAAAGCCCCTGCAACTTTCAAAATGAGACCTATTTGAACACTGAATAAGTTCTGTCTTGTAAGAATCACATCCTGCTTCCTTCCCTTTGCCAAAACAAAAAATTGGATCTGTCAGAAATTGGGTTAGTGCTCCCACAGCTGTTCCTGCTGTGATTTTTAAAGATCTGTAAAATCTTACTAACTCCTCAAACTTCCAAATTCTTAATCTCCAAGTCTCACAAGCAAATATCAAATTCATAAATAGCTATCTTTTGAACTATCCACATAACTTCAAGACAGAAGAGAGTTGGGCATCTTGAGGATAGTACTAGCATTTCGACTTGTCTTGAAGGCCCATGTTATTTACATTGCCATGGATATGGGCTGTACAAAGGGAAAAGCCAATCAAATGCCACTGTAATGTAGAGTTGCAGACTTTCTGTGGGATCACCAGAACTCTCAAACACAAGCCAGCCCAGAGCCATCCAAGAGGCAAAGGACAGAAGATAAAGACAACCTTTCACCAAGATAATGGTCACTGTGCAGAACAGGCTGAAGAGGCGGCGTATGTGAGGATTTAAGCTGAAAGATTCATCTAACTAAAGAGAATGAAGGAATCTCCAGCATAACCCTCTCAACACAAATCAGTTCTAGGGTTAGACATTATCTGACTGGGAAAGGGAAAAGAAAATAGACTTTTGGAAACCAAGTTCTGACTCTGCCTGAGAGAATTAAGTGTGCACTTAAAGAACGATGTAACGTATAACTATTGCAGAAGATTTTGTGTCCTTGCAAAAGATAAATGGAGAAACCTTTCTATAGTTTAGAATAGTGCTTCCTAAACATTTTCCAACTAGGCTGGGGCTATTTTCCCTGAGGAGTGAATTTACAGAGGTTTATAAAATTATGAGATTCATAATGAGAGTCTTTTTCCCAGGATACAGGAGTCCAAAACTAGAGGGCATAGGCTTAGGGTAAAAGGGGAAAAGATATAAAAGAGACCCAAGGGGCAACTTTTTCACACAGAGGATGGTGCATGTATGCAATGAGCTGCCAGAGGAAGTGGTGAAGGTTGGTACAAGTACAACATTTGAAAGGTATCTGGCCAATTAATAGGCAGGGTTTACGGGGATGTAGGCCAAATGCTAGCAAATGGGACTGGACTTATTTTGGATATCTTCGCATGGTCAAGTTAGACCTAAGGGTCTGTGTCCATGGTGTACATCTCTATGACTCTATGCCTCTATTTCAATGTTTGAAAATTGGTGTAACCCCAGGATTAAATTAGAGAGTGAGAGAAAAGAGAGAGAGAGATGGGCAAAGTATTGTTGAGCAGAAAAAGGAGTGTTATTGAGTGACAAGGACTGTGACTGAGCAATAGTGAACCACAGAATGGGAGAAGAATGGTTTTATCTGTAAGACCATTAAGATACAGGAAGACAATTAGGCCATTCAGTCATCTAGTCTGCTCCACTGTTCAAAAAGATTGTGACTGATCTGCTAACCTCAACTCTAATTTCCTGCCTTTTCCTATAACCCTCGAATCCCTTACAGATTAAAAATCTATCACAATCTTGAATATATTGAATGATGCAACGTCTACAGTCTTTTGCAGTAAATTCCAAAGATTCACTACCCTCAGGGAAGTAATTCCTCCTCTGTTTTGAAAGGTCTTTTGGGTGCTTAGAGCTAAGAATCATAGGTGTATGTGCAATGGAGCAATTTCCCATGACCAATCTACCTAACCTGCACATCTTTGGCCTGTGGGAGGAAACCGGAGCACCCAGAGGAAACCCACGCAGACACGGGGAGAATGTGCAAACTCCACACAGACAGTTGCCTGAGGCGGGAAGCAACTGTTTATGTATCAGGATGAAAATAATGCAGTAGCATTGTCTTTGATTACCTTTCCACATTAGTTATAAATTGAGTAGAGTTTGTGATAAGATAACCCATACCCATACATATTCTGTGAATGGAACAGGCTTGCTGTGTCAAACAGGGTATTTCATGCCCTTGACTGACTTATAGGAGAAATAGCATGTGAATATCCATTACTAACCTTCAGAACCATTCTAAAATACTAATGTACAAAATCCACACATCCAGCTTTTTTGCAGAGGATAAACCAGTTTTCACAAACGCAGCTTTTAACACCCCAAGTTATTTTTCCTTATGTCATTAATCCTTTCTTGGATTATTACCACTGGGTCCCCATCTGCCCTCTTTGGTATTGTGCCAAACTTTCCTCAATCTGTAATGCTATTGTTTTACAGAGACCAATAAGTACTGCCTTCCCCAGAGACACTTAGCTGCATTCTTCCCTAAGAAAGAAATCATTTATGACTTCATTCTATAATCTACAAGCCCCACCTCTGTCTCGGCCGTCTTCCCTAGTTTCGCAGCAAGTTTACTCTCCTGAGGGGTTACTAAACAACTGCAGTAGATGACATTCATTCACATCAAACATTCCAGATGAAAGAATCTATGTCAGAATTGGAAAACGTTAGCAATATAGATGCTTTCAGAGTTTTGTTTTGGAAAAGCATTCTTTCATCACAGGCAGGTTCTGCCTGCAATACCACCATTAGTTGCTTATCCCAAATGCCCTTGAGCCACTTTGTTGAATCACTGAAGTGACACCATACCTTAGAAGTGAAAGGTGGGAAAAGGATTTTTTTGGGGGGCACGGACAGCAGAGACTGTGTTTATATGGAAGGCAGAAAAGATTACAAAACAAACGTAAATTCACAGAATTCCCACAGTGTGGAAGCAAGCCATTCTGCCCATCGAATCCACACCACCCCCCAAAGAACATTCAACTTAGGGCCATTCTCTTACCCTACTCTAACATCGCCCATGGTTAAATCTACCTTTCCTGCATCCCTGGACACAATGGAGCAATTTCCCATGACCAATCCACCTAACCTGCACATCTTTGGCCTATGGGAGGAAACCGGAGCACCCGGAGGAAACCCATGCAGACATGGGGAAAACCTGCCAAACTCCACACAGACAGCTTCGCGAGAATGGAATCAAACCTGGCTCCCTGGTGCTGTGAGGCAGCAGAGCTAACCACTGAGCCCATAGTGATGGAACAAAATAGAAGTGGTGTAAATATAGCAGGATCATCACGGAAAGCTGCCATCTGAAAAGGTGAGGGGAAAGGCTGACATTTTTTAATTCAAACAGAATCTGGGAGCAAATCCTGTTGAGGTGTTGGAGTCTCGCCTGTTGGCTGGAAAGCTGGCGAGAGACCCAGCCGAACCACATGTCAGTGAGCGCAGGCATGCCCTGGAATCAGGACAGCAGAGGTGGTTCCTCGATTACATAGAGGTGCTCGACAAAGAGAAGGCAACAGCCTTTTGCTCAGCTCCATGTCCAGAAAGGGGTGGCTGCTACCAGAAGGACAGACAGAGGTGAGTCACATATATGAATGCAACTCTGCACAACTCTGTACTACTGCTTGTTCACAAAGGAGACAAGTTACTGAAGAAGTTGGGAAGAAGTTTAACCCCATGTACACAACTCCTATATATTATGTATATATTTGGCTTTGTGAACACACGTGATTCCCATTTTTAGCTAACAGGATTAATCCCATAAACAGACGTTCAGTGAGCCTGGGTGGTGATGCGTATTCATCATATTGAGTCATAGAGATGTACAGCACGGAAATAGACCCTTCAGTCCAACTCATCCATGCCGACCAGATATCCTAACCTAATTTAGTCCCATTTGCCAGCACTTGGCCCATATCCCTCTAAACCCTTCCTATTCATATACCCATCTAGATACCTTTTAAATGTTGTAATTGTACCAGCCTCCACCACTTCCTCTAGCAGCTTATTTCATACACGTAGCACGCTCTGTGTGAAAAAATTGCCCCTTGGGTCTCTCACCCTAAACCTATGCGTTCTCGTTCTGGACTCTCTCACCCAGGGAAAAAACTCTATTTACCCTATCCATGCCCCTCATGATTTTATAAACCTCTATAAGGTCACCCCTCAGCCTCCAACACTCCAGGGAAAACAGCCCCAGCTTATTCAGCCTCTCCCTGTAGCTTAAATCCTCCAACCCTGGCAACAATCTTCTAAATCTTTTCTGAATCCTATCAAGTTTCAGAACAGCCTTCCAATGGGAGAGAGATTAGAATTGCACACAGTATTCCAAAGGTGGCCTAACCTATGTCCTATACAGCCACAACATGAACTCCCAACTCCTATACCCAGTGCTCTGACCAATAAAGGAAAACATACCAAATGCCATCCTCACTATCCTATCTACCTTTAACTCCACTTTCAAGGAACTATGAATCTGCATTCCAAGGTCTCTGTTCAGGGACACACCCCAGGACCTTACTCCTAAGTGTATAGGTCCCGCCCTGATTTGCCTTTCCAAACTGCAGAACCTCACACTTATCTAAATTAAACTCCATCAACCACTCCTCAACCTATTGGCCCATCTGATCAACATCCCATTGTAATCTGAGGTAGCCTTCTTCACTGTCCACTACACCTCCAATTTTGGTGTCATCTGCAAACTTACTAACTGTACCTCCTATGTTCACATCAAAATCATTTATGTAAATGACGAAAAGTAGTGTACCCAGCACCGATCCTTGTAGCACACCACTGGTCACAGGCCTCTAGTTGAAAAGCAACTACCACCACCTTCTGTCTTCTATCTTTGAGCCAGTTCTCTATCCAAATGGCTAATTCTCCTGCATTCCATGATATCTAACCTTGTTAATCAGTCTCCCTTGTTGAATGCCTTATGCTAGTGAATGCACAAGAGGTTCCCCTCAAAGATCAGGAAAGCCAAACCACCTGAAAAGGTTCTGAGAATTTAGTCATAAAATCATAGCCTGCTGTTGGGAAACAAAATCTTTGTCTCCTGCCCAATTAAGGACCCCCTCCTCCCCCAGCCCACTCTTCAGAAGCTCCAGGTGGGAAAGAAGATTCTGGTCAGAGCTGTTACATAAAACTGGCCACTCAATAGTTTCATTAATTACATAGCACTGTCATTAACTAACACTGCGGTGTTAAGACTAACTGCATACCATGCAGCCAACTGAAAACAACAGCTCGAATCAAATTGGAAATTTGGAAGCTGGAAATCAATATTGAAATATTGACTTTCAGGTGTTCCCCTTATTGTCACTCAATGTGAGCTTCAATTACATCAATTACTCCTTTTACAATTCACTCATCCACTGCAATGCATGTTGAAAGTTTTGCTTATCAACTGCGGCATTTCCTTTGTTTATCAGCATCACTGCAAATAATTTAGTTACCAGAACAAAAAGTAATCAAAGTAATTATTTTCACATTTATTTTTCGTAAGATATGTCAGCCACGAATGCAACACTGCACTGTTTTAATTTTCCCTATTTGGGGAAATTTGTGATTATTTTTCTGAAAAAGATTTAATGCAACAATGATGTTACAAAAACAACTTGCCAAAGTAAAAATAGCACAGATCCAAAATTCAATTTACAAAATGAACTTAACAAATTTTACAAAGGTATGATACCAAAGTCCTCAGATAATTTTTTCTCGATTTTTAAAACTAAGCAGTTAAAACCAGAAGAACTGCGGATGCTGGAAATCAGAAACAAAGCAGAAATTGTTAGAAAAATACAACAGGTCTGGCAGCATTTATGGGGAGAAACCAGAGTTAACGTTTCAGGTCCAGTGACCCTTCTGTTCTAGCAATCCTGCTTATCCTGGCCCATAATGCCAAGCACAAGTTCGATCCTGGCTTCTTCTGAGCAGTGTCTAACCATTTTTGAGATGGTGCTGCTGATCATTTAGCCCCTTGGTGTCAGCGGGTTAGTAATGAGACTCACTCCTATTTGTAGTGTTGGCCCAGCTCTTCAAAACTTCCACGAGATGTGATAACTACAGGAAGTTTCCTGTTGTGATTTTGCTGAAAATGGATGAATACTAAAAACACCCAAAATGTTTCAACAATCTTTGCAATCTACACCTGTCCTTAGAAGCTAAGAATTGAGAAATCAGCTGATTTGTTTAGGTAACCTGTGTTATCATGCTAAGTTTTCTTAAACATAGAGATAATCTTAGAATAGAAATAATGCAGAATTGATTGTGGAAACTAAACAGAAGGAAGGAATAGCTATATAATGAATGTGACCACTATTGTTCATTTCCTGTATTCAGTTCAACTGTCTTCCCTGTTAGATATCACACTGCAGTTTTAACTGCTTCCTTCACCTTTAACAAGAAGTAATAACATGTTTGATTAACGTCCTCACAATGAAACACAGTATTTTAATGTGCTTATGGAAACAAAAGTAAAATAGTTTTCAATGCAGCTATTTTTTTTAAAAATCCAATTGTCATCAACCTTCTCAGAATTTTTGATTTTGAAATAGCTTAAGTTCTTTAAAATCTTTTATAGATGCCTTATTGAAACAATTTCTCCAATCCATCAGATATCATGTAAGGTTCCTCCTTTCAGTCATCATTCATACATGCATCTGTACATCAGTGCTCAAAATGCTTAGTGCTGACATTCAACAGAATCATTTTACAATGTATCACCATAATGTTCCACTGCAAAGCTCCAATGAAGTGTATCAACTACTGTCTTGAGCATATTTTTAGTGGACTGTATTGAAAATGAATGGGAGTGATTTTAACCTGCAAGTTAGGGTGAGTTCGGATCAGTTACAGAGATCAATATCTAACATTTCAAAACAATCCACATCAAATTCATCAATTTCTGGTTTCAACCAAGACAAAAAAAAAGTGTCAACAGATCCTATCTCCAAGTATCAAACAGCTTTAAGGAGGCTTTTATTGCATATCCCATTTTACTGGGAGGCAAAAACGGACTGGATCCATAACATGGGTGCCTTTAGAGTGCTACAAGTGGGCCAGGACAAGTGCAAATAATTCATCGAGTCGCTGCTTGCATGCTTACCAGCCCTATAATTGGGGTCTACCTACATCTCAGCTCCCTCTCATTGTCCACCCCTGCCTTCAATCTCTTTCCCAACATCAACCAGATCAAAAAACTTAGCTCCTGACCACTGTCGCTGTTTATCTTCGTAACCGCTCTGTTCCAATGTATAGTTGTGGAATAGGCTTTCCTGCCTTACTGCCAGCTAAGCCTGTCAACCCAGCTACGTGTTTGGCAGCAAAACCTGCAGAAACTGGTTTTTAAAAATGTCTTATGGTTAGCAACTATGGGATATCATAGAAACCCGTATGTTCCAGTTTTTCATCCTGTACTCCTCCCACTTAGCTACAGCTGCCACTGTTCAAAATACATGGCCTTGGAAACATTGGAGCCAAATACCTGACGCATTCCAACTGGATCACCACCTCTCATTGCAACTGCAGCATGATACATTTCAACTAAGAAGCGGTTACAAATTCAACAATGGGACCACTACATCCTATTCAAAAGAACAGTGGCACCAGTTCTTCCTTTTCACAGGAGCTAACTCAACACTTCTGTATATCTACTTGCACAATGGCGTAACCTACACTCATAACAATCACATCCCCTTGCGACTGTAACCAGATATTCCCATCTTTCTTCACCTCTCCTCAGGAAAAAAGTAGTAAAATAAGGCTTGATACAGATTCGTTTGCAGCTTAATTTCACAATGAGTGAGCATGCAGTACGTCAGTTGTGATGAGATTCACTTCAATGGCTGCAAATGTCATTACACAGTAAGTCAAAACAAGGAAAACATCACACTTCCCGATATGAAAGGATCATTTTACCTCATGTAAACTCTCATCCAGCATTTCCAATCTCTCCAGTAAAAGCCCTGAAACTTTTCCTTCAAGAAACGGGATTGCACTAGTGGATCATTATGCACTTCTCGGCCTCACAGCAAGATACTGTTTCCTCACCAATCCCTCGGTCTTTGAAGAGCTACTAAGTAAATGTTCTATCTTGTCTCCTTCCTTTGAAGGTAGCTCCATGCATAACTCAGCAAGAAAAGACATTCTATTCACCTTTCCTATGAGAGTTCCAGATCCTTAGGGAGAAAAGAACAACTCATCTGTTATTCCCAATCATCCTGAGTAACAGTATCAATGTGTAGTCTGAATAAAATTTTGGCAAATGCCTGCAGTCTGTGATTTTTCTTTTAATCTTGTGAAAATCTATTTCATCTTAAACCTCAATAGTTACTCATTTTCAAATCCTCCCAGGAAGGTTCTCAGAACATACGAAAAATCAGAATTTTGCTGGTTTCCCTCGCATGGAATTTTATGCATTTCAGATGAATCAGACTGGGAACAGTGGAAGAGAAAAGAAAGAATTCTTCTCTTTGGGATCTCCCACACTTCAATAACAACCTGGCGAAAATTCTTCACTCTTCATTTTAAATTGACAGTGAATGATGTTACTTTTTGTTTGACTGGGGGCTGGTTGGGTGTCAATTATCCTTTTAGCTGTGATACATTTTGAGCTTCCAGGTTTACGTTACCATTACACCCATTGTTAAAAGTATTTACAATCTTCCTGATGGATTAGTTTAAGTGCATGCTAGATTGTTGAACAGAAAAAGGATTCCTCGGATCTGCTTCAGCTCCAAGACCCAGCCTCCAATTCCACAGATTCAAAGAATTGTCAAACTGTCGTTTCAGTGTTTTAAAAAAAAATCAAAGGGTCTGGAAAATCTCATAACAATCTGTCCAATTCATTAATCAAACATATCTGAACAAATGGCACAGCAAAACAGAACTTGAATTGAGAGAGTGGTGATTACAGTATCTGTAGACCATCAACTGTGAACTAGACCACATTCATGTTCAGAGCTGAAAAATGTGTTGCTGGCAAAGCACAGCTGGTCAGGCAGCATCCAAGGAACAAGAGAATTGACGTTTCGGGCATAAGCCCTTCTTCAGGAAGCCTTTCTCCATATTCATGTTCAGTCTTGTTCAAACAGCACACTTACATTACTGATCACTATACATGACCAGAAGAATAAGCTCAATGATGTTTCAGCTAAATTCACCACCACTGCCATGGTTGAGACCAGTCAACACAGAAAAGCCAGACTCTGAACTTCACTTCTCCCTATTTCTCCAACTCGGGATGTCTGTAATTCTGCTCTACCAGCAGGCTGATGGTTCTGCATCTTCATATCCTCTGATGAAAGTGATTGTAGCATGAACAAAGACAAAATCATTTATCCCATTGGAAACATTTCACTAACTTTTAAACATTCTTTTCTCTCTAATGCTTTAGCGGTTTTAATTAAAAGGAGGAACAAATAACACAGAAAACAGGGATGGAGATAAAATACTACACTACACAAATGTGAGTGAACTTGTTAAAGAATTTTACATTCAAATGCATTTTAAGCATGCAAGTTGCTGGGCCATCATATCATTCAGATGCTGAATACAGCTGATATTGAAACAAACTCACTACTGAAACAAACTTCAAGCCTCAGGTAAAATAGCTGAGAGGAAATATGACAAGTACATCACTTGCATTAAGATTTTATACAATAACATTACTCCTCACAATTTTAGAGTGTTCTACCTAAAACCTACAAAATGAGATAATCACAAATTCTTAGAAGTATTTGGCAACAATATGAGGAAATCTACCTCACTCTCCAAGCCTACATCCTTTCACACCTCAGAGTCGTAGATGACAGAAACAAACCTTTCTGTCCAACTCATCCGTGCTTACCAAGTTTCCCAAACTAAATTAGTCCAATTTGCCATATCCTTCTAAACGTTTCCCATTTATGTACCTATCCAAATGTCACTTAAATATTGTAACTGTACCTGCATCTACCACTTCCTCTGGCAATTCAGTCCACATATAAACCAACCTGTGTGAGAAAAAGTTGCCCTTCATGACACTTTTAAATCTTTTTCCTCTCATCTTAAAAATATGCCCCTAGTTTTGAACTCCCCAACCCTAGGGAAAAGTTATTCACTTTATCTATGGCCCTCATGATTTCATAAACCTCTTCTAAGTTCATCCCTCAGCCTCCGACGCTCCAGTGAAAGAAGTCTCAGCCTATCCAGCCTTTCCTTATAACTCAAACCCTTCAATCCTGGTAAAATCCTTGTAAATCTTTTCTCCACCCTCTCCAGTTAAATAATATCCTACATATAGCACAGCAAGCTGAACTGCATCCAGTATTCCAAAAGAAGCCTCATCAGTGTCTTGTACAACCTTAGCATGACTTCCCAACTCCAATATTCAACGGTCTGACGCTACTTTTGATGAACTATGTACATGAACCCCTAGGTCTCTCTGTTTGACAACACTCCCCAGGTCCCTACCATTAACTGCATATGTCCTGCCCTTGCTCATCTTACCAAAATGCAACTCCTTACATTTATCCAAATTAAAATCCCTCTGCACTCTTCAGTCCATTGGCCCAACCGATCAAGATCCCTTTGTAATCTTAGATAATGTTCCTTACTGTTGACTATACCAAAATTCGCAAATTTACTAACAATGCTTCCCATATTCTCATCTAAATAATTCATATAAATGACAAATGACAGTGCACCCAGCAGCATTCCCTGTGGAACAATGCTGGTCACAGGCCTCTGATCTGAAAAACAATCTCTATCACCCTCTGCCTCCTACCATCAAGTCAATTTTGTATCTAATGAGTAATCTCTCCCAGAATCCCATGTGATCTAAGTAAAGTACAGTACCACATACAGCGAATGAGATCAAGTCCCACCTATAATTTCAAGTGTGAATGTATATCCACATGAACATACCAATTTACAGCAGAAGGTTGATCACTTGAGACTGTGCTAGGAAGTAAGTGCCTTTGTACCTCCCTGCTTCATCCATTGCATCAGTCTTGTCAACCCACTTACCTTGTCAAAACTGAACCAGTCCAACCTCTCCACAACCCTCCCTCAAGGGCTTCAACCAAAGACACATTTCAACTACTCAATCCAACCCTCCTTACCCTCGCCTCCAATATTCCAACTCACTCATTCCCTGACCTTTTACTGACCACTTCCCCAACATCCAAAATCAGAGCAAGGATTGCAGTCCCACTTTTACAATAGTGCAGTAAAAGCAATGGCCTGAGCGCATGATGTGAGACAAGAACCTTTCTTAGACCCACTGAGAGAGAAACTTTAAAAGTGAGCCCAGTAGCCCATTCCTCAGACATCTCCCACCTTCCAAAGTCTCATTTTCTAATCCTTACTGTATTCATCAAATAAAGATACCACGTTATTCACAGAAATCAACTGCAATTCATTACCACATCATGATTACAAAAGTATTGACAATTTTCAACAATAGTGCTAATATTGATTGTATATGGAGTGATTAGCTTTAAAATTAAAGGCTGAACAAGTGTACCTGTAGATAAATGAGGATAATTTTGGCAGAATTTCTTTTAAAAAATCTGAAGCCAAATCTACTGCAAGCTGTCGACGGAAATTTAGCCACTTCCTGTTGCTAAACAAAAGAAAATGTTGCTTGTTTAAACATCATGGAAACTAAGAAATAAAATGTCCTTTTCCTACGGCTGAGATAAACAGCTGCAACAGCTGGGAAGGGCGTATCTCAATCTACAAAATACATATTTAAGTCAAAAACTAATTCAGAAAAAAAACACTGATCCAAAAATCACTGAAATGGATCCAAGCAGAGGGACAGAAAAAGAGCACTGGTTTTAAAGTTAGCATAGCAAAAAATAATAACCAATTTAATACGGCTTAAAGTATTTCAATTTAATAATCAGTTAAAATGTACGATTAAGCCCATGTCTGTAAAGTAAATTTGTCATTTAGCCCACATTTGAGAAGTAAATATTATTTTTGTCAAGTTGTTACTTGACTAAGTACTGGCAGATTCATACTCCAAATGACAGCCACACCAAAACTTTATTTAGCACACAATATTTCAGATGGCAGCATTCCAATTAAAAATATGATTTCTTGTTGCATTCAAATACTTGACTCACTACTGTCAGATTCCTGATGAAGGGATTTTGCCCAAAACATCAAATTCTCCTCCTCCTCAGCTGCTGCCTGACCTGCTGTGCTTTTCCAGCACCACACTCTCCACTCGCTACTGTCATTTCCCCAACAATTACCCCTTCAGTCCAATTATTTCTTCTTTTTGTTTAAACGGTCTTAAACCTACACACGCAACTTGCACACACATATAGCTATGCCAACTGATTTATTTAACTGTTCTCCCACCTGGAACCAATTAACATGCAAATATAAGCAATATACCTATTCCACATCTAGAACAATACCTTTAGCATAGTAGTTAAAAATCACACAACACCCGGTTATAGTCCAACAGGTTTAATTGGAAGCACACTAGCTTTCGGAGCGACGCTCCTTCATCAGGTGTGATTTTTAACTTTGTACACCCCAGTCCAACACCGGCTTCTCCGAATCATGTTTAGCATAGTAAGGTGCTTCAAAGCACTTCAATGGAGGATTATCAAACAAAATTAGACAAGGCCTAAGGCAGACTACCAAAACCTTGGACAAAGAAGTAGGTTTTAAGATTTGTGTTAAAACAGGAAAGAATTGTGGAGAGGCATTGAAAGAAATCAAGACACAAACAATGCTGTACTTCTGTCTCACTTATCTGGGGCTCCAAAACAGTCTTTCTCCTGCTGCCTTTGCAAATTCCCTCCCTCTTCTCCATCCAATGCACAAAATAGACAAACAACAGACTCTCGCTCAACTACTCCAAGGACTTTCAATCCTTAAAGACAAATGAAGTTGCACATTTGATAGAAGTTGACATGGGGGTTATAAGGACCAAGATAGAGTCATAGAGATGTACAGCATGGAAACAGATGCTTCGGTCCAACTCGTCTATGCCGACCAGGTATGCTAACCTAATCTAGTCCCATTTGCCTGCACTTGGCCCATATCCCTCTAAACCCTTCCTATTCATATACCCATCTAGATACCTTTTAAAAGTTGTAATTATACCAGCCTTCACCACTTTCTCTGGCAGCTCATTCCATACATGCACCACCCTCTGCATGAAAAAGTTGCCCCTTTGGTCCCTTTTAAATTTTTCTATTCTCACTTTAAACCAATGCCCTCTAGTTCTGGACTCTCCCACCCCAGGGAAAAGACCATGTCAATTTACTCTATCCATGCCCCTCATGATTTTAGAAACCTCTCAAAGATCAGCCCTCAACTTCCGACGCTCCAGCCTATTCAGCCTCTCCCTATTCAGCCTCTCCCTATAGCTCAAATACTCATGATTTTAGAAACCTCTCAAAGATCAGCCCTCAACTTCCGACGCTCCAGGGAAAACAGCCCCAGCCTATTCAGCCTCTCCCTATAGCTCAAATACTCCAACCCTGGCAACATCCTTCAAAATTTTTTCTGAACCCTTTCAAGTTTCACAACATCTTTCCTGATAAGAGGGAGACCCAGAATTGCACACAATATTCGAAAAGTGGCCTTGCCAATGTCCTGTACAGCAGCAATGTGACTTCCTAACTCCGATACTCAATGTTCTGTCCAATAAAGGAAAGCATACCAAACGCTTTCTTCATTATCCTATCTAACTGCGACTACACCTTCAAGGAGCTAATGAATAGTCCAAGGTCTCTTTGTTCAGCAACATTCCCCAGGACATTACCATTAAATATATAAGTCCTGCCCTAATTTGCCTTTCCAAAATGTAGCACCTCACATTTATCTAAATTAAACTCCATCTGCCACTCCTCTGCCCATTGGCCCATCTGATCAACATCCCATTGTGCTCTGAGGTGACCGTCTTTGCTGTCCACTACACCTCCAATTTTGGTGTCATCTGCAAACTTACTAACTATACCTCTTATGTTCACACCCAAATCATTTATATAAATGAAGAAAAGCAGTGGACCCAGCACCGATCCTTATGGCACACCACTGGTCACAGGCTTCCAATCTGAATAACAACCCTACACTACCACCTTCTGTCTGCTACCTTTAAGCCAGTCCTGTATCCAAATGGCTAGTTCTTCCTGCATTCCATGAGATCTAACCTTGCTAACTAGTCTACCATGAGGAACCTTGTCGAACGACTTACTGAAGTCGACACAGATTGCGCCCATCGTTTGGTCCTCATCAATCCTCTTCATTATCATCTCAGAAAGATGGTTGATGAGGACATGCTTTGACATTAAGGTGGCAGGAATTAGCATGGATTGGGCAGGGAATGGGTGTATGCTAAGAGGCTGAGACAGCCGAACACTGAACAATTTGCAGAATCCTGACTCCCAGTATCTGACTCAGGAGCAAAACTCCAGGCCCATTCTCAGCAATGCTTTCCAATGCATTGCTCTTTAATCTAGTGCATTTATCTCACAATCTACGTCCAATGATCATGACTATGTTCAGAAGTTCAAAATTGCGTGAAGTAATTTACAGTACCAGCAGGAACCCAAATTTCAGTTTATCAACACCAAGCCATGCAGTTTGTGTCAAGTTTAATACATTTATTAGAGACTGATGTTAGCATTGGCTCAGAGTTAGAAGATGACGCCCATTCTAAAATTTACAGGATAAAATTAAGGCCGACACTTCCATGCTATACATTTGGAAGTACTGTAAACAGTGAGTCCCAGTAGAGCTGAAAGCCCGAGAAATCCTGTTGCAAAGTTATAATGATCTTTGAAAGTGGCTTAAAATTACTATGGGGAGAAAGCTTAATTGTCAAATGCCTGGAGGGTGGTGGTTGGAAAGGCTAAGCTTTTGTCTGCAGTGTCTTTGGAGAGTAAGAGATGACTGAGGTTCCCTCTCAGAGGCCCTGACATGATAGATATGGAAATATTTCCTCTTGAGGGAGAATCTCGAACTAAGATCCATCGTTTCAAAATCAGAAATCATCCATGTAAAAAAGGAAACTGGTGATTTTACTCTTTCTGGGGATTGAGTGCCTTTGGAACTGTCTTTCTAAAAAAGTGGTGGAAGCAGACTCCTTGAAAATATTTGAATGCAGAGCTAGACAGTCTCTTGTTAAGCAAGGGGATAAAAGATGATCAGTAATAGACTAAAATAAGGATTTGAGAACATAATGAGGTCAGCAATGATCTACTGAATGACACAGCAGGCTGGAGGGGTTGAACAGCCTTGTTCAGCTTCTAATTCCTATGTTCACATGGTGGGAGAAGTGGTTTTGCTTCAAGGGACAGGGCACTGGGGAAAATGTGATCTGTATCTTTGGGACAATCTCCACAAAAACCATGCTGGCATGGTCTTCTTGCCATCCATTTCTACAGAGGTAGTGAGCTGATGCTGTACCTGGACAAGTCAGACCTCAGACTGAAACCTTGCTAGAGAGAGATTAGGTTTTGCTTTTTTTTGTTTTACCAAATTGATCTTTCACTGAAATAAAAACATGCAATGCTGCAGATTATGTTCAACAGTGAAACAGAAGGTTAATAAGCAGAAGAAATGAAGATAAAATTTAATGAACTAAACTATATAATACAAACTTAAATATTTTAAAACACACAAAATGCAATCCCATTACTCCCAAAAACACTCCTTAGGATGGGGGAGTCCAGAACTAGAGGACATAGGTTTCAGGTAAGAGAGGAAAGATTTAAAAGAGACCTAAGGGGCAACATTTTCACACAGAGGGTGGTGCGTGTATGGAATGAGATGCCAGAGGAAGTGGTGGAGGCTGGTATAATTATAACATTCAAAAGGCAACTGGACAGATATGGGCAGCACAGTGGCACAGTGGTTAGCACTGCTGCCTCACGGCGCCAGAGAACCGGGTTCAATTCCTGCCTCAGGCAACTGTCTGTGTGGAGTTTGCACACTCTCCCAGTGTCTGCATAGGTTTTCTCTGGGTGCTCCAGTTTCCTGTCAGTCCAAAAATGTGCACGTTAGGTGAATTGGCCAATTTTTGGGCTAAATTGCCCATAGAGTTAGATGAAGGGGTAAATGTAGGGGAATGGGTCTGGATGGGTTGCTCTTCGGAGGGTCGGTGTGGACTTGTTGAGCCAAAGGGTCTGTTCCACACTAAGTAATCTAGTCTAATCTAAACAGGAAGGGTTTAGAGGGATTCGGGCCAAGTGCTGGCAGATGGGACTAGATTAGGAAACCTGGTTGGCATGAATAAGTTGGGCTGAAAATGTGTTGCTGGAAAAGCGCAGCAGGTCAGGCAGCATCCAAAGAACAGGAGAATCGACGTTTCGGGCATAAGCCCTTCTTCAGGAATGAGGAAAGTGTGTCCAGCAGGCTAAGATAAAAGGTAGGGAGGAGGGACTTGGGGGAGGGGCTTTGGAAATGCGATAGGTGGAGGGAGGTCAAGGTGAGGGTGATAGGCCGGAGTGGGGTGGGGGCGGAGAGGTCAGGAAGATGATTGCAGGTTAGGAAGGCGGTGCTGAGTTCGAGGGATTTGACTGAGACAAGGTGGGAGGAGGGGAAATGAGGAAACTGGAGAAATCTGAGTTCAACTGAGCAACACATTTTCAGCTCTGATCTCCAGCATCTGCAGCCCTCACTTTCTCCATGAATAAGTTGGGGCCAAAGGTCTGTCTCCGTGCTATACATCTTTATGACTCTATGACTCACACCAGAGAGAGCTCCTTTGTATTTCACACCACATGACTTAATTTAACTGTGACTTCAATACACCTTCTAGGGAATCCAATAGCCTCTTCCAGGAACCTTCATACAACACAACTTGGGCTTTCTCAGCTTCCTACAACCTCTCCAGGGTTTTGGCTAAATGCTTCTGGTCTGGCTCTTTGAAACAGTTTACACTTGGATAACCTCTCTCAGAACAGTCTTCAAATTACTTCCTATGGGAGCAGCATATATCCAGCATCAGCTAAGCATTCTGTAAACTGTCCCCAACTGAAACTTTAGAAACACTTTTTCCACCAAATGTAGAGTCTACTATAAAGGATATAACAGAAAGCATTTAGAAATGCATCATATGATCTAGCACAGTCAGCATGATTTCATGAAGGGAAATCATGCCCAATAACTTTACCAGAATTGTTTGAGGTGGTTACAAGCAGGATAGATAAAGGAGATGCAGTGGATGTTAGATATTTGGATTTTTAGAAGGCATTTGATAAAGGTACTACACGTTAGGCTACATAGTAAGATTGGAGCGCAGTGTTGGAGGTAGTATGTTAGCATGGATAGTGGATTAGCTAACTCATAGAAGCCAGAGATTTAGGATAAGGGGAGCATTTTCAGGATAGCAATCACTGATATGCTGCATGGATCAGTACTGTGGCCACGATTATTTACATATATATTAATAATTTAGATGAGAAAAGTTAATGTACTCTCACCAAATTTGCAAATGACATAACATAGGATGGAAGACAAGTGGTCAGGATTACACAGAGACTGCAGAGGGTTATAGACAGTCTTAGTGAGTGGCTATTAAAGGAGCTGAATATTATTTAAATGCAGAAAGATTGCAAAGAGCTACAGAACAGAGGGACTGGGTGTCCTTATTCGTGAATCACAAAAAAAACAGTATCCAAGTTCACCGGGTGATAGAGAAGGCAAATTGATGTTGCCATTTACTTCACTGAGCATTATGCCATTGAGCATAAAAGGAGGGATATCGTGCTAAGACTATAGAAGGCACAAGTCAGACCACAGCTGGAATGCTGGGAATAGTTTTGGATCCATTATCCACAGAGATAAACTGGCATTGGAGACTGTCCACAAAAGGTTCATTAAGCTGATTCTAGGTATGAAGGGATTGTTTTATGAGGACAGACTGAATAGATTGGGCCTGTATTCATTGGAGGATGGAAGAATGGGAGGTGACCTTACTGAAACATTCAAGATTCTTGGAGGAATTGACAGGGTAGATCCAGAATAGTTGTTTCCCCTTGTGGGCATAATTTCTGAATATGGGGTCACACATTTAAGACAGAGATGAGGAGGAATTGGTTTCCCTCAAGAGGGTAGTAAATGTGTGGAATTCATACCACAGAAGGCAGCTGAGGCTGGATCATTAACTATATTCAAGGTGAAGTTAGACAAAGTTTTAAACAGTAAGGGAATCAAAAGTTATGGGGAACATGCAAGAAATTGGAGTTGAGGAATATTAGATCAGCCATGATCTCATTAAATGGCACAGCAGACCCAATATCCAGAATGGCCTGCTTCTGCTCCTATGTCTTATGGTCTTCTCCTCAACTCAAACAGAAAATTCCAGATTCTTCTATCTGAAAGCTTAATGCATTACACAGTTTATTTGTTCACTCAAATTCTCCCAATGTAAACCAATTTCCATTGACTTCCCCTCATTCTCTCTCAGACTGTTTTAAGAAAGAAAAATCACCTTGGCTACATAACCATCTACAAGTTATTCTTTAAATCCTTTCAGTCACATGGAAAGCTCATATGCCACTCATTCAAAATCAGAATCAGCCATGATCTTGTTGAAAGGCAAAGCAAGCTCATACATATTTTATATTGTTTGTAAGTCTGATATATGGGATTGCAAAATTGATCAGACAAACAGATTAACCATTATCTTGCTGAATGATGGAGCAGGGTTGAGGGCCAAATAGTCAACTCCTGCTCCTACGTCAATGTATATGCATCGGAGAGGAGCTCAACTGAAAAAGACTGTAAAGAAAGCAACTGGAGGTCTGTGGCAGTGAATAAAAACAAATCAAACAAAATTAAACTGAATGCACATAAGACACAAATGCGATGTTATGTATATCAAAACAGGTCTCAAAACTCTGGCTTTGTTTCAGCCTATTGGATCACCGAAGGTGGCATCTAAGCAAGTTTTACAATCATGACAATGTTTTGAAAGGATAAATTGATGACAACAGGCTGTGCTGGTGGAAAATTTGATAATAAAGGGACGCAGACTGAAGGGGTTCCCTCAGGAAGAAACAAAGAGAACTAGTCTTCCCACCAATTATGAAACAGTTTATCACAGTTGCTACTGAGGCAGTCTACATCAATTAACAGTGAATTTGGTGTGTCCTTGGAAAGGAATATCATAAAAGGACAAAGGAAAATAAGTTCACAACTCTAGCTGAAGCAGCAATAGTAGCTCAGACCTGGTGCATCAAATGACTTCCTAATCTCTGTAAATTCAATGTGAAGCTTTTTCACCTCGCTTCTCAGGAGACTCCACACTCAATGAGCTCAGTATATTTTCCCCCCAATAGAGTTCAGCCAGGTTCTTAGCCAGAAAATCAGTGTTGTAATATCTGAGTTCTGGTTCAATTTCAGCTGCTCCTATCACTCATATGTTCAGAGTCCACTGTTCTCCTGACTGAGTGCATTCTTTTAGGAAGAGGCAAGATAGCTTCCAGTTGATTTCATCCAAAAACATAATGTCCCCAGAAATCACACTCAAGATTTAATCCAAATGTAACCAAAGCCAGCACTTTCCAGTACTTCAGCCTCATCCCTTGGGTCATACGGGCTGAAGGCCAGAATATCTATATCCCTGGTAACCACAACACTTGTTACTAAGGGAGTGCAACAAATTCATTTCCCACAGTATTTAACTGGGGTTACTACAGCCTGATGAGCAACTTTTAAAATTTATGGGTGAAGAGAATTGCAAAACCACTAAAAATGGATGTGGGGATTATAGTGCGCAATTATCCTATGCTCAGAGATTGTGACACAGATAAGCCAACTTTGTGCTTATTTGAATGACCTGTGCATCTACCAATACCAATAGTGCCATTCATTGGCTGAAGGCATCAATGGGGGAACATAAAAGTAGCCTACACCTCTGGAAGGGAGCAATGTAATGCATTAGACTGGACCTTCACACAGTCAGGTTTACTCTTTAGACCTGCAAAAATGGTGGGAGGGAGTCAAGCATGGAGGTCCTGTACCGCTTTCTCAACTGAAAGGAGTGGGTGGGTATGGAAACCCTAACTGAGCACAACCATTTGAATTCAGTCAGACCCTTTTGGCTGTTGCAGAAACCTCAATCAATAGCATGGGAGTTATGAATTAATGAAAACGTTGGATAAGGTCCATAACTATTCTCATCATTTGTTTTTAAATCCCCACTCTCCTTTATTTATCTGTTCTCATCAACCTATTCAGAGATGTTATGATATCTCTCTGGAGCAGATGCAACTCAAATCCTGGTCTTCACTGTCCACAGGTGCAAACACTACATTGCACCCACATCTCATTCCTCGTCTCTCCAACACCACCACACCCCTCCAACACCCCGCTTTGAAAACTGCATGACTCGGAGTACTTTTCAAACCAAATATTCCTGTCTTGAGCTACCTGCTTCAGCAGCACAAACCTGGCCCATGTGCCTGGAGCATGTGCTCGAGTGGAAATGAATCTGACCTGGGAACGAACAAAGATAGCACAGCAGTGGAGAGCACAGACTCTTCCTCACTGCACTGGATTCTGTGGTGGAGCAGGTAGACAGAAGGAGATATTTCCTGTAACCACAAGGGGTCAGAAAGAAGTGCCCCGCAAACACAGTCAAAAGACAGATGGAAGAGATAGCCAAGGGAAGTAAATGTCAGAAGTCAAGTCCAAAAGGACCTGAACACAGTGCTACATTGAGTTCATTAACCCTGCATTACTAATAGAGGTTAGGAAATGCATCATCAAATGCCATATCTAGCAACTGCTGAAATCAATGCAGGCATATCCTCATCTATGAATATGTCAAGCAATCATGATCCTAAAGCTCCTTAAGCTTCACCTCATCCCCATATACTTAACTTTGCAGCTAGACCTCCATCCACATCTCTCAGGCTGCACACACTGCTAGCTATTTAATAAAGACAGCTATATTAGACAAACACATTGCACAGCGTTCCCTGATACACCACCCACTCACTTGTAGCAAAAGGTGCTGCAACAGGAGCAGGGCATACCTACCTGCACATCCATGGAAGAATGGATGACTGCAAATTGGGAGAGGAGAATGTGCAATGGGAGCAGAGTGCCCTTGTGTACCAGTCGCTGAAGGAATGCATGCAGTTGCAGCAGGTGATAAAAAGGCAAATGGTATGTTAGCCTTCATTACGAGAGGTTGCCAGTGCAGGAGCAGGGATGTGTTACTGCAGTTATACAGGGCCTCAGTGAGTCCATAACTAGAATATTGTGTGCAGTTTTGGTCTCCTTTTCTGAGGAAGGATGTTCTTGCTCTTGAGGGAATGCAGCAGAGGTTTACCAGGCTGATTCCAGGGATGGTAGGACTGACATATGAGGAGAGACTGACTAGGTTAGGATTGTTTTTGCTGGAGTTCAGACAAATGAGGGGGGAAATCGCACAGAGACTTATAAAATTTTAAAGGACTAGACAGGTTAGATGCAGGGAGGATGTTCCCAATGGCACACCAGCACATAGAGAGCCAGTAGTTATCCCAGATGGCCTGGTCAATATTCCTGAAGAAGGGCCTGTGCCCGAAACGTCGAATCTCCTGTTCCCTGGATGCTGCCTGACCTGCTGTGCTGTTCCAGCAATAAAGTTTCAACTTTGATCTCCAGCATCTGCAGACCTCACTTTCTCCTGGTCAATATTTTTCCCTCAATAAACATGGCAGGGGAGGTTGTTATGCAGTGATATTGTCACTGAACCAGTAATCCAAAGGCTGAAGTTAATGCTAAAGGGTCAAGATTAGAGTGGTGCTGGAAAAGCACAGCAGGTCAGGCAGCATCCAAGGAGCAGGAAAATTAATGTTATGAGCAAAAGCCCTTCAAAAGCCATTCCTGATGAAGGGCTTTTGCCCGAAACGCCGATTTTCCTGCTCCTTGGATGCTGCCTGGCCTGCTGTGCTTTTCCAGCACCACTCTAATCTAGACTCTGATCTCTAGCGTCTGCAGTCCTCACTTTCATCTTAATGCTAAAAAGGGGCAGAGTAAAAAAAACTCACCACGATAACAGCTGAAATTTCAATTAAATCAATACTTCTATGAAATGCTAATCTCAATAACAGTTACCAAGCAACCATTGTCAATTGTCATAAAAACTGATCTGATTCATTCATGTCCTTTACAAAGATATTTTGCTACCCTTACACGATCTGGCCGATTCAATGTGGTTGACACTTAAACTGTCATCCAAAAGGCACTACAAAGCCACTCACTTGTATCAAACAACAGTAAAGTCTATAAAAAGGAACAAAGCCAAGCAGACCTCCTAGCATCAGTAATTAAAACAAAAACCCACCCCTGCTGATCATAAGTGGAGAGAATTGGCCCACAGGCGAGTCAATCAACAAACCCAGAAAATGTTTGGAAAACAATATTTAAAACATAGAACATTCCAGCACAGTATAGGCCCTTCAGCCCTGGATGTTGCACTCACCTGTGAAACAAATCTGAAGTGCATCTAACCTACGCTATTCCATTATCATCCATATGTTTATCCAATGACCATTTAAATGCCCTTAAAGTTGGCAAGTCTACTACTGTTGCAAATTTGTTTGAAATAAATACGTAAAAGCTAAAGATTCATTTGGGATACGTCGTAAAATAACATGATATATTTACATCATTCCATTTGCATTATAATGGAATTCCCAGGACAAAAACACACAATTGTCACAACAGATCAAAAATTAGGGATGAATTCAAAAGTTTCAGTTACAAATGATATACCATGATGTCATTGTATAAAAAATGATTCTTAGATTTTGCAATGAAAAGGGGAAATTCCCTCTATACCAGATAACAATGTGATTGTACATATGGATCCCATTAACATTGATTTTGGCAGAAACAAATGAATATCACCACAGCTGGGATCTCGGAGGCCAAGATATTCAACACAGGTTTGGAGTTTCAACCATCTAAGGTTAAAATCTGATGGAATGATCCCTTGTGACTCCCACTCCTCACTATACAGACCCATTATTTTCACCTGCTCAGTCACTGCATGCTATTGCAAATGTAAAAATCCATATTTTTGCTCAAGTTATAATTCCTAATAATTTCACAGAGACCCCAAATGTTTCACACAAATATCATGTCCAAAATACCTCCAGGACATATATTCCAAAAACTTTAAAATCAAATGAACAAAAAAGACATACTGCACAATTCCAGGCTTTCTTATACAGACATGCCAATCAGAAAAGCAGCTGATCTGAAAGGAAGCACAGCATCCAGTATGTTGTGCCTTAAGTTTGTGACTTGCCATGAATAAGTACATTATGCCACAACTGGCTAGACAAAGACAAGTTGCTGAGAGCAGAAATGTTTGAAAAATCTATGAAACCAAAGTATCAGAACTAAAGATAACCACGATAGTGTCTCACCTGGTGTTGACAAAATCAGATTTAAACACCTCCCCTAAAAACTTCCATACAAAAATAGTTGAGCATAACTCTTCCACTCAAGTACACAAGTAAACATCCCAATTCCTTTCTGTATCATTATAGTCAGTCACAGTTCACATTTATTTCATTTCAGAATGCAGGAATGTGTTAGCCTTGCGCAATGTCTCAGGTATAATTGCACTTGAA
Organism: Chiloscyllium plagiosum; assembly: GCF_004010195.1. Lineage (NCBI taxonomy): Eukaryota > Metazoa > Chordata > Chondrichthyes > Orectolobiformes > Hemiscylliidae > Chiloscyllium > Chiloscyllium plagiosum. The sequence goes on from NC_057714.1 coordinate 77,678,560, forward strand.
GTTATGATTGGGAGGTGCCAGTGTTGGACTGGGGTTTACAAAGTTAAAAATCACACAACACCAGGTTATAGTCCAACAGATTTATTTGGAAGTACTAGCTTTCGGAGCATTGCTCCGTTGTCAAGTGGTTGTGGAGTATAAGATCATAAGACACAGAATTTATGGAAAATGTTTACAGTGTGATGTGACTGAAATTGTATATTGAAAAAGACCTGGATTGTTTGTTAAGTCACTTATCTTTTAGAATATGTTGGTTTCAGTTCCTTAACTCCACTGCTGTATCCTGAGTGCAGGCTGAGAGTGTGGACTCCATCTTAGTTTTAAGGTTGTGGCACCTGTGGAGTTGGTGCATAAGATAATTGAGGATTGAGCATTTAAAAGTTGCCTGGGAATTTTTATTGCTCTTAAAAGTTAATGAATCCAGGTGAAAACCAGGTATTAAGATAATAAATATTCACTACTCGAGTGTAAAACATTTCATGCCCTAATAATTCAATTTGCATTTAATAGAAAAACATCCTAAAGGCACTTCACACAAAGGTGCAATCAGAAACAAATGCATAACTAAACAATCATATTAAGAGAAATAACCAAAAATAATCTATTTTAAGTGAATTTTAAAATTAACTCTAAGCAAACTCAAAAATAAGGAGAGGAAGATGGAGAGGATTAGATGACTGAAAAAAAAGGCTAAACAATGATTTGTATAAGGAGGAGATATAAATGAGCAGATTTAGAAGAATATAACATTTTTACGCATGACCAGAGCACCAGAGGAAGTTTAAACGTGAGAAGCACTGAGGCTGTGAAGGAGTTTGGAAAGTCTGAATAAGAATGAGATTTGGGCGATTGGTGAATGGGAAATGAACAATCAATACAGATCAGTACTCTGTCATGAGAGGTGAGTCAGAGCTTGCTGCAAGGTAGGGTACAGACTGCAGGATTCTGTGTGGGCTACTTTATAAGAATGGAATTTAGGAAACCAGCTAGGCAAGCACAAGAACAGATAAATTTGCAAAGGATAAATACAAATCAGAAAAGGTGTAAAGGAATACTACTGTGGAGTCATAATGACACAGGCTTAGAGTTTAATAGGATGGCCAAAGATATAAATATTCTTACTTAGCCTGAGGCAACGGCCAAGGAAAGAATAGAACTAGCAGCAATTTTACAGAACTTTTGATTGCACCAGCCAGTGGGACTTGCAGATACTGATAACACTGAAACAGTGGAGAATTGAGAGTAGCTGTGTCTATGGATTATATCACTGAGAGTAACATGTACAATGTAGATCACTAAGAGTAGAGCAAGAACGCAGGAGGGAAGTAGTTTGGGGTTGGAACTAAAGCCATTGTTGGAAATGTTTTGACTACTGTCACAGAGACTAGAGCAGAAGGTATCAAAAGAGCTTTCACTGAGCTGGACAACAGAGGAATGGTGGGGACACCAATTGCACTCTCTTTCCATGATAGCACAATAATTAATGTGAAAAGGTTTTGATCTGGGATATTTTGGTGTTTTGGAAGAGACATTAAATTGATTGGAGATATTCAAACATGGGAGTTGTGGGTAACACTGACAGAGTTTTTCAACAAGTTAGAAAGGATAATATCTCAGCAGATTGGGAGATGGTTTCCAGAGACAAAGGATTTGAAGGATGGTTTTGAGCAGGGTTTAATGGTAGTAGCTTGGACAGGGATTGGGAGAGTCTCTGACTAGATATGGTTATAGTAGTAATGGGTAGTAGTAGTGGTATAGTTTATAGTATAGTAGGATAGTTATAGTTTATTGTGAAAGCTGGCATTGGACCAAGAGGAAGGTTGAGTATTCATCATTGTACAAACTTATGAAATAGGAACAAAGGTAGGCCTTCCAGACACAGTGGAGCAGGAGCTGTATCTAATGGACAAGGTAAACTTGAAGAGAACATGGGGAATTTGTAGGGAGATTGGAATTGGTGAAAAAGAGTAAGATAGCAAAAGTAGATGGTTTAATAATTAATGACAAATTACTGGTGACAAACAAGCCCATGGAATTTTCATGAGTTATTGAGTCACAGTCATACAGCATGGAAACATTCCCTTCCACCCAACTCATTCCTGCCAACCAGATATCTCAATCTGACCTCATTCCATGTCCATCTAAACCCTTCCTATTCATGTACCCATCCATATGCGTTGTAAATATTGTAATTGCATCCACCTCTACCACTTCCTCTGGCTGCTCATTCCATACACACAGCACACTCTGCATGAAAAACCTCAGGTCCTTTTTAAATCTTTCTCCTCTCACCTTAGACCTATGCCCTCAAGTTTTGGGATCCCCCCACGCTAGGAAAAAGACCTTGGACATTCAGCCTAATCATGCTGCTCATGGTTTCATAAACCTTTACATGGTCAGTCTCCAATGTTGCAGGGAAAATAGCCCCAGCCTAATCAGCCTCTCCCTATAGCTCAAACCCTCCAACCCTGGCAACATTTTTGTAAATCTTTTTGGCACCCTTTCAAGTTTCCCAACATCCTTCCTGTAGCAGGGAGACCAGAACTGAATGCAGTATTCTAAAAGTAGCCTCACCAATGTCTTGTACAGCTGCAATATGACATCCCAATTCATATATTCAATGTTCTAAGTTGAGGATGGAACAGACAGAAAAGAGAAGTTTAAGGAGACGGTTTTGAGTGTTTCTGCAGATCAATCATTGAGCTGATTTGCTGGAAGACAGTCAAGTCAAACAGCAATTACTATGTTCCAGCCAAGTATACACATAGAACTAAACTAGTTATCTTCCAGAATAACTCATTTCAGTTGGAGTGTTGCACTGTCCAAAGGTGACATTTTTCATTAGGGGCATGGAGAGGGTATATGAACAAGGTCTTTTCCCTGGGGTGGGGGGAGTCCGGAACTAAAGGGCGGGTATAGGTTTAGGGTGAGAGGAGAAAGATTTAAAAGGGATCTAAGGGGCTGGTACAATTACAACATTTAAAAGGCATCTGGATGGGTATCTGAATGGGAAGTGTTGAGAGAGATATGGGCTAATTGCTGGCAAATGGGACTAGATTAATTTCAGATATCTGGTTGGCATGGACGGGTTAGACTAGACAGTCTGTTTCCGTGTTGTACATCTCGATGACTCTAAGTGTTGTCCTAACATTTTGAAGTAGAGTAATGAATTCCTCCAGTGTCCTGACTAGTCCATCATTCAATACCTAAAACAGATAATCCTGTCATTAGTTTCACTGTTGTTTGTAAGACCTTGCTGTTACCTGCAATATGACCATAATTACTCTTTAAAACTTAAGAAAAACTTCTTTGATGTTCATCAGGACATTCTAATATTGTAATAGGTGCTATATAAATGCAGATTTTTTTAAACATCTGCATCCATTGAAGCAAAAGTGGGAACTGGACTGATACTCCAATGTTCTTTATCCCTGTGTTTATGACTGGGAGGGCACACACAACAAATTTTATCTTTCTTCATTCTCTCACAGGATGTGGGCATCACTGATAAGGCCAGCCTTTGTTGTTCATCTGTATTTAACCTTCAACTGAGTGGCCACTTCAGATGGCAGTTAACAGTCAACGGAATTGCAGTTGGTCTGAAGTCACACATCGGCCAGACCAGTCAAGAATGGCTGATTTCCTTCCATGCAGGACATCACTAAATCAAATTGTTTGTAAAATCTATCACTGGAAATGGCTACCATTCCTGAGACTGGTTTCATTTTCAGGTTTTATTAATTCAATTTAAATTTGAAGAGTTGCTATGGTGGTATTTGACCCTACACAATTTGAACAGATACCTGGACCTCTAGCCAGCAACATTCCCACTATATAGAGCAGGGTGAGGAATGGGTGTTGCAGGTTCCAGGGTTTAGATCTTTCATTAAGGACAGGTAAGGCAGTAAAAGAGGGGGAGGCGTGGCTTTGTTAGTCAAGGATAGTATAACGGTAGTTGAGAGAACATTTGACAAGGACTCATCTACTGAGGTAGTGTAGGCTGAAGATAGAAACAGGAGAGGAGAGGTCATACTGCTTGGAGTTTTTTTATACGCCTCCGCAGTGTTCCAGGGAGGTGGAAGAGAAGATTGGCAAAACCTATGGGGGACTTTGACTTCCCCAACATTGACTAGAAATGCTTAAAAAAAACTCTAGTATGTCGGATGGATCAGTTTTTGTCCAATGTGTACAGGAAGGTTTCCTGACACAGTATGTCGAAGGGCCGACAAGTACGTCAAAGGGCCACACTGGATCTGGTGCTTGGTAATGAACCAGGCCAGGTGTTTGATTTAGTTGTAGGTGAGCACTTTGAAGAGAGTGTGACCATAATTCAGTTACGTTTAGTTTAGCCATGGAAAGGGATAGGTACATGCCACAGGTCAAGAGTTACTAATGGGGCAAGGGCAATTATAATGAGATTAGGCAAAAATTAGGATGCATAGAATGGAGTAGCAAAATGCAGGGGATGCAGACAATGGAAATGTGGGGCTGGTTTAAGGAACAGATATTGCGTGTCCTTGATAGGTATGTCCCTGCCAGGTAGGGAGGAAGTGATAAGGTAAGGGAACTGTGGTTTACTACAGAAATTGTATCTCTTGTTAAGCAGAAGAAGGAGGCTTATGTGTTGATGAGACAAGATGGTTCAGATGAGGCAATAGAGAGTTACAGATCAGCTAGGAAGGATTTAAAGAGAGAGTTCTGAAGAGCAAAGAGAGGACAAGAGCAGTCTTTAGCAAACAGAATAAATGAGAACCCTAAAGCTGTCTATAGGTATGTGAGGAATAAAAGGATGACTAGGGCAGGAATAGGGCCAGTCAAAGACAGAAGTGGGAAATTGAGTGTGGATCCTGTGGAGATCGGAGAGGTGCTAAATGAACATTTCTCATTCGTTTTCAATCAGGAAAAGGAGAATATTGTAGAGGAGAAGAATAAGGTACGAGATATTAGACTAGAAAGGATCGAGGTTAGTTACGAAGAGGTGTTATCAATCCTAGAAGGAGTGAAAGTACACAAGTCCCCTGGGTCGGATGGGATTTAGTTGAGGATTCTCTGGGAAGCTACGGAGGATATAGCAGAGCCTTTGGCTTTGATATTTGAATCACCAGTGTCTACAGGTTTAGTACCAGAGGACTGGAGGATTGCAAATGTTGTGCCCTTGTTCAAGAGAGGTAGTAGAGATGACCCAGGTAATTATTGACCAGTGAGCCTTACTCCTGTTGTAGAGGAAAGGTTTTGGAAAGGATTATAAGAGACAAGATTTATAATCATCTAGCAAGTAACAATTTGATTTCAGATAGTCAACATGGTTTTGTCAAGGGCAGGTTGTGTCTCACAAACCTCATTGAGTTTTTTTGAGAAGGTGACCAAGCATGTAGATGAGGGTAGGGTAGTTGACATGGTATACATAGACTTCAGTAAAGCCTTTGATAAGGTTCCACACGGTAGGCTGTTGGAGAAAATGCAGAGGCATGGGATTGAGGGTGATTTAGCAGTTTGGATTAGAAACTGGCTTTCTAAAAGAAGGCAGCGAGTGGTGGTTGATGGAAAATATTCAGCCTGGAGTCCGGTTACTAGTGGTGTGCCACAAGGATCTGTTTTGGGACCACTGCTGTTTGCCATTTTTATAAATGACTTAGACACAGGCATAGGTGGATGGATTAGTAAATTTACAGACGAGATAAAGTCGGTGGAGCAGTGAACAGTTTGGAAGAATGTTACAGGTTGCAGGGGGACTTGGATAAACTACAGAATTGAGCTGAGATGTGGCAAATGGAGTTCAATGCAGCTAAATGTGAGGTGATGCATTTTGGGAAGAATAACAGGAAGGCAGAGTACTGGGTCAATGGAAAGATTCTTGGTAGTGTGGATAAGAAGAGGGATCTTGGAGTCCATGCACATAGATCCCTGAAAGTTGCCACCCAGGTGGATAGTGCTGTTAAGAAGGCATACGGTGTGTTAGGTTTCATTCGTAGAGGGACTGAGTTCCGGAGCCACAATATCATGCTGCAACTATACAAAACACTGGTGCGGCCACACTTGGAATAGTGTGTACAGTTCTGGTCACCATATTTCAGGAAGGATGTGGAAGCATTGGAAATGGGTGCTGAGGAGATTTACCAGGATGTTGCCTGGTCTGGAGGGAATGTCTTATAAGGAAAGGCTGAGAGACTTGGGTCTGTTCTCATTAGAAAGAAGGCGGCTAAGAAGGGATTTGATAGAGACATACAAGATGATCAGAGGATTAGAGAGGGTAGACAGTGAAAGCCTTTTTCTGAGGATGATGACATCAGCTTGTATGAGGGGGCATAACTACAAATTGAGGGGTGATAGATTTAAGACAAACATCAAAGGCAGATTCTTTACGCAGAGAGTGGTAAAGTCGTGGAATGCCCTGCCTGCCAATGTGGTTAACTCTGCCACATTAGGGAGATTTAAACAATCCTTAGATAAGCACATGAATGATGATGGGATAGGGTAGGGGACGAGCTGAGAATAGTTCACAGGTCAGCGCAACATCGAGGGCCAAAGGACCTGTTCTGCACTGTATGTTCTATATCACCGTCTACCCCAAAGCTCAAAATGGAAGCTTGCAAAAGCAAGACTCCTACAAAGGAAGGCAAGGAGGCCACATGTTTGCGCATTATAAATGAAACAACAGAAAAACAATTAAAACAACAGTTTTAAAAGTTTTCACAAGTTGAATAAATTCAATCTCTATTCTTCTGTCAGATATAGTTGACATCAAAATGTATACATCCCAAGAGATCAAACAAATTGTGTTAGATCAAAGCAGACAGCTGTTATTCAGCATACACCAAAGCCAGAGGTCAAGAAAGGACTCCACTTACACGAACTTAAATATCCATCCCATGGATAAAATCTCGTTGCAGGCCATATGACATCGGAGCAGAAATTAGGCCATTCTGGTCATTGAGTCTACTCTGCCATTCAAGCATGATAGATAGGTTTTCCAAACTCATTTTCCAGGATTCTCCACCACATTTTCCGCTTTTATCCTGTAACCTTTGATCTCCTTGGCAATCAAGAACTTATCAATCTCTGTTTTAAATATACTCAATGACTTGGCCTCCACAGCCTTCTATGGCAATGAATTCCACAGATTCACCACTCTCTGGCCAAAGATGTTTCTTCTCATCTCTGTTCTAAAGGATCTTCTTTTTACTTCAAGGCTGTTCCCTCAGGTCCTCATCTCTCCTGCCAATGGAAACATCTTCCCAACATTCACTCTGTCGAGACTGTTCAGTATTCTGTAAGTTTCAATCAAATCCCCCCCCCTTCCTTCTAAACTCCATTGAGTACAGTCCCAGAGTCCTCAGACATTCCTCATATGTTTAAGCCTTTCATTCTTGGAATCATTCTCGTGAAACTCTTCTAGACCTGCTCCAGGGCTAATAGATCCTTCCTGAGGAATGGAGCCCAAAATTGCTCAGAAAACTCTAAATGTGGTAAAAACAATGACTGCAGATGCTGGAAACCAGCTTCTGGATCAGTGGTGCTGGAAGAGCACAGCAATTCAGGCAGCATCCGACGAGCAGCAAAATCGACGTTTCGGGCAAAAGCCCTTCATCAGAAATAAAGGCAGAGAGCCCCCCACGCTTCAAACTGATCCACTGATCCAAACTCTAAATGTGGTCTGACATGAGCTGCAAAATCTTGTCATTTGACGTTCACAACTCATCTTAGGCTTTCTCAGCTTTGAATAATCGATCAAAGTTTCCTACCAAAAAAAAATCACAATCTCAAAGTTTTCACAAACTAAAATCCTTACAATTTAGGGTCGAGAATGTGGTTCTGGAAAAGCAAAGCAGGTCAGGCAGCATCCAAGGAGCAGGACCATCGATGTTTCGAGCATAAGCTCTTCATTAGGAATCGAGAATCAACGAGATGATTTAGTCGCTTAACTGTTCTGAATAAACTCCTCTATTGAGAAAAAACTATTATTGCACCTAACGCCAGTCAGATCTCTTTCAAACTGAATTAAAATACTTCTGACTAAACTAAAACAAACAGAACTTGCTTATTCCAGCCTCTGTGAAGCTACAAGCTTAATTTTTAAAAAATTTTTAAATCCCTTCAAAATAGACTAATGTAAAATCCAAACTCCAAATAATTATTACCTTTCATCACCACAGCATCTAAATAAAATCCAATGTTTTTCATTTTATATTGATGACAAAGCTCAGCCAAAATTCCTGTCAATGATAATTTCCTAGATTATTGATGGTGGAGCACTCAGAAATAGTGAAGTTCTTAAACTTTAGACAGAACTGCACTTCCGCACTTCATAAAAACTGTACTCTGAGGTGATTCATGAACAGGGGGAAAAAATATCAGGGAAAGAGGGTAAGGAAGCAATTTTCATTTTTAGACAGAAAGTCATGGAAAGCATCTTGGAAATCATGTCCTTCTCCACAATAAACACTGATGCAAAATACTCGTTTAGTATCCTCCCCATCTCTTGCAGCTCCACACATAAACAGACTTATTGATCTTTGAGGGGCCCTATTCTCATCTAGTTACCCTTTTGTCCTTCATGTAAAAACCCTTTGGATTCTCCTTAACCCTATTTACCAAAGAGGAGGAACAGAAAAAGAAAACAAGTCGAGGGATGAAACAGCAGTCGAAGGAAAGCATTTAGAGACTTTTGAACATAGGATGGAATATAACAAAGCAGATAAACACAGAATCCTTCAGATAGTGCAGGCAAAGCAGTTGGCAGCAATAGTGAAGAGTGGAGTGGAGAGTAGATAAGAAGAACTGTCAGAATCTGTTAACCCAGAAAATTCAATTATCTTCAGTGAAGCCTCAGTACTTCACTCTCCTCACTACTATCCTTTAATGACAATGTTCTGTTATGCACAATTGTATTTGGTGTTTTATAATGCCTAACGTGGCCTATACTTATTGCACTGCCACCAAAAGTTCACTGAATTGGTAACCTTCATGAAATAAAAAGCTTATAGACCATAAGATCATAGGATAATAGAGCAGAATTAAGCCATTTGGCCCATCATATCTGCTCCACCAATCGATCATAGGGTTTCTCAAACCTTGTCTTCCGCCTGTAATCTTTCAATCCCCTTACCAATTAGGAACTTAGCTATCTCTGTCTTAAAGACACTCAATGAACTTGGCCTCCACAGCCCTGTGCTGCAAAGAGTTCCACAGATGAACCACACTCTGAAGAAATTTACTCCTCAAATCAGTTCTGAAAGGTCACCCCTTGACTCTGAGGCTATGTCCTTGGGTCTTAGTCTCTCCTACAAGTTCCCTTCTAGAACATGGAAACATCTTCTTAGTATCCTCTAAGTTTCAATCTGATCGCCCTCTCCCTGCCATCCTCTAAACTCCATCAAGTACAGACTCAGCGTCCACAACTGCTCCTTATATGACAAACCCTTCAGCCACAGAAGCATTTTCCAAAACTTTGGATAAAAACTAATCAATACTGACAAAGCCATGAAACAAATTAAAGGAGTCTAGAGAAAGGTTAATGAGGAGAAGGAATGAGTTGAGCTGATTCCCATTGTCGAAAATGACTCTTAGCACTTATTGTTTGTACTGAAATGCAATCATGTAAACATGTCTTTCCTGGGCTGTTGAAATCATCTGAACCCTACCACGATACTAGCAGGCATCTTACTGACACTTCAATAAAGAATTAATTATGATCAGACCACAGTCTGTTGTTCTACGAATCTGGTTTCAGAAGTAGAGCTAAGATGGAATGTGCAATAAAAAAGCATAGCTACTGACATAATGATCAGGCTGCGAAAGCTGCGATAAGCCACTGAAAGAATCTAAAATATAACAACTGAAACACTCAATGGTAAGAGAAAATGGCTTGTGAAAACCTGTGAATTTGCACAATTGACAGACAATCTAATTAAAGACAGGGTTGTATCAGATACAAGAGATCTTGCACTGAGAGCATAACCACTGAGACGGGAAGTTCACTCTCATGAAAGCAACTGACATGTGCAGGAGTTGTACATCAGCATCTAAAGCACATTCATAGCAGTACAGACTAGGTATTGCTTTATAATGATAGATACTCCAGCTCCAAAAGGGGAGAACTATCACGTATAAAGGACAGGTTGCAAATACTGTGGAAGTCATTGCGTAAATAGAGAAGGCAGCACAACCAGCATAGGGAAAGCAAGTGTGTGGCTAGAAGGACACAAGAAAAGCAGATACAGGCGGCCACTGTGGAGAGATATCAGCTGAAAATTCTGACAAATTACCCTACACTATGTAACTGATTGGTTCAGTCAGGTTGATAGGGGATTCATGGTTTGTGACTGTGCAAATGATAACTGCAGAAAGAGAACATCAAAGTCAACACAATGCGCCAGATATTCACTAATGCCTCATGCAACATTATGTCCTTCACAGATCTGAATAAAGTGGCTCAATATGACAATCCAAAAGATGAATGTCTTCAGTGTATATGATGAGCACCATACTGATTCGAAGAGGCCGGATTACATTGAGAGACTAATGAAATGATATCAGTGAAGATGTAGAGTTCTAGATCACAGATCATAAGTAAAAGCCACTTACCTCAGCTGAAGCAAGCATAAAGTTTGGACTGGTAACTCTTAATGTGCCAAATATGCAACACGTCCAGGTACACTAAACGACTGATTGTGAATCAGATCCTACTGGAGTAAAACAATGTGTTCACATGGTTAGATTATCTCCAAAGGACTATCATCTTGAAATAAAACCAATGGAGTATTTGCCAAGGAAAATTCCAGCTGCCCCTAAGACCAGCCTAGAAGATGAGGTAGAAGAGGCATAAAAGAAGATAAATCGAGGACATGCCAACTACAGAATGAATTAGAATGGGGCAGCAGTGAAAGACAGAAAGCTGAGTGTGCATATTGAGCCAAAGAATCGAAATAAATTTTTGAAGAGATCTCACTACTCTACACCAACCAATTGGAAGCAATTTTACCATAACTTGCAAATGGAGAAGTTTTCATTTTCCTAGATGTGAAGGATCTAAAAAGCAAATCTGGATGACAGCAGCAGTTTTTTCCTACATTCTGGATGTATTTTGTGAGAATTCAATGATTCAATGCAGAGATGAGATAGTTATTGTTGTTCCAAGAGCAGAATCTACAATTGTCAACATGCTTATTTATGGATACAAAGCCATAATGGGAGAAATTAGCCTTACTCAAAATACAACATAATTGCTTGACACTTGAAACAAAGAATCTGAAGCTGAACAAGAAAAAGCTGCAACTGAAGAAACCCAAAGTACATCAGCCATTTAGACATGGTGATAGATCTTCACACGGATCCCAAAAAGGTGAAAATTGTAGCAATGATGCAATGATGAATAGATGCTTTGTTGAATTAATCAAATATTTGGGAAAATGCTTACAATATTTTTGGAATGTAAGCCATTGCACCAACCTCCCAGTGTTACTATGGCATGAAACACTAAGCAGCATTCACTCCTATCAAGCAAATGGTGATGCAATGCTAGTGCATACTATGACAAAATCACCCTCCAATGTGACACTACTAAGACAGAACTTGGAGCAACCCAAATACAGCAGGGACCACAAGGTTGAATTTGCATCAAGAGTGCTAATACAATACCTAACACTCAGACCAAAATAGAATAATTGGCCATTTTCTTTGCTGGTGAACATTTTCATCAATACCTACTGGCTCAAATGAAGAAAAATATCCAAAAGGTTGTAGCTCCCCAAATATTGCATGTAGTAATGAAAGGGATCCTGAAAGCATCAGGAACAATCCTGTTGGACTAACAGCACAATGAAATAGAGATGAATGACGGCACAGGAGGGCATTTTGCATGAAGGATTCAGTGTCATTATCCATAAGGGGTGGTGTGGAGAAATATTAAAAGTGCTTGCAATGTACCCAAGGAGTCGAGATGTGATCTAGTGGCCAAACACAAGAAATAAAATTGGGGCCACATCAGCCAGTGCAATGTTTGTAATGTGTCCTAAGCTTAGCAAGCTAGAGTCAAAAAGTGTGATGCTGGAAAAGCACAGCCAGTCAGTCAGACAGGCAGCATCTGAGGAGCAGGAGAGTTGACATTTCGAGCATAAGCTCCAGAGACCATTGAAGAAGCTGAGACTCAGAAGAATTCATTATCTTATCACCATAGATGACTACTATGACTGCGAGGAAGCAGACCAACTGACTTCAACGTTGCTGAGATTGTGGAATGCCTGAAGCACACTTCAGCTGTTACAGCAATCCTGACATTGTTATGAGCAACAATAACCTTCAATTCATAAATGTAAAACTTAGTCACTTCATAAACAATTGAGAAATTAAACACCATACATCACCTCATTATCTCTAATCTTGTGGAAAGGCTGAGGTGGCAGCGAAAATACCCAAACGAAACAAAGAAATTGATCAAATCCCATTCAATGTACACAAGGCAATGTACACAAGTGGACAAACATACCTCCTGAAACCATGGAAAGTTGAGCACAAAGACAAATGTCATGCTGCACCTGAAGTACACTTCCAAAGGTGTCAGTGACAAAATCAAGGTGGAATGACAAAATCAAATTTCATTCGGACAGGACTGCTAAACCATTGCCAGAGTGAAGCACTGGAGAACCTGTCAGGATAGAAACCTTTGACATTTTCAACATTCCAGATGAAGGGCTTTTGCCCTGATTTTACTGCTCCTCGGATGCTGCCTGATGTGCTGTGCTTTTCCAGCACCACTCTAATCTTGACTTTCAACAAGAGTCAGCCCAAATGGCAATTTGCAATGTGCCCAGAGCAACTGTCAGCTCAATCATATTGTGGTGAGAGTGAATGTCTAGATATATTATCATAACCTCAGACATTTATATAAATGATTTGGATGTGAACATAGGAGGTACAGTTAGTAAGCTTGCAGATGACATCAAAATTGGAGATGTAGTGGACAGCAAAGAAGATTACCTCAGAATATAATGGGATCTTGATCAGATGGGCCAATTGGCTGAGGAGTGTCAGATGGAGTTTAATTTAGATAAATCTGAGCAGGATAAATCAGGGCAGGACTTATTCATTGAATGGTAAGGTCCTGGGGAGTGTTGCTGAACAAAGGGACCTTAGCGTGCAGGTTCACAGTTCCATGAAAGTGAAGTTGCAGGTAGATAGGATAGTGAAGGAGGCACTTGGTATGCATCCCTTTATTAGTCAGCGCATTGAGGAAAGGAGTTGGGAGGTCATGTTGCGGCTGTACAGGACATTTGTTAGACCACTTTTGGAATAATGCATGCAATTCTGGTCTCTTTCCTATCGGAAGGATGCTGTGAAACTTGAAAGGGTTCAGATAAGATTTCAGAGAGGCTGTTGCCAGAGTTGAAGTGTTTAAGCTATAGGGAGAGGCTAAATATGCTGGGGCTATTTTCCCTGGAGTATCAGAAGCTGAGGGTTAACCTTATGCAGGTTTATAAAATCATGACGGGCATGGATAGGGCAAATAGACAAGGTCTTTTTCCTAGGATGGAGGAGTTCAGAACTAGAGGGCATAGGTTTAAGGTGAAGGGGGAAAAAGTTAAAAGGGGTCTAAGGGGCAACTTTTTCTCGCAGAGGGTGGTGCATGTATGGCATGAGTTGCCAGAGAAAGTGGAGGAGGCTGGTACAATTACAACATTTAAAAGGCATCTGAATAGGCACATGAATAGGAATGGTTTAGAGGAAAATGGGCCAAGTGCAGGCAAATGCGACTAGATTAATTTAGGATATCTGGTCGGCATGGATGAGTTGGACTAAAGGGTCTGTTTCCATGCTATACAACTCTGACATACACACAACTGGAGAAGCTGCTCCTCAACTGTGGACAACCGATCAGGAAAATATGAATTCAACAACTGCACAAACCGCAGATCAACCAGAGGTCCACAGCAATCCAACCAGAAATGGAAGAACAACAGGACTTTAGCAATAACAAATTAAATAGGAATGACACTGCCCAATAAAGCAACATTCTTCTAGATGAACTGCCAACAACCACAAGAACACATACACCTACCAATAAAGAGACTAAAATGATTTAAGGATTATGAATGCAATGTGTATTCAGTGACGACAATGATAATGAATGGCTAAATGCATGAGAACAAATTGGGTAATTTGGATCACTCGAAACATGCATGATTATGAACGCAAAATGACCTTGTAGAAAAAGAGAGCGTTTGCATTTCAACCCAATCATGTGCAAATGCTCTTTCTGGTCAGCCACAGTCCTGTGACCTGAGGTACACACACGACAGGCAACCACCTTGCTGACATTCAAAGAAGAGTTATTCTGACCAGACTGTTTCTGCTGTGCTCCGAATAAACAGAATGGGCGATAACAGGAAAAACATGTGGGTAATCATGCGCCAAATGAAAAAAACAGCCATCCAAAGACTCGGCCCTGCCTGAAGGAAGGCAACTCGCAAACACGAATACAGAGGGAAAAAATCAGTTTTAAAAACCCATGAAACTTTGAAATGAACATACTGGTCATACATCCATTTTGAGGTATACAAATCAGACCATTTTGTATCATTCACAGTTTTTACTGGTTTTTGCTTCTGGGAAAATAAACAATGAGGAAACAAACTTTTATTCTTCTTATTTACTGGAGTTTAAACCTAGATTTGTATACTCATCTCTGAAGACATGATGGTTATAACCTATAACTATCTGACACAGAGGCAAGAGTGCTACCAACTGAGCCATGGCTGATGGTGAATACATGCAGTTACTCAAACTATAGTAGAACTAAAAGAACCTTTACTCCACATCCAACATATGTGTAGCAATGACATCCATACCCTAAGCAGAAATGTGTTCTATATCTCTGTTCACCTTGTGAATAATATTGAACTCCATACAAGAAAGGAGAAACTAGATAAATATAAGGAAGGAATAAAAAGTTATCCTGTTAAGGATTAGCATATGGAGCATAAACAACCACAGAATTTGTAGCTCAGAAACCAGCTACATGATCTTTTTTGTAATTTCATAATTTAATTCCATCTATTACTGCTTCCAAATTAGCAGCACCTTTTCAGATGGTTTTCTTTTACAACCACAAAATAATTGGTCTTTATAGCTTTTCATCACGATGTAAGGCCATTTCCTTCATGTCACAAATCTACATCTCCAGAATGTCACTGCATTTGAATTAACTCCTGTAAATTAATTCAGAGGTACAATGGCTCTTTCAGAAAGCCAAACAAAATGATTGTTTTCAGCCCAGAACAAAGCATTGTATAATACGTTGCAACCAGTGGAGAAACAAAATACAAATTCAGCCTTCCTTTGGTACAGCATTTTTCTTTGATGTGCATCACCACCCTGTCATGTTTAACATTTTTTTTTGAAATTTGGAACCTCAGAGTATGATGGAAATGCACATGCTTATTCTGATGGCTCCCATGTGCACACATACTTAATGAAGTTCTTCAAAAAATTAGGCAAACAGAAGTGCAAGTATTTACAGTATGAGCCATTCAGTGCAGCATCATCTCTTGCTTGGGCCAATCTAACACATTGCATTTCCAGGCCTCTGAGATTATCTTGTCAAGATGCTAGTAGGCCTACTCCTTGAATTAGTGCAATTCCTGAACTTCTAATGCACACACATAATGTTCTGTTGAAGATTCCAAGATTTTGACTTAACAACAATTCAGCAATGAAAATGCATATCCAACCAGAAAGATACAAGATTTGGACTTTTGTTTTGATAGCATGATAGCAAATGTCATTATGGAAAAGGTGCAATGTACCAAAGAAGCAGTCAGTGTCTTTTTCAAATAGGTAAAAACAATGACTGCAGATGCTGGAAACTAGATTCTGGATTAGTGGTGCTGAAAGAGCACAGCAGTTCAGGCAGCATCCAAGGAGCAGTAAAATCGACGTTTCGGGCAAAAGCCCTTAATCAGGAAGGTCTTTTTCAAATAGTACATGCTGCAATCACAGTGGAGGGAGATGGAAAAGGAGACTGGAAGTCGTTAGATCCACTGAGCAAATTATTTTGTCCTGGATAGTGTCAACCCATCCATTTTAATGGTGAATATTCCTTTATACCCCTGACATGAGTCTTATAGATGGTGAAGAACCTGTAAAGAATCAGGAAGGAAATTATTTGGCATAGATACCTCTGCCCAGTCAGCCTTTAACTTGTAGCCTGGATTCGTACAGTACAATGGTGAGTAACTTCACAAGTTCTGAAATGATTACAAAACACTTTCAGGTATCCTGAGGTAGTGACTGGTATTATAAGACAAATGTAATTTTTAAAAAGTTTTCTTGCACACTGATGACAAAGTTCATCCAATTTTCCAATTAACGTGCCTTTCTAAAATGGTGGATCAATCAGCAATAATGGATTCTTGAACCGGAGGTGAATTCTTCAATCCTTTTCTTTTGAAAATGGTTATTGCCCCACATTATTGCCAAGATGAAGGTTCATTGCTTTAGAACTTGGATTCGAAAATGAACAATGTACGGATTTAAGATTGAGTTTGTATTGCAATATTGTGTTGGGATGAAGGTTGATAATACTTATTGCTTTACAGTGTGGACAGTTTAACTTTAAGATGGATTTATTTTGTGTTAAAAAGGTCACAGTGTTAGTTTCACTTTGAGTTGAGAGAGTCGTGTTGGGGTAGTGTCTTTATTTCTGATGTTTGTAAGATGATCATTTCAAACCATTCTTATTTAGTGTCAAATATTTCATTTTTTCCCTTTTGTATCTAATGAATTTTAATGTTCTGTTGTGAAAAGTATGTTGGCAATCTCTTGTAAATATAACCCACTGACTACCATAGTAAACAAAATGGAAAAGGAAGGTATGGTACATCAAACCAGGCTCATTCTGGGATCTGATGTGACGTGTGTTATCATCAGCTAAGATCAAAATAGTCGTAAGAAGGTTGTGTGTTTTTTATAAAATTAGACGATGCATACATATGATACATTTGGATTGGGGATGCATTGCTGCTAAAGAAGCTGGGATTGAGCACAATGTAGCAGAATAGAGATCGCTTGAGGATGAGAATATGTATAAATGAAGTGCTCTAGAGGTTATTGTCTGACTGTAACTATTAGATACCCAAAACTAGCCTCCAGTTTTACTACTCAATGACTGTCTTGGATGGTAAAGACATTGGGCTGGACTTTCATCTCCTCACCAGACTTACCAGTCATTCCTCCGTATCCATGAGGGTTCCGTTCCAAAGAGTCTCCACGAATGATAAAATTCACTACTGCAGAGCTCACTTAAAAATAGGTTACGAATCATGGGTACACAGGTTGTCCCCGTGGATGTTGATTTTTGCTGATACTTTATTTTGGCGCTGATCAGTGAATTTACGATTCGTGATTTTGTGGATACAGTAGATTTACTGTATTTTCAACACATATGGGAGATGATAAAAAAGAGAAAGGGGGGGTGGGGGATGTTGTTGGCCATACAAAATACAAGAATGTCGAGTTCATCACCATTTTGCCCATCCCCAACACAATGTCCATAATAAAGTATATGGAAAGCCTGCTCATTATTTATTTATAAACAATTAACACTCAATTGAACTTGTTACCAACTGAGTGGTCAGCCTTCACTCCCTGTAACATATAGCCTATTGTGTTCCTTTGTTTCACTCAGTGTTTCTCCAAAGTAGTGTTCAGTATGGATGAGTACGGATTCATCATGTGCAATGATTTTGTCAGCAGTACTGCCTTATTAGTGCTCTGTGGAAAATTGCTTCTTGGCTCTAGATCGATTTCAGGCATTAACAGATAAGTCATGTTTAGTGTTGTGAATTAATCACAGACATTAAGCATCACCATTTAAGTGGAAAACCATTAATTTAGCCAGCAAGATCATGATTTTGGATCATTTTCTTCTGAACACTAAATACATGCACAATCAACAGAAACTCAGAACACTCAGCAAACACAGGGACTCCACACAGATAGGGTAACACCTTCTCAAACAGAGAGACCAAGTCCACATGCTCAAACCACATGCCACTCTTATATAGCTGACTGCTTTGCCACTTTCCACCCTTCACAGGACTGAATGCACAGGCAAGACGGGGACATGAGATAGCTTTGGCAAATAGAATTAAGGAGAATCCAAAGGGCTTTTACAAATATATTAAGGACAAAAGGGTAACTAGGGAGAGAATAGGGCCCCTCAAAGATCAGCAAGGTGGCCTTTGTGTGGAGCCACAGAAAATGAGGGAGATACTAAATGAATATTTTGCATCAGTATTTACTGTGGAAAAGGATATGGAAGATATAGACTGTAGGGAAATATATGGTGACATCTTGCAAAATGTCCAGATTACAGAGGAGGAAATGCAGGATGTCTTGAAACGGTTAAAGGTGGATAAATCCCCAGGACCTGATCAGGTATACCCGAGAACTCT
>NC_057714.1:77697772-77701769 GCF_004010195.1 Chiloscyllium plagiosum
ACATTGGTTAGGCCACTGTTGGAATATTGCATGCAATTCTGGTCTCCTTCCTATTGGAAAGATGTTGTGAAACTTGAAAGGGTTCAGAAAAGATTTACAAGGATGTGCCAGGGTTGGAGGATCTGAGCTACAGGGAGAAGGTGAACAGGCTGGGGCTGTTTTCCCTGGAGTGTCGGATGCTAAGGGGTGACCTTATAGAGGTTTACAAAATTATGAGGTGCATGGATAGGATAAATAGGCAAAGTCTTTTCCCTGGGCTCGGGCAGTCCAGAACTAGAGGGCATAGGTTCAGGGTGAGAGGGGAAAGATACAAAAGAGATCTAAGGGGCAACTACAATTGCAACATTTAAGAGGCATTTGGATGGGTATATGAATAGGAAGGGTTTGGAGGGATATGGGCGGGTGCTGGCAGGTGGGACTAGATTGGGTTTGGATATCTGGTCGTCATGGACAGGTTGGACCGAAGGGTCTGTTTCCATGCTGTACATCTCTATGACTCTATGACTCTAAGACAGTAAACAAGAAACCGAACGGGCAGAACAAAACATACAGCCTTCAATCTCTGACGAAAATAGACAGCACAGTGTTCAGATTTCTGAAAAATAAATATTCATGAATAATGTTAGGAAACAGGATATTTGTTCAGCCAAGTTAATCGTTTAGTAGTTAGAAGGAGGCTTTTAAATGTTCTCACAATCATGGCCTTTAATTCAGAAAGGAAGCATCAATTTCTTGTGAAATGTAACATGGTAAAAGTTACGTAAGTAGGAACAAACCCATAGTGTGTGTCCCACTATTTTAGATCATGGGTGATCATCTCTTCCTCCCATTTTTCACAATATTTCCATATTCCTTAATTTCAATTTACAGAAACCTCATCAGATTCTGTTTACAACCAGCTCAATAATCAGCAAGTCATAGCCCTGTGGGGTAAAGAATTCTACAGATTCATCGCCCTCAATGAAAAAAAATCCCTTAATACCTCAGTGATAAATTGTCTGTACCTTATCTTAAGATTAGATCTCCTGGTTCTGGAGTCAACAGCCAGCAAAACCATCCCATCTGCATCCCTCAAACCTGTAAAACCATCTCATCTTCATCCCCCAACCTGTAAAACCATCTCAACCACATCCTCCAACCTATAAAATCATCTCATCGACATTCCCCAACCTGTAAAACACTAGAAGATACAGACCCATTTTCTCAACCTCATCCAATTGTCAGTGGTTTCCTCCCACAGTCCAAAGATGTGCAGGTCGGGTGAATTGGCCACACTAAATTGCCCATAGTGTTAGATGCATTAGTCTGAGGGAAATGGGTCTGGGTGGGTTACTCTTCGGAGGGTCGGTGTGGATTTGTTGGGCCAAAGGGCCGTTTCCACAAGGTAGGGAATCTAATCTAATCAAAGATATGCAGCACAGATACAAGCCCTTCGGTCTAACTCGTCCATGCTGACCAGATATTCTAAATTAATCTAGTCCCACTTGCCAATATTTGGCTGATATCCCTTTAAACTCTTCCTTTACATGCACCTATCCAGATGTCTTTTTAAATGTCGTGACTGTACTAGCCTCCACCACTTCCTCTGGCAGCTCATTCCGTACATGCATCACCCTCTGCATGAAAATGTTGCCCTTTGGTCCTTTTTAAATCTTTTGCCCCTCACCTTTAAGGTATGTCCTCTAGTTTTGGATTCCCCGACCCCAGGGCAAAGACGTTGTCTATTTATCCTATCCATGACCCTCATGATTTTATAAACCTCTATAAGGTCACCCCTCAGCCTCTGACGCTCGAAGGAAAACTGCCCCAGCCTACTCGACTTTTCCCTATAGCTCAAACCCTCCAATTCTGGCAATAGCCATGTAAACTTTTCTGAACTCTTTCAAGTTTCACTGCATCCTCCCTATGGCATGCAGTGTTCTGGTAGTTCTCAGAAAGGGTCACTGATCTTGCAATGTACAGATGCTGCCAAAGTTGAGTTTCTCCATCACTTTCTGTTTCTGTTTCAGGACTTAGCTGATGCCGATTTCTAATAAATGGGACTTGGATGGTGTGATCCCTCACTGACAGTAAATTTGCTGTTGGTCAGAGTGATTCCTTGTATTACCAGAAACAAATGCAACTTTTCTTTCATTGCTTTTCTTTACTTGTGCTGTTGTTGAAGAAGAGTGAATATTTACAAGTACTTGAAAGCTTTTCAGTATGTGATGTACCCGCATTGAACAACGAGAAGATGTTATGCTATTCTGGGCACTAGGGAAAGAGTAGTGCACCCTTAGACTGGTTCTTAGATGGGATAATGCCAAGCACAGATAACCCCCAAGTCGTTATAGCTGTAGTTGCAATGACAGTCAATGACAGTCATCCATAATGAAGTACAGTACCAAAACATTTGTAAGTGTGCACCATCATTTGTAATGAAGTGTCACTTGTGTCATCTATGTGCCTTGGACAACATTCCTTTTTCATTCCCCTCCCGCTATGTGCACTGTAAAGGGCAGCTCCTGGCTGGCAGTGCTTGACCTGATGCCTGGCTAGGCTTTAGAAATAATGCCAGGTATCCCAGGAGGTCCCACTATCAATGAGCGGAAGTTTAGATGCAGTGAGCAGTGGAAAATAGTGCAGGTGATCTTATTAGAACTCTCAGAGTGAAACTCTCTGTGACACTCCCCGAGAGTGACACATTTAGCCAATTTCTGGTAAGAATTCTGCCCTGTGTGGCTGGGAGGTTGCTTAAAAATTCAAATAAGTTCTCTAGCTGACAAATGACCTCACCCTCACCAGCTCAATGGAAGAATTTTGACAGACCATAGTTGCCAGGCCCTGAGAATAGACTGTCAAACAAAGTCTTCAAGTGGGCTAATCATAACCCATCAACATGTCAGTTATCAGTCATCACCAGTCACCCAGGCTTTAACCATTTTGTGGACAATGGAAGGTACTGCAATGCACGATCACATGATCCAGGCATGTCTCTGTGTGTTTGGCTATGTGCCTGCTTATGTGTGTCTGTGCCTGCGTCTGCGTCTGTGGGTGTGTTAAATAGCGACAAGGCGAAGGTACAATTGTGTGAATAAACATCATTTTTCTTTTGATTTAAACTTATGCAAAAGCCACTTTTATGTTTATTACCGAAAGTCACAACACTAAAAATAGTTCAAAATATTCAATCAGAAGCACATCATCTTGTGGACAATTGAAAGATGAGGAGGAAGCGGAAAAGTTATCCTGCTTTCTATCCCTGTCTGTAAAGTCATTGTTGAAAAATGTGCTGCTGGAAAAGCGCAGCAGGTCAGGCAGCATCAAAGCAGCAGGAGAATCGACGTTTCGGGCATAAGCCCTTCTTCAGGAAGGAGGAGGGTGGGCCAAACAGGCTAAGATTAAAAGGTAGGGAGGAGGGACTTGGGGGAGGGACGTTGGGAATACGATAGGTGGAAGGAGGTTAAGGTGAGGGTGATAGGCCAGAGAGGGGGTGGGGGCAGAGCGGTCGGGAAGAAGACTGCAGGTCAAGAAGGCAGTGCTGAGTCTGAGGGTTAGGACTGAGATAAGGTGGGGGAGGGGAAAATGAGGAAGCTGAAGAAGTCTGCATTCATCCCTTGTGGTTGGAGGGTTCCTAGGCGGAAGATGAGGCACTCTTCCTCCAGGCGTCGTGTTGCCATGGTCTGGCGATGGAGGAGGCCAAGGACCTGCATGTCCTTGGTGAAGTGGGAGGGGGAGTTAAAGTGTTCAGCCACAGGGCGGTTGGGTTGGTTGGTTGGTGCGGGTGTCCCAGAAGTGTTCTCTGAAACGTTCTGCAAGTAGGCAGCATGTGTCCCCAATATAGAGGGGGCCACATCGGGTGCAGCGGATGCAGTAAAATGATGTGTGTGGAGGTGCAGGTGAATTTGTGATGGATATGGAAGGATCCCTTGGGGATTGGAGGGAAGTGAGGGGGGAGGTGTGGGCACAAGTTTTGCATGTCTTGCGGTTGCAGGGGAAGGTGCTGGGAGTGGAGGTT
>NC_057714.1:77701860-77713374 GCF_004010195.1 Chiloscyllium plagiosum
AGGTAGCTGTGGGAGTCGGTCGGTTTATAGTAAATGTCCGTATTGAGTTGGTCGCCGAGATAGAAATGGAGAGGTCTAGGAAGGGGAGGGAGGAGTCTGAGACGGTCCAGGGTGGTAAATTTGAGGTTGGGGTGGAAGGTGTTAGTAAAGTGGATAATCTGTTCAACCTCCTCGTGGGAGCATGAGGTGGCGCCGATACAGTCATCGATCTAGTGGAGGAAAAGGTGGGGGGTGGTGCCAGTGTAGCTGCGGAAGATGGACTGTTCCACATATCCGACAAAGAGGCAGGCATAGCTGGGGCCCATGTGGTGCCCATGGCTACTCCTTTGGTTTGGAGGAAGTATGAGGATTGGAAAGAGAAGTTGTTCAGGGTGAGGACCAGTTCAGTCAGTCGAAGGAGGGTCTCAGTGGAAGGGTACTGGTCGGGTTGGCAGGAAAGGAAGAAGCGGAGGGCTTTGAAGCCTTCGTGATGGGGGAATGAAGGTGTATAGGGACTGGATGTCCATGGAGAAGATAAGGCATTGGGGGCCGGGGAAGCGAAAATCATAGAGGAGGTGGAGGGCGTGGGTGGTGTCCCGAACGTAGGTGGGGAGTTCTTGGACGAAGGGGGACAGGACCGTGTCGAGGTATGCAGAGATGAGTTTAGTGGGGCAGGAGCAGGCTGAGACAATGGGTCAGCCAGGTTTGTGGATTTTGGGCAGGAGGCAGAAACGGGCAGTGCGGGGTTGTGGGACGATGAGGTTGGAGGCGGTGGATGGGAGATCATTGTATTGTAAAGTCATTGTATTGAGGGGTTTTATTCCTGTATTAGGTTTCCTTCCAGAAATTGAGCCATAGTGACCAGAACAATAACAGGACAGACTTATTTAGGTATCCTCAGAGCGGCCAATGCTATATTAGCGAGCAACATTATTTTCCAAAGTTTCCTATGGAAGCAGGAGCAAGAAAGATGTGCACTCTACAGAGGGTCTGTCAGAATAATCCCTATCCCAAATCCTGTAGGTTCCCTGAGGGCTGATCAACCTCAAATTCAATTCAGCAGTCAAGGCAGCCACCTGTAAGAATTGGATTGGATCTAGCCAGATTATTGAAATAAAGCCCGTGACCCAATTTCACTGTAATCTTGGCCTTCCCAGTTAAATTTCTAAAGCTGGGCATCTTCAAATTTCGACCTTACCAGCTCAATTTGGTAACCACAATTTTTCTATGGGCATTGTAGCTGTTCCTCTCAACATATTAATCATAAATGATATCTAATCAACAGGTAGTATTTACCTCCAGTAGAACTGCTTGCCTTACACATGTCCAGCTGTGTTTTCTTTCCTTTGATACACAGGAAGTTGTTGAAGCTGTACACTTACATTCTGGCAATACACCAAGGCTTGGGACATCTGAAAAAAGGTTCAATACCTACTAATGAATCAAAACTTCACTTCCATCTCCCACACACAGTCTCTGTTACATATAAGATTATTGTCGTTTGCAGGGTTACGACAATCTTGGAAATATGGAGACCTCCTGCGACACCAATGTAGAGACAGCCGGTGGCAGATTACTGAAGTCAGCAAACGGATGAAAGAAAACACCAGCCAGCCTAACTTGGTGTTAAGATGGGAGACTACAACCACTTCCTGAAATCAGCTTAGAAAATAATAAAGCTTCCTTCAGCTTCTACATATTCCCGGCAAGCCTAGTATTAAGGGTTAGAGTTAGTGCTAGGGTTATGAAGGGCAGAGAAGTTAAATTTGATGCTCATCAATAATGATATGAAGCTGTCATTGATACTGTATCCAAAAAGCCTTTTGATCAGTTTGAACTTAACCTCTTAAGTTCTCCTCAGTTCCCCTCTCATTTCAATTTGACCAAGACACCTTAATTATTTTTCATCTTTAACAAAGTCACCTTTTATCATGCCACAGATCAAATCTAAGGAAATAAAAATACTTGTACTCCAACTCCACATTTACACTATAAAACATTAGCAGTAATATAGAGTAAAAATCATTATATAACATCACTATTACAGTGCAAATGCATTTTGGTGCAAGTAGCCAATAGATTTGCAATTCATTGCTGTAAATACCATATACTACTGAATGAGAATCCATCATGGTATTGCAAAATTGCAGCGCTATGGAGTAAGAATAAGAGTATAGGGTTAATTCGATTGCTCTTTCAAAGGCTGACAGAAACATGATGAATTGAGTGACCTCCTCCTGTGCTGTATACTGCTATGATCTTGAATCCTATACTTCAGATTTTGATCCAGACTCCTCTTAAAGCTAGTAAATTTCTATACCAGTAACAATTTTCTTTTAAATGATATTTCATATTCCACACATCTACCACCAGAACAGAGACAGATAAAGACATTTGAGATTTATAGTTTTGTTTGAGGGTTGCCTCTATTCTGTTAGGTCCATAATCACAAGCTATGGCAAAGAATCTGCCCACATTAGTCAATCATTCAACATTTTAAAATGTTAAATAGAAACTCCTCCCAAAAGTTCCAAATGTCAGTGAATCTTTCAGCTTTCCTGAAAGGTGACATTGACACCAGGGAAGTCACATTTATTTACATCCCCAACTACACTGTTTGTGACTGAGCAGGATGCTCGACTGCTTCAGGGTGCATCAGAAATCAGTATGTAGTGCAGACAGATTTCCATCTTTGCAGCATACGAGTGAAGTAATTTAATATTTTACAACAGTTGGGTTTTTCCAGTTGCTTTCATGGTCAGAATATTTGATGTCGGCCCATACATTAGAGTTATTGAATGCAATTTCACAACTTGCCATGTTGTGACTTAAAATCGATCTCTTGACTACTAGTTAAGCATCATAACTCCAGCTCTACAATACTCAATCTCTTAACTTGGTTTTATCTAGAAATCATTCTTTATTTTTCTGAGTTCTTCCTAATACGTTCTCATGCATATGAATTTGAGACGGAAGTTTTACAATTGCCAACTTTGTGTTCCACATTGTTGCTGCACCTTCAATAATCTAAACCCCTCGTTCTAGAATTCTTCTCCAAACCTCTTCACCTCTCTAAGTCCTTTTGGGGACTCCTTAAGACCGCTCTGTCTGACCAAGCTTTTGGAGATTTGCTCCCACTCTCCTCTTGTGGCCCAAGTCATTTTTTTTTTGTTTTATAGCACCCTTGGGATATGTTTCAGATTAAACATGCTTTGTAAATGTAATTTGTCCTTGTTGTATTACCATTAATTGTAAGTTAAAACTATTTATGAATCTCTTAAAATATTACAGCCGTTTTTCTCTTCACTTCCTTGGAGATTCCAGGGAGTAAGCCATCTGTTCAAGTACTCTATATAATTAATTCATGGAGGTTATTCATAACGCATGCTTCACTAATTTCCACTGACCCATAATGTCCATTGTTATTTGTGCAGTTAGAGATGATGAATGCATTTAACAGTTCCACTAGTTCCGAATCCTCCTCAACGCTTCGATGTTGATCCTGAAAGAATTATTGCTCATTTTCTTAAAGTTATGTTTTATCTCATTATTCAGTAACTGATCTTGAATTTGCTTCCTGTTCCAATCTATCTTTTCACATCTCTAAGAATCTCATGTTGCTATTTACTTAAGTTTACTTTGGATTTAATCATCCCAAGACCTCTTATTTCTAACGTAAAATATATTTATTGTCAACACATTTCACATTTTCTGTACTAACAGGAATTTATGTTCAATATTAATAGTTTTCCACTGTTATTAATGTAAACTATTTTATTGAAGCCCCTTTAAATATGATCAGCTATCCTCATATTGGCTATAATTAGAATACACTATTAACATATTAACAGATGGTCCTGAGGCATAACTTGTCTATGCACCAATGCTCTCAGTTGTAAAACAGTAGACCATGAGTGTATACACAGGATTTTTGCAAGGAAACATGGAGATCTCAGACAGGCCACTTGGAAGATGATGCAACATTGTGAAGTTTCACTTTCCATCTAGGTTGCAAGAGCAGAGGTGAATCAAAAGGGCATGTTAACCTACACTGACCTCAGCAGTGTCTTAAACTGTATTAGATTTGACATGACAGTGCATTTTGCACCATTCTGTATCACAGGATGGAACAGGGGAAGTAAATATAATAAGTAAATCACATTTCTTTAGAACATAACAGCTGATGTAAACATGTTTTCTATGTTTCAATTAGCAGCTGAGGCTTCACTGTATTCTGCATGTATAAATTCAGGAATACTACTGGGATCATTTCTGTCAGATGTTTATGAAATAGTGACAAGCCACAAAATCCAACACTGATCCTGACATCAGATCAAAGCAATAAATGTCACTTTGACTTACTGCTTTAACAGAAACGAATTGCAGCAACATCCAGTTATAAATTAGATTCAAGGCTCTAAGTGTAGACATTTCAGTTCAAAACCTGAATACTGACCACCCAAATTGAATAAAATAGTCCATAATATGAGGATGCTAGCTTGCAATGTTACTGATTAACTAATGAAATCGATGAGAAAGAATAGTTTGGTATTAGAGACCAAATTCTGGATCTGTGGTGCTGGAAGAGCTCAGCAATTCAGGCAGCATCCGAGGACAGGCAAAATCAAAGTTGAGTTAAGGTGAAGAAAAAACATTTTGTCAAAGATTTTCTTCTTGCAATCTTCAGGACAATACACAAGAATACCGATTTAAGCAGAAAATGACATTTACAGTATATGGGAGGGGATTGCTAATTAGTTGGCAAGTGGACTCTAACTGGTAGAGGCATTGTCATGGAGAAGGTACTTATCAATGAATGATTGACTCAAATTTCAGAGCCAATATGATGCATGCAAGCTTTGGGTCCCAAAGCCCAGAGGATCAAATCAAACAGCATATTCCAATCGGCTAAATGCAATAAGCAAAATACTTACATACTCAATGTGCTTGACAACTCAATGTCTGACATTAAATGTGATTCTGCAATTGGCAGCATTTGTTGAATAATTCCAGGTATGAAGGATTGTTAGTTGAACTTGCAGTGTTGTATGCTCGGGTGTTCTGAAAGGTACACATATTAATGCACATAATATCTTCATGTTGTTTGCAGACAGACCGTGACTGTTTCAACTCTACAAAGTTGGTGACAGTCATTCAGCAAATTAATTCTCAGGGCAATGCCTTGACCACTCTGGGTCAATCTGTCGATTTTAAAATTTAGACTACCCTGGCAGTTAATTGTCAATCACTAGTTGGTACATTCTCCACAGCACTGCCTCGATCAAAGAGTTCACTTGCCAACCAATTAGCACTCTCAAAATCACAAAGTTGTCACAATGCAGGAGGAGGCCATTTGGCGTATTGTACCTACACTATCTCTTCAAACAAGCATCATTACCCAGTGCCAATCTCCTGCTTGTTTCACATTCCCTTGCACATTACTTCCATCCAAATCATCATCCAATGCCCTCTTGAATGACTCAATTGAACCTGCCTCCACAACATTTCAAGGCACTGTATTCCATACCCTAGCTACTCACTGTGTGAAAAAGCATTATTTCCTCACATCACCTTCACTTCCTTTACATATCAATTTAAATCTATGCTCTCTCATTCGTTTTCCTTTTAGAAGTAGGAATGGTTCTTCCATGTCCATTCTATCCAGCCTGCTCATGATCTTGAAACATCTTTCAAACTGCTTCTCAGCTGCCTTCTCTTCAAGAAAAACAGTTCCAGTTCAATCTACCTACATATCTAGTTTCTTCTTCCTGGAACCATTCTTGTAAAATGCTTCTGCATTCCCATAATGTAGTGCCCACAACATAACACAACTCTTGTTTGCACCGAGTATGAATGCTGGTTTTATCCTCGAATTGGTATTCTTGCAAGTTGTCCTGATGAATGCAAGGTGAAAAGCTTGGACAAAAATGTGTGTTCTTTCAGCAATACTCAGAAATGTCACTGAACTCTCTAACTGGGTACTTTTTTGGGTGTGGTTATTCATATTTTAAATGATTGAAATTTCCACAGACTGCTCTCGTCATTACAAAATATCTAAGATATGAGGGTGTGTGTGTTGGAAGGAACAGAGTAATGGGCAACCCATTTCCTGTTGTTTTTAAAATCTGCAGAGCATAGATTACTTTACATTCTGACTACTACAGAAAAATTGTCAACCTTAGAATGTTCATCAGTTCAATCAGCCATGGTTTTAAAAAAAAAGTCACAGGTACCTTGGTTTTTTATTCATCATGAATTGGAAAGCCAGGAAATTTCTTACAGCAGAGAATTGTGGTGAACTGGGTGCAGCAGCTCTTGGAAAACTCCAGGAACTGAACCAAATCATTTCTCACAATTAAGAACAAAGGAACTCAATCTGACCAGCCCACAGGAGGTGCCCAGTTGAACTAAACTTTCATTCTTCAATAAACGTACACACAGCAGTTTGAAATAATCATGCACCAAGCTTGAGTGAAAAAGGATATAACTCACTAATTAAATGATAATTGAAATAAAAAGAGCTCGAGTCAGATTTACTGCCACAAAAAACAGGATGCTGACAGGTAGTGCCAGAAGCCCTTAACTCCACTCTCTGGTTTACAAAATCCATTCCAGATTATAAAAGGATCAGCAATATGAGGCAGAAATCATGTTTGACTGTGGCCAAGAGATATTATGAGCAGTTGAACTAGTTAGATATATCCATCTGGTAAACCCAAGGCTATTGTCACTCAGATGACCTATTTAAGCAGCAGCTTTTTTTCTGGTAAGACCAAACCATTTGTCTTGCTACTGAAATGACATCTGTCCATCCTATACCTCTTCTGCCTTTTCAGGGACACCAAACTGACAGTCTCTGAAGCGCTTAAAGCTTTCCCAATGCAATTCAAGTCCTCACACATCACACTTAGCACTTTTCACTTCACAATATCACTTTTCACCACATCAAAATAAATCAATAGTGAACCACCTGAACTGCCAATCTCTGAAAATTCCATTCGCACCCCGACTTACCTTCAATACAATACACCAACAGAACTTCATCCTAATTTACAATGTAGTCACTCAACTTAGAATGTGGGGATTGCAGAACTGGGCGATGTGGGAAACAATACTTGGGATTTCAAATTCAGTGCTGAAAAAGTTAAGAAACCAAAACACTCCTTCCATACCTGTTTTATTCCCCTATCAGCATTTCAAACCTATGCACTGTCCATCCACTTTTATAGACTCAGACAGCACCAAATGCAGACCCTACAGCAACTGAATAAATCTACAAAGGCAACATCACCCTGATGTCAGATGAAAATGAACATACAATTTCATGACAGACAGGTTTTTCGCACAAAGAGACAGTCTTGTTTTACACTGGAAGTTATACAAACAATACAGTAGTTTGAAACTCAATTCAAATAGGAGCAATTCAAGATACAAGTAATATGGTGTGTTCAAACTAACTAGATGGCCTATCCCACCTTCCTTTATGCTCCTGTGAAAGTCACAACAGTATTTACAGAATGAATTTAAATGTTTTCTATGGTATGCTATTGTTTTCTATGGTATGCTATTGTCTTCAGACTTTGTTTTAAACTCCATTCTCCACCCCTCCCCATGGCAACAGCCTGAAGCTAAACCAGATTGTTCATAATCTTGCTGTCATGTGACCTTCAAAATGAGCAATTGGCCACATATCCAGTCTAAGTCAGCTATTTCTATCTTCATAACTTTGACCTTATCTAAAGTTTGTTGAAATCCTCATCTATGCCTTCAATTATCTCGAGACTAAACTATTCCAAAAGGACTCTGGCTCATCTCTCACGTTCTACATCCCTAAACCGGACGTTATCCAAAGTTTTGTTGTACATGTCATAATCAAGTTCCTCTCACCCATCACCCCTGCTTTCACTGACCAAAACTGATTCCTCGTCAAGCAATGAATTTCTCACCTTCAAGTCAGAACCTGAAATATTGAACATTCCTTTGGAATAGCCAAACTCGTGGTAGGAAAACATTTAGCCCCTCACCAGTCATGGTGCCAACGTCAGCTGCCTGACATGACATTTGTGGCACTGTCGACTAGTGGCCCAGGAGCACACTTGCCATCCAAGAATGGTGTGTGGGCTCCCAGCGCTACAAAGCAGTGACGAAAGGCAACGAAGTTTAGCCTAGCAGTGATGTCTTGTCATTATTGAAGAACTGACTCTCCACTGCCATAGCAGTTGTGAAGGGGAGATCCCAAATGAGATGGCAATATAGTTGCAGGATTCTTTTCTTGAAGCTGAAGTGACGACAAGTTGCTCAATTACTGTTATAGATGGGTTGGTATCTATTTTTGGCAGCAGTAATTGTGCCACATCAGACAATGTCATTGTCAGAAGAGCCCATGCCAAAGGAATGTTGGCTATTCTGTAAACTGGCATGAGCCTTTCAACATTTCCAAAATTTTTCCAATCAATGATTTGCAAACAAAGACGACAGACTATTGCACATGGTGCAAGCAGAGCAGCATGATAAGCAGAAGCAGAAACAGAAACTGACTTCATGCCAAGTTTCATGGAGAAGCACCAGTCTTAAACATCTGCCTCCCTGATGCCAAACAATGTTTGGTACAATGCTGGAAACTGACTTCATCATAGGTAACCGTGTTCACAGAAAAAAGCACTCAGAAGACAAGTTATAATACACACATTCACTGCTCTTGTATAAGCTGTGACCTGTGGGTGGGGTTGCGAGTAACTTTGCCAGGCAACTCCCTATTTATTTTTGAAATTAAACAAGCTAACTTCAGTTTTACTCTGTCCAGGCAATGATCCAAACATTGCCATAATTCTGCAGAGTTAAAGAAATTTGCACCTTTGGACTTAAATTGATATGCATTGCCAATAAAAACTGCTATTCTAAAGTTTCTATTCTCCAAAACATGGATTTGTATTGGATCCTGTGGGTTAGGTTAGATTATGAAGTACTATCAGATTTCTGAACACAATACAGGAACTGTTTTGTCATATTTTATACATCTTCATATGTTTACACAAGCTTCTTACGAACTACAGCAGTATGACTAACCAGTGGATATGGTTTGCTTTGTAAAGCATATTTGACATTCATTCTTTTCATAACTTCGTGTTGACATGGAATTATATTACAGCATGTGCAGTGCAGAGAGTACTTACTCATCTTAAATTTAACAAAAGTATCAAATTTTTAAAAATTACTCTATAAAATGTTCAGGTTGCTCTGAATGAGGGAGGAATACAAATGCCGCTTTGATAGTAAAAATATGTTCAATTCTCTAGTGAAAACCGGAACAAAAAGATTACACTTGCCACCTTTACACAGAGCGGCACTAATTGACCATCACTGGAACTTTCATCGTCTCAGCCAGGATCAATGCATCTACCCATGATGGAAAATATCCATACTAAGCACAAACTGAATGCTGACTGAGATCAAAACATCAAATCAGGACTAATCACAAAGATAACATTGTGGTGGCTCTCACCCCAGGTGACAGAATTCAAAGTAAAAGGGCAGGCAAGTTGAAAGCAGCAGGCACCACCACAACAGACATGGTGATTAGTCATGACTCTTGCATGGAATGAAGCACCATAGCATTGGCATCCAGCCTGAAAATCTGAGAAGACGCAAAATTAGAGTGCAGTCATTCATTAATAAATACACCAACATTCTTCAATTTGTTTACATCAAAGTGAACTGGGGATCAAAAAGGAACATGGTAAAATATTTATCTTGCCCGGTCTTTAAAGATAACAGAAATTAAAAGTAGAGATAAAAGAAATTGAGTAATACTGTGAGATAAATAGTCCTGACAGAAGTAAATGATCCTCAATGAATTTCTGAAATGGGCTGGTATACTGCAACAAAATATGACAATGACAGAAGGCTGGGTTGAAGAGCTTGCTTCTTGGGAGCTTAAGAGCAGGCCAGAGTACAAGTAAAGAATTCAATTACATAGTGCAGTGATAGATAAACTGGATGCTGCTTTGGGAAGTGTGAGAAGATGATATTGTCCACCGTCATGCTGGAACTTTGCGCTGCAAGTGATTGGAGATGGTACAATGAGATCAAGGGATCTGTAGATTTCCAAAATGCTATAAAAGGGTGGAATGAATAACATGCCTTTGTCCCAGATTTTAAAATTGATCTTGAGCACGATATCTTCAGTCTTTGTAGGTGGAATCAAAACCAGGCTGAGAGAGAGAAATGCAGATGTTTCGCAAGTGTGCATTTCCAAATTCTGTCCAGGCTATGCAACATAAATAAATAATGGAGATGACGCTTCATTGACACCAAATCAACTGGCCAGGAGCTGTCCACATTTGTTGACATTGCTCTTCTCCAGGAGATTGTATCGGCCAACGCTTGACCAAACTGTGACACTGCTGTCAGCTACTTTGTAAAGAGCAAATAACCACCATGAACATTGTGTTAAACTATTATTGAGACAATAAATTGAAATGCCTGTCACAACCTCCGATCAGTTCACATCTCTTTGTTTTTGAGTGTACAGCATTCTCTTACTTGCATCTGTATCTACACAGCAAGCTTGAATGGCAATTCCAAAGACACTACGTGCAATGGAGCCTTTTAGCTATGAAGTGAGTCTGGGTAAGCTTGGGTTGTTCTATTTAGAGTACAGAAGATTGAAGGAGTACCTGATAGAGGTGTAAAAGTTTGAGGGAGATGGACAGGGTGGATAGAAAGCAGCCGTCCCTCTTATTTGAAGGGTCAAGAACTTGGAAAGGAAACGGAGTAACCTCATTTGGGAATGAAATAAAGAGAAGCAAAAATTGGTTTGAGACCCATCTGTAGAAGTGACTCCTGTCATTGAAGCAAAGTGCGCAGCTCACTTGGCTTACAATCCATCTCCTAACTTGAAAGCACGTGGCAACGTCAGGAAAGCCAAGGTGGTTGTGCAGAAGACAGCAAGGTATTGTAGCAACAGTTATTGAATCAATGTGAAGAAATACAAACTGCCCGTGACAACGATTGACTTTGTACTATAAATGAGAATATCAGAATGGACTTGTTCTTGCCACCACCATAAATACTCCTTTGAAGTTTGCAGATGGAGAAGTACAAACTGGCCTGCTTTGGACAGCATTAATCCATGTTACATCCACATGACACTGATACTTCTCCCTGGGCTTGAAGTTCTGCTGCAGCTTAAGAGTTGGACTCAGACCCCTCATTATCAGAGTTTGACAAGGCCACTGATTTCCTAACAGCACAGACAACACCTGGCAAGGACAGAATATCATACGACAAAACGGAAAGCCCCATCTGCTGTAATGACATCTTTTCCTTTGCTGGAGGAAAGGCACTGTGCCAGAAGATAAATGTCATGTAAACAGCATCACATTGTACAAGAACAAAGGCAATCGAAGGGAGTGTTACAAATGCCAGAGATCTCTCTCATCTGAATCATTAGGTAGGGCTTTGTCAGACTCAGAACTGAAAATGTGCTGCTGGAAAAGCGCAGCAGGTCAGGCAGCATCCAGGGAACAGGAGAAT
>NC_057714.1:77713380-77730224 GCF_004010195.1 Chiloscyllium plagiosum
AAACGTCGATTCTCCTGTTCCCTGGATGCTGCCTGACCTGCTGCGCTTTTCCAGCAACACATTTTCAGCTCTGATCTCCAGCATATGCAGACCTCACTTTCTCCTTTGTCACACTCATTCTACTGAAGGTCCATGAACAAGTGGGCAGGACCGGCAGCTTAATGTTCCTGGATTCAAATGCTACAGGAAGGATAGAAAGGGAGGCAAGAGAGGAGGGGGAGTACTGTTTTTGATAAGGGATAGCATTACAGCTGTACTGTTCTGAGAATACATCAAGTCAAGTTATTTGGGTGGAACGGAGAAATAAGAAAGGGATGATCACTTTACTGAGATTGTATTATAGACCAACAAACCCCACCCCTCCACCCCCAACCCCACCATCAAGCCACCCAACTTCAGAAATGAGATAACAAGGATCCAGAGAAAGAATATTCCTGTCAGGGTGAAAAGGAAGGCTGGTAGGTATAGGGAATGCTGGATGACTAAAGAAATTGAGGGTTTGGTTAAGAAAAAGAAGGAAGCATATGTCAGGTATAGACAGGATAGAGATAGAGTGAATCCTAAGAAGAGTACAAAGGCAGTAGGAGTATACTTAAGAGGGAAATCAGAAGGGCAAAACAGGGACATGAGATAGCTTTGGCAAATAGAATTAAGGAGAATCCAAAGGGCTTTCACAAATATATTAAGGTCAAAAGGGTAACTAGGGAGTGAATAAGGCGGCCTTTGTGTGGAGCCACAGAAAATGGGGGAGATACTAAATGAATATTTTGCATCAGTATTTACTGTGGAAAAGGATATGGAAGATATAGACTGGAGGGAAATGGATGGTGACATCTTGCAAAATGTCCAGATTACAGAGGAAGTAGTGCTGGATGTCTTGATACGGTTAAAGGTGGATAAATCCCCAGCACCTGATCAGGTGTACCCGAGAACTCTGTGGGAAGCTAGAGAAGTGATTGCTGGGCCTCTTGCTGAGATATTTGTATCATCGATAGTCAGTAAGACGTTCGACAAGGTTCCCCGTGGGAGACTGATTAGCAAGGTTAGATCTCATGGAATACAGTGGGAACTAACTATTTGGATACAGAACTGGCTCAAAGGTAGAAGACAGAGGGCGCTGGTGGAGGGTTGGTTTTCAGGCTGGAGACCTGTGACCAGTGGAGTGCCACAAGGATCAGTGCTGGGTCCTCTACTTTTTGTCATTTACAGAAATGATTTGGATGCAAGCATTAGAGGTACAGTTAGTAAGTTTGCAGATTACACCAAAATTGGAGGTGTAGTGGACAGCGAAGAGGGTTACCTCAGATTACAACAGGATCTGGACCAGATGGGCCAATGGGCTGAGGAGTGGCAGATGGATTTTAATTTAAATAAATGCGAGGTGCTGCATTTTGGGAAAGCAAATCTTAGCAGGACTTACACACTTAATGGTAAGGTCCTCAGGAGTGTTGCTGAGCAACGAGACCTTGGAGTGCAAGTTCATAGCTCCTTGAAAATGGAGTCAAGGTAGATAGGATAGTGAAGAAGGCGTTTGGTATGCTTTCCTTTATTGGTCAGAGTATTGAGTACAGGAGTTGGGAGGTCATGTTTCGGCTGTACAGGATATTGGTTAAGCCACTGTTGGAATAGTGCGTGCAATTCTGGTCTCCTTCCTATCGGAAAGATGTTGTGAAACTTGAAAGGGTTCAGAAAAGATTTACAAAGATGTTGCTAGGGTTGGAGGATTTGAGCTACAGGGAGAAGCTGAACAGGCTGGGGCTGTTTTCCCTGGAGCGTCAGTGGCTGAGGGGTGACCTTATAGAGGTTTACAAAATTATGAGGGGCATGGATAGGATAAATATACAAAGTCTTTTTCCTGGGGTCAAGGAGTCCAGAACTAGAGATCATAGGTTTAGAGTGAGAGGGGAAAGATATAAACGAGACCTACCGGGCAACTTTTTCACGCAGAGAGTGGTACGTGTATGGAATGAACTGCCACAGGATTTGTTGGATGATGGTACAATTGCAACATTTAAGAGGCATTTGGATGGGTGTATGAATAGGAAGGGTTTGGAGGGATATGGGCCGGGCGCTGGCAGGTGGGCCTAGATTGAGTTGGGATATCTGGTCAGCATGGATGGGTTGGACCGAAGGGTCTGTTTCCATGCTGTACATCTCTATGACTCTAAGTAGTCAGTAGGAAATTGAGAAACAAATTTATAAGTAGATTTCAGTTATCTGTAAGTCCAACAGGGTGGTTATGATAGGGGATTTTCAAACATAGACTGGGATTGCCATTGTGTTAAAGGTTTAGATGGACAGGAATCTGTGAAGTGTGTACAGGAACATCTTCTGATTCAGTATGTGAATGTAAAAACTAGAGAAGGTGCAAAGCTTGACCTATTCCTGGGAAATAAGGCAGGGCAAATGACTGAAGTATCAGTGGGAGAGCACTTTGGGGTCAGTGACCATAATTCTATTAGTTTTAAAATACTGACGGAAAAGGATAGACCAGATCTAAAAGTTGAAGTTCTAAATTAGAGAAAGGCCAATTTCCACCGTATTAGGCAAGAACTTTTGAAAGCCGACTGGGGGCAAATGCCCGCAGGTAAACGGACAGCTGGAAAATGGGAAGCCTTCAAAAATTAGATAACGAGAGTCCAGAGACCAAATATTCCTGTCAGGGTGAAAGGAAAGGCTGGTAGGTATACAGAATGCTAGATGACTACAGAAATTAAGGTTTTGGTTAAGAAAATGAAGGAAGCATATGTGACATATAAACAGCAGAGATCGAGTTAATCTTTAGAAGACTATAAAGGCTGTAGTAGTATACTTAAGAAAATAAGGAGGGCTAAAAGGGGACATGGGATAGCTTTGGCAAAATGGATTAAGGAGAATACAAAGGGATTTTCTAAATATGTTAAGGACAAAAACTAGGGAGAGAATAGGGCCCCTCAAAGACAGCCCACATGTGGAGCCGCAGGAGAGGGGAAAGATACTAAACGAGTATTTTGCACCGGTGTTTACTGTGGGGAAGGACATGGAAGATATAGAATGTGGGGAAATAGATGGTGACACCTTGAAAAATATCCATATTACAGAGGTGGTGGTGCTGGATGTTGTCAAATGCTTTCATAGGTTAAGATGAGTCATAGAGTCATAGGGTCATAGAGATGTGCAGCACGGAAACAGACCCTTTGGTCCAACTCGTTCATGCCGACCAGATATCCCAACCTAATCTAGTCCCATTTGCCAGCACGTGGCCTATATCCCTCTAAATACTGCCTATTCATATACCCATCTCTATACCTTTTAAATATTGCAATTGTACCAGCCTCCACCACTTCTTGTGGCAGCTCATTCCAAACAAGCACCACACTTTATGGAAAGATTGCCCTTAGGTCTCTTTTATATCTTTCCCCTCTCATCCTAAACCTATGACCTTAAGTTCTAGACTCCCCGACCCCAGGTAAAAGACCTTGACTGTTTATCCTATCCATGCCTTTCATGACTTTATAAACCTCTATGAGGTCACCCCTCAGCCTTCAACACTCCAAGGAAAACAGCCCCAGCCGATTCAGCCTCTCCTTATAGCTCAAATCCTCCAACTCTGGCAACATCCTTGTAAACCTTTTCTGAACCCTTTCAAGTTTCACAACACTCTTCGAAAGGGAGACCAGAATTGCACGCAATAATCCAAAAGTGGCCTAACCAACATTCTGTACAGCCGCAACATGACCTCCCAACTCCTATACTCAATACTCTGACCAATAAAGGAAAGCATACCAAATGCCTTTTTCAATATCCTATCTACCTGTGACTCCACTTTCAAGGAGCTATGGAACCTGCACTCCAAGGTCTCTTTGTTCAGCAAACTCCCGAGGACCTTACCATTACGTATATAAGTCCTGCGAAGATTTGCTTTCCCAAAATGCAGCACCTTGCATTTATCTAAATTAAAATCCATCTGCCACTCCTCAGCCCATTGGCCCATCTGACCAAGATCCCGTTGTAATCTGAGGTAACCTCCTTCGCTGTCCACTGCACCTCCAATTATCATCTGCAAGCTTATTAACTATGTCTCCTATGTTCATAGGTTCCCCATGGGAAACTATTTAGCAAGGTTAGATCTCATGGAATACAGGGAGAACTAACCATTTGGATACAGAACTGGCTCAAATGTAGAAGACAGAGGGTGGTGGTGGAGGGTTGTTTCTCAGACTGGAGGCGTGTGACCAGTGGAGTGCCACAAGAATATGAGAGGGAAAAGATTTGAAAAGGACCCAAGGAGCAACTTTTTCACAGAGGGTGGTACGTGTAGGAATGAGCTGCCAGAGGAAGTGGAGGAGGCTAGTACAAAGACAAATGGATGGGCATGTGAATGGAAAGGGTTTAGAGGGATTTGGGCCAAGTGCTGGCAAATGGGACTAGATTAGGTTAGGATATCTGGTCAATATGGACGAGATGGACTGAAGGGTTTGTTTCCATCTCTATGATTCTAGTCAACAGAATGTTCTCTCACATACAAAGACATTTCAGAGCATGAAGATCTAGAATTCATTCACTTCAGGCCACAAAGGAGGTGCAGAGGGCAGCAAACATCATACTCCTTTGCTTTTTTGGTTCTCATAAAAGTATATGTGGCAGTGAGTAGATTGGACTTCTATGTCATAGAAGCATAAGATCAGCATTGCTCCCAAGCTGCGTAGTCTTAGACAGTCCTTCCCTGATTACAGGACAGCACAGTGGGTCCGTGGTTAGCATTTGTGCCTCACAGTGCCAGGCACCCAGGATCAATTCCACCCTCGGGCAACTGTCTGTGTGGAGTTTGCACATTCTCTAGTGTCTGCGTGGGTTTCTACCAGGTGCTCTGATTTCCTCCTGCAGCCAAACAACAGGGAACTTAGGTGGATTGAGCAATGCTAAATTGTCCATAGTGTCTGGGACAGGTGGGTTAATGATGGGAAATGCAGGATTACAGGGATAGGTAGGGAGGTGGGTCTGGGTGGGATGCTCTACAGAGGATCAATGTGGATCCATTGGGCCAAATGGCCTGTTTCCACATTGTAGGGATGTTATAATAAAAAAACATTCGGCATACCACTCAGAACAATAGCTCCACCTGCATCTCCAAATCATGTCCACCTGTAATAGTTTTAGTATCAAAAATGGAGTGAAGCATAGCTCTGTCTTACTCCGTTTGATATCTTTCTCTTTATCACATAGAGCTATGTTTTCCCAGCTTACATGGAAGGAGTGCACATCCACACACAATCAGACAGGACACTCCTTAAATCTGAAAGCTGAAACTGGAGCATGTCCTGATCAGAGAGCTTCTGTAGACTGTGATGCTGCACTTATCGCCCACACAGAAGGCCAGCTCAAAAGACATCTGGATCAACTGTCCGACGTCTGCGTCATGTTCTCCCTCACCAGAAGTGTTAAGAAAACTGACTTTTTGGAACAAAGTGTGTCTCAGCCTGAGATCAGATTCAACAGCACACTAGTGGAAACAATCTGAAAATTCTGCTACCTTAAATCTACAGTGTAACAGGGAAAAAGTGAGGACTACAGATGCTGGAGATCAGAGTCAAACAGTGTGGCACTGGAAAAGCACAGCCGGTCAGGTAGCATCCGAGAAGCAGGAGTGTTGACATTGAGCATAAGCTCTTCTTCAGGAATGAGTCGACGTTTCAGGCATAAGCCATTCATCAGGAATGATCAAGGGCTTATGCCTGAAACATTGATTACCTTAAGTTAAACTTGCAGGCTGAGTCGGTAGTTAGGAAGGCAAATACAATGTGTCATTCACCTCAAGAAAATTAGAACATAAAAACAGGCATGTACTTCTGAGGTTTTAAAAGGCCCTGGTCAGACCACATTTACAGTAATGTGAGCAATTTTGGGCCCTATTCTTCAGGAAAGATGTATTCACCCTGGAGCAAGTCCAGAGGAGGTTCCCAAGAATGATCCCAGGAATGAACGTCTTAACATAGGATTAGATTAGATTAGATTACTTACAGTGTGGAGGGAACATCTGAAACTATGTGGCTATACTCGATGGAGTTTAGAAGGATGGGTAGGTATCTGATTGAAACTTACAGAATACTGAACAGCCTAGACAGAGTGGATGTTGGAAAGATGTTTCCATTTGTAGGAGAGATGAGGACCTGAGGGCACCGCCTTAGAATAAAGGGAAGATTTTTTAGAATGTAGATAAAGAGAAACGTCTTTACCCAGATTGCATAGAATCTGTGGAGTTCATTGCCAAAGACGACTGTAGAGGCCAGGTCAATGTGTATATTTAAAACAGAGATAGATAAGCTCTTGATTGCCAAGGGGACCAAAGGTTATGGAGAGAAAGCAAGAAAATGGAGTTGAAAAACCTATCAGCCATGATTTACTGGTGGAGCAGATTCAATGGGCCAAATGACCTAATTCTGCTGTTATGTTTTATGGTCTAGCCAGCAAAGATTGCTTGTATGCCCATGCCAGCAAAGCTGAATGAAAGATAGCTACATCTCCATGGATATGCAATACTGGGAGGAAACAATGCAGAGATTACATTCTAAGGCTCCAATTCAAGGATGCTATTGAGAGAGACATGAAAGCCCTCGATAATCGCAAACAGGAAATTCCAGCTGAAGGTCAATACAAATGGCAGCACCAGCTGTCAGTAGGAGTTCAGCATCATAATGATGTGGTGTCAAAAGCTGCAAAGGAGATAGCAGACTGCAAACCAAGTGTCAGCCGAGATCATCCCATACTAACATCAACAACTTCATGTGCCATACTTGCAACAAACTTTGTTTTTCCAGAATTGGCTTGTGCTTCATTAACCAAAAAGCAGATAATCTCATTAGACCTCACCTAACCTCAGGTTGCATTTCCATCATCACTCACAAATGGAAAGATGTCAAGCATGTAGATGAATGACCAGTTTAACCAGTATTGATGGTGCTGACTCAGAGAAAAACCAGTGACTTTGTTCTCCCATTAGTACCATGAGGCCTCAGTTTAATGTACCACCAATAATGCAACATTCACTGTGCAATAAATGCAAGGGTTTTCAAGTCTACGAGTGAAACTAATTCATGCAGAGAGAATGTACACATTTGCCTCGAAGGGACATATCCCCCGTTCTCAATCCACAAAGCTGATGGGCAAGTGGCCTTATTTTAGTTCCATGTTTATTCACAATTCTAAAAATGTCAACATTTCTCAACAATTAATACAAATATATTAATATTTTAAATCAAATGCATATGTGCTTATCATGCATACATTTGTATTTTTTTACTTGCAGCAGTTATAAATGAGGGACAAGGCTGTAGATAATTCTACAATCTTGAGATAAGGATAACTCATTTGCTTCTCTATCTCCAGGATGAATGGCTGTGCCATGAACTTTGAATGGTCCCTTCATTACACATTACTGGCACCTCATGATGAAAAGTACACCATCTGGGCCTGAACTTAACCCAGTACGTCAGCCATACACATCTGGTATCAACACTACTGCTGTCAGCTAAATAACCTGGTAGAGCCGAGAAGGCCTTTTCACTAAAGTACAGCATACATATTATGATCTTATTATTGCTATTGAATGGTTTCATCAATAATATTTCAAAACATTACTGAACAAATAATGAAAGAGCTCTTTGACAATCATTTATGATCTATATCGTCTACTGCCATCAAGTACATCAATAGTTAATTTACATGACTTGCCATCTGGATGCATTATGCAAGTGTGGAACTGGGCTGAATGCCAAAAATGTAATGCAGAGTCGGGTTATCAGATGTTAGGAAATAGACAGGGATATCTTCCTATTGTTTTCTGTGGCAGCCTGCTTTTTGTTTTAACTTCGTTCTTCCTTTTGCTGAAAAGCTAAATATTTGAACAAAACTAGGCAAGTATGATTCCAACATTATAAGATCACAGTTCACATATGGCTGTTGACAAATATTAAGTTATGTATAAGCACTTTTAACAGATCTCCAACTACTTTGTCAGGTAGTAAAGACTCTACTATTTTTTTCATGCGACTGATGGGAGACCACTTGTCAAGTCAGCATTTGTTGCTCATCCCTAATGCCCTTGAACTGAGTGGTTTGATAAGCTTTCAGAACCCAATTAAAAATCACAGAACTGAAACAGGTGTCATAATTTTACTGAAGACTTGCTGAAAAAAAATTGACAGTTTACAACAAATGGCGTTGCTTTGCAGTGTTTGAAAGGATTAACATTTTTGTAACTTGGATTTGTGTCAAAAAAATAATTGCTACAGATGTGTTAGAAAAACAATAGAGTTAGGTCAACCACATTGCTGTTGTTTTGGAATGTCAGATTCAGTCAGAATGGAAGATTTCCTTCCCCAAATGAGGATGAAGAATTAGGTGGATTTTGGGAACGATAAATGGCTGTTGTCATGGTCATCACTGGGATTATCCACATTGCAGAATATCGCTACACGAGTCTTGCAGCAAGATGTCCTAGGCCTAACCACCTTCAGCTGCTTCATCAATGACCTTCCCTCCATCATAAGATCAGAAGTGCGGATGTTCGCCAATGATTGTACAATGTTCAGCACCATTCACAACTTCTCAGATAATGACGCAGTCCATGTTCAAATGCAGCAAGACCTGGACAAAATTCAGGTTTGGGCTGACAACGGCCAAGCAAAACTCACTCCAGACAAGTGCCAGGAAATGGACATCTCCAACAAAATAGAATCTTACCATCGATCCTTGACATTCAATAGCATTATCATCAGTGAATACCCCATTATCAATGTCCTGGGGTTACCATGCACCAGAAACTGGATTGGACTAGCCATATAAATAAGAGCAGATAAGAGCAAATAAGGCTGGGAATCCTGCAGTGATCAACTCACACCCTAACTCAGCAAGTGAAGAAGCATTCTTCTCAGAAGGGAATAAGCCAAGCATGATTAACCAAGGAAATTAAGGATAGCATCAAATTTAAAGAAAAAAACATGTAATTTGACATATAGTAGTGTTAAAACAAAGGATTCATAAAGTTTTAAAAGCCAACAAAAAATTATCAAAATACAAAGTGAAAATAAACAGAGCAAACTAGCATGTAATATAAAAATAACGGTAAGAGCTTCTTTAATTATTTAAATAGAGGTCAAGGTGAACTGGAGACCATAAAGGGAATGAGGCAGAGGAATAATAATGGGGAACCAGGAATTGGCAGAGGAATTGAATAAATACTTTTCATCAGTCTTCATAATGGAGGACATGCATAGAATCTCAACAATAATAAATAATCATAGGGCTAAAGTGAGAGGAGTGAATAAATACAATAACTTGCTTTACAGAAAACGTACTAGGGATAATAATGTGGCTAAAGGCTGATATTTCCCCAGTCAAGATTAGAGTGGTGCTGGAAAAGCACAGCAGGTCAGGCAGCATCTGAGAAACAGGAATATCGACATTTCCTGATGAAGGGCATTTGCTCCTCAGATGCTGCCTGACCTGCTGTGCTTTTGCAGCACCACTCTAATCTTGACTCTGATCTCGAGCATCTGCAGTCCTCACTTTTCCCTGATACATCCCCAGGCTTGATGGACAACAATGGAGGATTTTAAAACAATTCTGTTCAGAGACAGTAGGTACCTAATATTCCAAGAATCCTTAGACTTGAGAAAAGTCACAGAATTAGTAAATTACCAATGTAACACTCGTATTCAAAAGAAAGGGAGACAACAAAAACAGTAATGTATAAACCAGTTGGCTTAACAACAGTCTTTAGGAAAATCCTAGAGTCTATTATCAAGCATGTAATAGTGGAGCATTTAGACATACATGATATGATCAAACAGAATCAGCATGGCTTCATGAAAGGGAAAATCATGCTTGATAAATTTATTACAGTTCTTCAAGGAGCTAACAAGCAGTATAGATAAAGGGGAGCCGATAGATGTAATATATGTGGATTTCCAAAAGGAACAGACACTGCATGTGTGCCTACTCAATAAAGATAAAAGCCCATGATGTTAGTGTTATATATTAAAAGTCAAAGAGTGAGGATAAGGGGAGCATTTTAAGGCTAGTAACCTGTCAGCAGTGGAGTGCGGCTGGGATCATTTCTAGGACCACAATTATTTACAACATAGTTGATGATTTGGGTGAGGAGAGTGAATGTACTATCGCGAAGTTTGCACAAAAATAGGTCAGAAGGCAGATAGTGGAGATAGCACAATGAATATACAGAGAGATAGAGGCAGGTTATGAGAGCAGACAAAACTTGGCAGATGGAATAAAATGTGGGAAAATGTGTGCTATTGCTCTTTATCAGAAAGAACGAAAGAGCTGATTATTGTTCAAATGGGGAAAGACTACTGAAAGCTGCAACACAGAGGGATCCGGAGTCCTAGTGAATGAATCAC
This sequence comes from Chiloscyllium plagiosum, assembly GCF_004010195.1. Classification (NCBI taxonomy): domain Eukaryota; kingdom Metazoa; phylum Chordata; class Chondrichthyes; order Orectolobiformes; family Hemiscylliidae; genus Chiloscyllium; species Chiloscyllium plagiosum. The sequence goes on from NC_057714.1 coordinate 77,723,778, forward strand.
AAAAAGCTAGCATCTAAATTCAGCAAATAATAGGGAAGGCGAAAGAAATGCTCGCCTTTATTTCAAAGGGAGTATAAAAATAAAATGATCTTGCTAAAACTATATAAAGCATTAGTTAGGTCACAGCTGGAATATCGTGAACTGTTTTGATCTCATGTATGGAAAAAATTAAAAATCGCAAAACACTACATTATAGTCCAACAGGATTATGTGGAAGCACATACTTTCGAATCACAGTCCAACACCGGCACCTCCACATTATGTATGGAAAGATATGGTGACAGGAGACAGCCCAGTGAAGGTTCATTAGGTTTGGAGGGATTTCCATATGAGGAGGGGTTGTGTAAGTTAGACTTGTTGAAGCTTACAAGAATGACGGAAGACCTAATTGAAACATACAGGATGAGCGGAGCTTGGCAGAGTAGACGTGTAAAGGTTGTTTTCTATTGTGGGAGAATCTAGCAGCAGAGGGCATACTCTCAGAATAAATGGTTAAGCAGTTAAGGAGAAGGGCAGGATGATTTTATTTCTGAGGGTATTCAACCTGCGGAATTCTTTACTGGAGAAGGATGTCAAGGCACTGGGTCATGAAGCATATTCAAGCCTGAGGCAGACACATTTTTCTTAAACAGTTAGAGTCAAGTAATCAAGTGTCATAGAGATGTACAGCATGGAAACAGACCCTTTGGTCCAACCCGTCCATGCCGACCAGATATCCCAACCCAATCTAGTCCCACCTGCCAGCACCCGGCCCATATCCCTCCAAACCCTTCCTATTCAAATACCCATCCAAATGCCTCTTAAATGTTGCAATTGTACCAGCCTCCACCACATCCTCTGGCAGCTCATTCCATACACGTACCACCCTCTGTGTGAAAGATTTGACCCTCAGGTCTCTTTTATATGTTGCCCCTCTCACCATAAACCTATGCCCTCTAGTTCTGGACTCCTTGACTTTCAAGTTTCACAACACCTTTCCGATAGGAAGGAGACCAGAATTGCACGCACTATTCCAACAGTGGCCTAACCAATGTCCTGTACATCCACAACATGACCTCCCAACTCCTGTACTCAATACTCTGACCAATAAAGGAAATCATAGCAAACGCCTTCTTCACTATCCTATCTACCTGCGACTGTATCTTCAAGGAGCTATGAACCTGCACTCCAAGGTCTCGTTGTTCAGCAACATTCCCTAGGCCCTTACCATTATGTGTATAAGTCCTACTAAGATTTGCTTTCTCAAAATGCAGCACCTCGCATTTATCTGAATTAAACTCCATCTGCCAATTCTCAGCCCATTGGCCCACTGATTAAGATCCCATTGTACTCTGAGGTAACCTTCTTCGCTGTCCACTACACCTCCAATTTTGGTGTCATCTGCAAACTTGTCATTGTGATAAAGCAAAAAAATTGTTGTTGAGGATCATCAGATCAGCCATGATCTAATTTACTGGCCAAGCATACTCGATGGGCTGAATAGTCTACTTTTTCTCCTGCATCTTATGGTCTACTGTTAGCATCTTGCCCAAGAAGGAGACATTTTTAGACAGGTCGTTATCTTGCAAACATACAGGCCTTCGAGCCTTTTCAGTTTAAGGACACTGCAACAGTTGATCAGTGATCGTGTTTTCAACTATTTTTATAATATCATTGCAAACATTCCATTTCACGTTTGCTCTTCTGATTTGACACCAGATTAAGTATGTAGCACAATTACCGAGTTAAATGTAGCTTTGGTACAGGACTTCCATCACAGACAAACGGCGCAACTCATAGAAACAAAGGACTATGGAGCAAAACAAGGTACAAATATTAAGCTTCCTCCGCTCTTCCTCAACACATTTTCTTCATCTCAACCTCGGAAAAACATTCTGTATTATCCCTGTGTTTAATGAGGTTTTATTAATTGACATCAATTCTGGTCAGGTTTTGCAGCATTCTCACAAGTCAGAAGGAGGCCATTCAGTGAGAGTGGATAAAGTGTGGAGCTAAAAAATGTACAGCAGGTCAAGCAGCAGCAGAGTAGAAGGGGAGTCGATACTTCAGGTCAGAATCTTCCATCTGGACTGGGGGAGGGGAAGGGTGCTGCAAGATAAATAGAGAGGGGGGATGGAGCTGGGGGAAAGGTGGCGGGTCGGTGATACGTGGATGTAGGTAGTAGGTGGCTGTGAGTGATCAGTGGGAAGAAAGATGGACAGGTAGGGTCAGGCTAAGGGGGCAGAGTGGAGAGGGAGGGCTGGGTCTGAGATGAGGTGGGGGTGGGGAGACTCGAAAGCTGGTGAATTTTATGTGAAGACCATTTGGTTGTAAGCTCCCGAGGCAGAAGACAAGGTGTTATTCCTCCAGTTTGCATGTTGCCTTGTATTGACAGTGGAGGTGGCCCAGGATGGACATGCTGTTCGGCAAGTGGGAGAGCAAGTTGAAATTGATGGCAACTGGAAGGTGGGGTTGATTGGAGCATATGGACCACAAACGTTCCCTGAACCAGTTCCCGAGTTTGCTCTGTCTCTCTGATGTACAGGAGACCACATCAGGAGCAATGGATGCAATAAATCTCTACAGGACACGAATCTCTACCAGACTTGGAATGATTTGTTGGGGCCTTGGATGGAAGTCTAGGGGGAGGTGTGGGGCCACAGAGGAAGGTTCCAAGCGTGGAGAAGGGGTTGGTGAGGAGTGTGGACCTCACGAGGAAACACAGAAGAAACAGTCCCTGTAAGAAAAGGATAGGGGTGGGGAAGGAAATATCATTTTGGCAGTGGGATCAGACTGCAGGTGGTGGAAGTGATGGAGGATGATGTGTTGGACTTGGAGATTTGTGGGTGGAATGTGAGGACCAAGGGGACTCTATCCTTTTGTGGTTGGGGGAGGTGGAGGGTGAGGTTTGAGGGGCAGAGGTGTGGGAATTGGAGGAGATGCAGTTGTGGGCATTATTGTTCACAGGGGAGGGGAAATTGTGGTCCTTGAAGTAGGAGGTCATCTGGGATGTCCTGGAGTGGAATTGCTTATCCTGGGAGCAGATACAGCAGAGGCAGAGGAATTAGGGATATGGGATCATTTTTCTCCAGGAAGAGGGGTGGTAGGAAGTGTAATCAAGGTGACTGAGGGAGTCAATGGGTTTGTAATAGATGTCTCATTGCCGGACAGGGAGACAGAGGGATCCAGGGAGGGGAGGGAGGTGTCAGAGATAATCCAGGTGAACTTGACATCAGGGTGTAAGGTGTGCATGAAGATAAAGAACTGCACGAGCTCCTTGTGTGAGCACGAGGTGGTGCCGATAAAGTCATTGATGTAGCAGAGGAAAAGGTGGGCTACGGTGCCAGTGTAGTTGTGGAAGAGGGACTATTCCACATACGTGACAATGAGGCAGGTATAGCTTGGACCCATGTGGGTACCCATAGCCAACCCTCTGGTTTATAGAAAGTGGGAGGATTAAATGTTGTTAAAAGGTGAGAACCAGTTCCACCAGTCAGATGAAAGTATTGGTGGAAGGGGACTGGTTGCGTCTGTGGGAAAGAGAAAGAGATGGTGGGCCTAGAGGCACACCCACACACTCCTCTTCTCCATCCCCCCACCCCCCACCACCACCACCCCGATGGCAGATACAGGTGTACAGGGACTGAATGTCTGTGGTGAAGATGAGGCGTTGGGGGCCGAGAATGAAAGTTGTGGAGAAGGTGGATAGCTTGGGTGGTGTCCCAAATGTAGATGGGGAGTTCCTGGACATAAGGACTGTGGACGGAGTCGAGGTAAGGGATGGGTTTAGTTGGGCAGGAGCAGGCAGAGATAAAGCGGTCGACAGGCAGCAGTCAGGTTTGTGAATTTTAGGGAGAAGATAGAATGGGCAATGCAGGATTGGGGAACTACGGAGATTGGAAGCTATGGATGGGAGATCCCATGAGGTGATGAGATTGTGGATGGTCTGGGAGATGATGGTTTGGTGATGAGAGGTCAGGTCATGACTGAGGTGGCAGTTGGAGGTGTCGTCAGTGAGTTGGCGTGTGGCTTTGGCGAGGTAGAGATTGGTGCGCCAAACTCCCTTGTAAGCTGGTTTGATAATGAGGTTGGGGTTGGAGCAGAGGGAGCAGAAGGTTGGAGCGGTGAGAGGGGCATAGAGATTCAGGTTGTTGATGTTGCAACAGCACTTGGAGATAAAGAGGTAGAAGAGTAGGAGGACTGGACAGGGTATCCGGGAGGATGGAGTTTGTTGGAGATGGGAGAAAGGGTCTTCAGAGGGTGGATAGGATTCACGATTGAAGAAGTAGGCACACAGGCAGAAAAGATGTTCGACATCTAGACGTGTGCAAAATCGTTGCTACGTGGGCAGAATGGAACGAAGGGGAGTCCTTTGCTGCGGACTGACCATTTGCCCTCAGTGAGCAAGTGATCTGGGTGTGGGGGGGGATTGTAAATACCCAGCCTGACCTGGCCTGCCAGTTCACTGCAAGAGCAATTCAGCTAGCCCCACTCTCTTACCCATGGGCCAAAATGCTGTTTTTTTAACCAAACCTTCAGTTCTCTATTTGCAAGTTACAATTGGACTGTTTCCTTGTCTCGAGAAGTGCACTCTAGATCTTAATGACTTGCTGCATAAAAAATTTTCTACATTTCACCTTAGATTCTGTGAGTGCCCAGGATAAAAAAAATGAATGAGAGTGCAATAGGTAGACAGAGATGGGGGTAATGGTCAGAGAGGAGGGTGAAGTGGATAGGTGGGAAGGAACATGGACAGGTAGGACAGGTCATTAATGCGGGAAGGTTAGATCTGGGATAAGGTGGGGCGGGCGGGGGGGGGGGGGGGGGGGGGGGGGGGGGGGGGGGGGGGGGGGGGGGGGGGGGAGAATGAGGAAACTGGTGAAATCCACATTGATGCCATGTGGTTGGACAGTCCCAAGGCGAAAGATGAGGCGTCCTTCCTCCAGGCACTGGGTGGTTAGGGTGTGGCTACGGAATTGCAAAACCTATGCTCACACCTCCTCCCTCACCTCTGTACAAGGCCTCAAAGGAGCCTTCCACAACCAGAGTTTTACCTGCCCTTCCACACGTCACTTACTGTACCTGTTGCACCTAACATGGTCTCCTCTACATCGGGGAGACAGGACACCTACGCACAGTGCTTCAGAGAACATCGCCTGGACACCCACACCAACCAGCCCCACCACCCTGTGGCTGAACACTTCACCTCACCCTTCAACTCACTCTCCCAATCCACCAAGGACATGCAATTCCTGGGCCTCTACCATCGCCACACCCTAACCACCCAAGGCCTGGAGGAAGAACACATCATCTTCCGCCTCAGGCCCCTCCAATCCCATGGCATCAGTATGGATTTCACCCATTTCCTCATTTCCCTTCCCCCCACCTTATCCCAGTTCTAACCTTCCAGCTCAGCACCGTCTTCATGACCAGTCCTAGCTGTCCATCTTCCTTCCCACCTATCCGCTCCACCCTCTTCTCTGACCTATCACCATTACCCCCATACCTATTGCACTCTCGGCTACCTTGACCCCAGCCCATCCCCTTCCATTTATCTCACTATCCCCTCATCTCACAAACCTCATTCCTGATGAAGGCTCTTGCCCGAAACGTCGATTCTCCTGCTCCTCAGATGCTGCCTGATCTGCTGTGCTTTTCCAGCACCATACCCTTCAACTCTAATCTCCACCATCTACAGTCCTCACTTTCTCCATGTAAGTATATAGCAGACTGGGAGGATTGGTGTTGAGTGACACTCTACGGAGGCATTTTAAGGCTTAAAACAAAATATATCCTTCACAAAAACACCAGCAACAGTTCTCCTTCACAAAAACACCAGCAACAGTTCTCCTTCACTCATCCCACACGGACTCCGGACCACCTTTAAACCAGCAGAGTTCGGACCCGAACAGGACAAACAGTACAGACTACAGATTCAAAAACACCAGCAACAGTTCTCCTTCACGACCTCTCCATATATTGAACATACGCCTAATTCAAAACTATGCAGATCTTGTGGAGACATTAGTTGTTTTGATACACAAAGAAGCAATACCATGATAACATATGTAAAGTAGAAAATTGTTCGTTACCCTTTACAGGGAGTTAATTGCTGTAAATAGGAACCTGTTTGTATTTGCAAGGGATATGGGCACAGTAGGAGCTTGATTAGCCTTACAATAGAATGCATTTATCTCACTGAGGATTGGTCGAGCGTTCCAACAGACATTGATACTGTAAATGTCTCAGTGTTTACAGTCATGTGACAAATTGTATGCCTTGGCAACAAGCATAACTCGGTAAAAACAATGACTGCAGATGCTGGAAACCAGATTTTGGATTAGTGGTGCTGGAAGAGCACAGCAGTTCAGGCAGCATCCGAGAAGCAGTAAAATTAACATTTCGGGCAAAAGCCCTTCATCAGGAATAAATGCAGAGTGCCTGAAGGGTAGAGAGATAAGCTAGAGG
>NC_057714.1:77731237-77733932 GCF_004010195.1 Chiloscyllium plagiosum
GCCTTTATTCCTGATGAAGGGCTTTTGCCCGAAACGTCGATTTCACTGCTCCTCGGATGCTGCCTGAACTGCTGTGCTCTTCCAGCACCACTAATCCAGAACAAGCATAACTCTAGGGTGGACAAAGTTAAAACTCACAACACCAAGTTATAGTCCAGGTTAAATTCACACTCAAGCGCACACACACACACACACTTTCTCCCTCGCATGCACACAGATACACAAGTCTATGGGGTGAATTTGCTTTTGCAGATACATTCTATTTTGACTCAAAAAGCACACAACCTACTTTAGAAATAGAAGCACTCTGACTCAAGGTTGGTGTACAAACTCTAACGTCACATCTTTAATACATTGTCTGAGCTGAGATGTCACCTTTTTTTTAAGAAATCTTAAGTTATCTCGAGAATGTGACTTAAAAGTAGTCTGGAATTTGCATATTAACTGAAATCTGCAATCCATTCTAAAAGATGAAAGATTTAACAGCAATCCAGGTTCGTTCAATACTTTGTTTTAATTGCATGACACTGATCTTTTGATATAAATTCTGAGTCTTATGATCCTGTTCCACAGGTACCTGAAGGAGCAGTGTTCCAAAAGCTAGTGCTTCCAAATAAACCTGTTGGACTATAACCTGGTGTTGTGTGATTTTTAACTTTGTCCACCCCAATCCAACACCGGCATCTCCACATCATGAATAGGGTGTAACTATGCAAAACAAAACCTTCTGTGTTGAACAGGCTCACTTTAGTATCCTTGTATTCACTCTGGTAGAATAGCACCTTTATCTTGTTTGAACACCTAATCATCTCCTTATTAAGTGTTGCTTCAAACATGGTAACAGTTCTGCCAGTCACTTAAACTTTTGTTTTCAGTTTCTCAAATCCCACTCTAAAAGGGAGCCATTTCTGTCAATTGTGTTTAGACATAATAATCATGTGCACCTTCTTTCAAATCTCAATCTTTTTTCCATACATCATGACCCAGTGCCTTGACAGCTCCAATGTTTCCAATCTCACTACATAATTCATGTACAGCCGTTCTTGGAACGTTTTTCCTGCAATCTCTCTAAATTCAGTGCAGGTCTGGACACAGTAATCTAGTTGATGCTGAGCCAGTGTTTTATAATAACTCTTTTGCTTTTTGTACACTATGCTTCAAGTTATAAAGCCCTATACCTTAATTAACTATTCTCAACCTGCCCTCCCACCTTCCACAACTGGCTAACACTCATCTACATCTCTCTTGCAGTTTTTATAACTGGACCAGTTGGATTATATTGTTGCTTCTCTTTCTTTCAACCAAAATTGTATTAGTTAACAGGCTTCAGATAAAACTTCCTTTGTCACCTGTCCAATCACTTCATCAGTTCACAGTAGATCCAGGTTTAGCATTATCTTCAAATGTTGCAGGATATACCCTAACACCTATTTTTGAACAACAGCACACATTTGCAATTCTCCAATTCCCTGACACAACCAAACTATCCAAGGTGATTTTAAAAATCTTGCCTAGTCTCACTATAATTTCCGCCCCAACCTCAAATAGATTTTTCTTATTCAGAGTGGGTGACTTATTATCTTTAAAGAACCAATCAAATATCTCTTTTTCATTTTTAAGCCATCCACTTCCTCAGTTACATTCATTGTGATGCTGACACCTTCTTTGTTGGAATAGATAAGTAAATAACTCAATTCATACCTCTGCCATGCCTTATTTCCATGCATAGGTCCCTGTTTTTCATCCTCCATCATCCTCATACATCCTTTAATTATCCTTTTACTAGTTTTACGCTTTCTCTATAACTAATCTAAAGTAGATACTGGATCATTTTTCCTACATGTTTTCCTACTGACATTTGATTCCTCATTTCCCACCACCAGATCCAGCAATGCCATCTTCCCGATTGGATTTTTGTGCGATTAATCAAAAGGAGTAGTTCCAAGAGACCAGATCCATATAAGTTTGAGCCCCTTACAGCAGTACGGTCAAAAACACTTCTGTCCCAAACACCTGGATTGCTTTTGTACCATGGTGTTACAAATGGCAAAAATACAAGGTTCAACTTCAGTCAAAGTTTAATTAATGGTCTTGTAAACCTGGTGCCGGAAAAGCACAGCCGGTCAGGCAGCATCCGTGGGGCTGGAGAGTCCACCGTTCAACCATAAGCTCTGCATCATCTGCTGCCCTCACTTCCTGCTCGTCTTGTAAACTTGCCCAGCAAGTTACACTCCTGTTGTTCGGTCATACATAGGACTATATCAACATCTAAAGTGCTGCTGAAAATTCTAGTTGCAAAAGTCCATTTTAAAATTGAAGCTATCTAGCAGAAGCTGGATTCAACACAGACAGAGTCCTAGACATGTACAGCACAGAAACAGACCCTTTGGTCCAACTGGTCCATGCCAACGAGTTATCCCAACCCAATCTAGCCCCACCTGCCAGCACCTGACCCATATCCCTCCAAACTCTTCCTATTCATATACCTATCCAGATGCCTTTTAAGTGTTGCAATTGTACCAGCCTCCACCACTTCCTCTGGCAGCTCAGTCCATACACGTACCACCCTCTGTGTGAAAAAGTTGCCCTGTAGGTCTCTTTTATATCTTTCTCCTCTCACCTTAAACCTATGCCCTCTAGTTCTGGACTCTCCCACACCAGGGAAAAGACTTTGTCTATTTATCCTATTCATGCC
>NC_057714.1:77735695-77762145 GCF_004010195.1 Chiloscyllium plagiosum
CAACCCAACCTCCACACCCAGCACCTTCTCCTGCAACCGCAAGAAATGCAAAAAACTTGTGCCCACACTTCCCCCTCACTTCCCTCCAAGGCCCCAAGGAATCCTTCCATATCCATCACAAATTCACCTGCACCTCCACACACCATTTACTGCATCCGCTGCATCCAATGTGGCCTCCTATACATTGGGGAGACAGGCCGCCTACTTGCGGAACGTTTCAGAGAACACCTCTGGGACACCCGCACCAACCAACCAACCCAAACGGCCTGTGGCTGAACACTTTAACTCCCCCTCCCACTCCACCAAGGACATACAGGTCCTTGGCCTCCTCCATCGCCAAACCACGGCAACACGATGCCTGGAGGAAGAGCGCCTCATCTTCCGCCTAGGAACCCTCCAACCACAAGGGATGATTGCAGATTTCTCCAGCTTTCTCATTTCCCCTGCCCCCACCTTTTCTCAGTCCCAACCCTCAGACTCAGCACCGCCTTCTTGACCTGCAGTCTTCTTCCCAACCGCTCTGCCCCCACCCCCTCTCCGGCCTATTACCCTCACCTTAACCTCCTTCCACTTATCATATTCCCAATGCCCCTTCACCAAGTCCCTCCTCCCAACCTTTTATCTTAGCCTGCTTGGCATACCCTCCTCATTCCTGAAGGGCTTATGCCCGAAACGTCGATTCTCCTGTTCCTTTGATGCTGCCTGACCTGCTGTGCTTTTCAAGCAACACATTTTTAAGCCATGGCATTAGGACCCCAAGAACTCCCGTGCAACACCTCCAATGATAGTTTCTAATGATATTATTTGGGAAGCTAACAACACAGTTAAACTGGTCTTGAGGAATTTGTTACCAAGTCAATTTCAGCAAGGCATGAGCGATGTGTGCTTAGAGCACCTGAAAAACAGTTTGGTACCTTACATGACTCCAGTCATAGAGATATACAGCATCAGAAATACAGTGTAGTTTGGTCACCCTTACAAAATATTTAATTCCAAAAGTAAACAGCAGAGCTATGAGAAGAAACAAATTTGAGCTGAGTGAATAATTTGTTTCATGTATACTTTTCATCGATGTACAGGGATAACCAAAATTAGACCATCACTTCACAGGAAGGGCTGTGAAAGAAAATGTGAAAAATCAAGCAGAACATTTCATTAAGCATAAGATAAAAATAAAAAGCAAGAAATAAGAATTTTCAAAAATGAGTATTAGGGTTTGGAAAGAAAACAAAGAGGAATCTTCAGGAGATACGGAGGTCTTAATACAACAGAAATGCTGGAGAGCAAGGCTGACTTTAAAAAAGGGCATTAGGAAAGCTAACAGAATGTTCCAATGAAAAGTCACTGGGCTCAAAACGTTAACTCTGCTTTCTTCCCAAGGATGCTGCCAGTCCTGCTGAGTTTCTCCAGCAATTTCTGTTTGTGTTTCAGATCTCCAGCATCCGCTGGTCTTTGTTTGAGTTTAGATTAGATTACTTAGTGTGGAAACAGGCCCTTCAGCCCAACAAGTTCACACTGACCCTCTGATGAGCAACCCACCCAGACCCATTCCAGACCCATTTACTCCTTCGCCTAACACTATGGGCAATTTAGCATGGTCAATTCACCTAACCTGCACATCTTTGGACTGTGGGAGGAAACTGGAGCACCCAGAGGAAAGTTTAGATTAGATTACTTACAGTGTGGAAACAGGCCCTTCAGCCCAACAAGTTCACACTGACCCTCTGATGAGCAACCCACCCAGGCCCATTCCAGACCCATTTACCCCTTACCTAACACTATGGGCAATTTAGCATGGTCAATTCACCTAACCTGCACATCTTTGGACTGTGGGAGGAAACTGGAGCACCCAGAGGAAACCCACGCAGACACGGGGAGAATGTGCAAACTCCACACAGTCAGTCGCCTGAGGTGGGAATTGAACCCGGGTCTCTGGCACTGTGAGGCAGCAGTGCTAACCATTGTGCCACCGTGTCGCTGAGAGAGTACATTAGAAAATGGGTAAGTAAAGAAATCTCCAATAAGATTTTAAAATATATAAAGAGCAAAAGAATAACTGGGGAAAGAGTGGGGCCCATTAAGGGACGTAGAGGTATTCTGTGTACAGAAGACGTGAGCACAGGCCTAAAAGAATACTTTGCATTGATCTATACAATGGAAAAGGACAGCAGGTACAGGCAGTTCTCCTATAATATGTCTTTATTAAATGCTATTTGGTTGTAACACAATTTGTGAATTGCAGACCTTTTATTGGTAAAGCGAACTCATGTTCGCTACTATGATATTCCAATCCATAGCTGAACAGCAAAACCCAGCCTCAGGATCCTCTGTCTGCAAAATGCAAATTCAATGTGTCCAGCTCAAACAGGAATGCACGCTGCTCGGCAGGCCTTGAAACTGTAGAAGGAGTTTTATTTCAAACCGGGGGAGAATATTGAGGGGGACTTGACGTGCGCATCTGATGAAGAGCTTCATGAAAGGTAAAGTGCTGTAGTCAGTGATTTTAGTGTTAAAGTGTTAAATTTACTGTATTATTTCATTAAAAAACGATGTAAATATTTACTTAGAGTGTGCTATCGTTTGTGTTAGGCTAACTGCTATTTTTGTTTCAATTTTTATTGATATTTTTGGTTATTCACCCAACCCTGTTTTTCCCATAGGCCACATTATTTACATTGTACAATTTTCTACAACACGATATCACATGGGAACACAACTACTATGTTATATCTATACAAGTAGCTCTCCTATAAAGTCAGGGTGGAAGACTGTAAATTATTCGAAGAAATTAACTGTGTGTGTGCGCGCGCGCGCGTGTGAGAAAGAGAGAGTGTGGAGGAACTAGCAGGTTTAACAACCTCAAAAGTGAATAATTCTGCAGTTCCAGATAAGATGTGTCCCAAGCTGCTGAGGGTGTCAGAGGTGGTGGTATTAGGGACCCTGGCAATAATTTTCAAATCCTCTCTTACCACAGGTAGATTCCAGAGGATTGGAGGACTGCTAATGTTGCCTCATTATTAAAATAAATAATAGGAAGGGATAGATCATGAAATTACAGGGCTGTCAGTCTGAACTTGGTAGAGACTACAATATTGCAGATTTTGGAATCCAAGGAAGACAAGCAGGAGTCTGGAAGAACACAACAAGCCAGGCAGCATCAGGTGGTGGAGAAGTCACCATTTTGGGTGCAACCCTTCTTCAAGGCTGGGGTTGAATGTAAGGGGAACTTAAGTATCAGCCAGCCATGAAGGACCTTGTCAAAAACCTTGCAAAAGTCCATATAGACATCATGTACCACCCTGCCTTCAGCAATTATCTTTGCCATTTCCTCAAAAAATCAAACAAGTTTGTGAGACATGACGTTCCCTGCACAAAGCCATGATGCCCACTGCTAATAAGGTAGACAAGTTGAAGGCTGAAAGAACAAGCATCAGGAGGTAGAGAACTCAACCCCCCACCCCCACCCTTTATCTGCAGCACCCGCTATGCCTACTCCCAGGCCTGAAGAAGGGTTACACCCAAAACGGTGACTTCTCCACCTCCTGATGATGCCTGGCCTGCTGTGTTCTTCCAGCCTCCGGCTTGTCTTGTCTGAACTTGGTGGTGGGGAAGTTCTCAAAAAGAATTCTGAGGGAGAGAATGTATCTGTACATGGAGAGACATGGATTAAATCAGGGGATAATCAGCATGCATTTGGTTAGCAAAGACAATTTTCATCTTTTTATTTCATGAGGGCAATTTAATGTGGATTACATGGAATTTAATATGGCTTAATAAGGACCCTCATGGCCTTGAATAAAAGAGTAGGAAAGTTATGCTGGAACTGTATAAAATGCCACAGTTAGGCCACAGCTGGTGTACTTTGTGCAGTTCTGGTTATCATATGACCAGAATGATAGAACTGCACTAAAGAAGGTGTTGATGAGATTTACAAAATGCTACCTGATCGGGAGAGTTTCAGCTATGAGAAATGATTGGATAGGCTGCACCTGGAGCAGTAAAAGTTGACAGTGTACCTGATAGGAGTGCAAAAGACTATGAGGGCCATTGATGGGATGGATAGAAAGATTTTGTTTTTCATGAATATAAAAAGGGTCAGTAGCCCAGGTGGTAGTCTGGAACTCTCTGCCAAAAGGAGTGGTCAACTCAGAAACTCTCATAAAATTTAAGCTATATTTAGATATTCATTTGTGTTGCCACAGCCTCCTGAACTATGAGCCAAGGGCAGGGAAAAAAAAATTAATATAGTCAGATCTTTGTTGACCAGCGCAGAAGTGATGAGCTAAATTGCCTGTAAAAGTCCATGTATCTATGAGCAAGAAACTGACAGGGCTGACAGTTCTTGTCTGAACTTATATCTTTTCATAGACTGAATTTCTTTCAGCTGGATTAATCAATCAAAAAATTAACTGAAGTGGCAGAACACCATGCCAGAAAGTGACTGTGCAACTTAGGAAAATATTGTAAAGACTCCGGGAGGTAAATTGTGTGAAATTTGGAATTTTCATCAGAGCTAAAATATCAGTCACTTCAAAAGCAAAATGCTTCAGGTTTCTAGCATCCACAATAAAACCAGAAAATGCTGGAAAAACCAATGAGAGGTCATCATGACCTGAAACACTAACTTTGATTGTCTGCAGATTCTGCCTGACTGATTTCTCCAGAAATTTTTGTTTTTATTTCAGATTGCCACCAACTGCAGTTCTATATTTTTTTCAGGGTTCCCCCCCACCCCCAAGATTTTCCCATATATTTTGTTTCTATATCAAGTCATTTCAGCTACTCTAAGAAACCCCCATTTCCTGTGAAGCTACGATACCCAAGTACATTATGAGAAACTCATTCATGTAGCAACACTGCATTAAATTACCAAGTAATTTTTAGCACCAGCTCACAACTTTTGGATGAAAAATGCAGCATGGCAGATGTAGTTTTCATCCTCCATTAAGTTCTTCCTCATGCAAGAAAAATTGAACTGCACTTTAAATTCACTTAAAAGCTTTTGACCATCAGTCCATAAAGAAACAATTCTATAATAGAAGTAAAAACTGTAGATTGATTCTGGTTGCTTCAGTAGTTTATTTCACTTGAAATAATGCCACAACTTTCAGTATTAGCAACTTCAGTTATCACTCAGTTTCAAATAGAGTACACTACATTGTGCAACACTAATCTATAGTACAAATGATATGACTAGTAATAGTTTTCTAAAAGCTTGTATAAAACCGGATACAAAATGAATAATTTCCTAATGATTCAGAGGATGTGGTGGAGGCTGGTACAATCACAACATTTAAAAGGTATCTGGATGGGTATATGATTAGGAAGGGTTTAGAGGGATATGGGCCAAATGCTGGCAACGGGATTAGATTAATTTACGATATCTGGTCGGCATGGACGAGTTGGACCAAAGGGTCTGTTTCGGTGCTGAACACCTCTAGTACTCTATGACTCTGCTGTTTTCTTTGCAAGATTCTAACATTTGATTTACTAGCTCCCCAAAACTGACCAATGCCAACAAAGCAAAATCACTTTCATAGAATTGATACTTAACACTCCCACTCCAAGCTGTGCAATAAAATGCTGAAGCTCTTTAGAATTTGCTGCCAGGCTTACAGCAAGACCAATGCATCATACTGAATTTAATAATAATCAAGGCAGAAAACAATTTTGGGTAAGGTTTCGATTTCAACAGCTGCCTGGAGATTACATGGGCACATCATCACCTGCTTCGATCTTTGAAAAGTTATCAATTTGTGTCATGAATCTACTTAAACATTAGATCACTGAATTTTATTTTACCAAGTTCCGTTTACGTTTTCTGGATAGTGGATCTTCCATGCCAAACAATCAGAAAAAACACTCCAACTCAAATTGTACAAGAATTGGCAACTGATGCAAAGATTGTTAGTAAGAGAAAGTGAGGACTGCAGATGCTGGAGATCAGAGTCAAAAGTGTGGTGCTGGAAAAGCACAGCAGGTCAGGCAGCATCCGAGGAGCAGGAGAATCGACGTTTCAGGCATAAGCCCTTCATCAGGAATCCTATTAGATGGGAGATCCCCAGAGGTGATGAGGGTGTGGATGGTCTGGGAGATGATGGTTTCATGATGGGAGGTGAGGTTGTGGTCGAGGGGACGGTAGGAGCTGTTTGCGAGTTGGCATCTGGCTTCAGCAGTGTAGCGGTCAAGTGCTCCATACTATTACTACACCCCATCTTGTCTACAGATTTGATGGCGAGGTGGAGGTTGGAGCAGAGGGAGTGGAGAGCTGCGCGTTGTGAGGGCAAGAGGTTGGAGTGGGTGAGGCAGTTGGACAGGTTGAGGCGGTCGATGCCACGGCAGCAGTTTGAAATGAAGAGGTCAAGGGCGGGTAACAGGCCAGCACGGGGTGTCCAGATGGATGGTATGTGTTGGAGGCGGGAGAAGGGGTCTTTGGTGGATGGGCAGGTGTCTTGGTTAAAAAAGCAGACACGGAGGCAGCAGAAGAAATGTTCAAGGTCGCAATGCGTGTTGATCTGGGATCATAGAGGGATGAAGGTGAGGCCTTTGCTGAGGACTAAACATTCGTCCTCAGTGAGGGTGAGGTCTGGGGAAATAATAAACATATGGCAGGGATAGGAGCTAGGACCTGGGGTGGGGCTGGAGCTGGGTGTGAGGGCAGAGACAGTCACTTGAGTGTGTGTGATTACAGGGTCAGGAGTAACATTACCAATAGAAGTGATGCTTACAAACGAGGCGGAAGTGGGGCTTACAGCAGTGTCCATAGGGGTGGAAGTGACATCACACATGACAGCGGTGATGGAGTCATCTATATCCAGGTGACTGACGGCTTTAGGGGCGGAAGTGGCTACAGCGGCGGCAACTGCTGGGGCGCAAGTGACATGTGGAACAGGTATCGCGACTGCGCCGGAGGCTGTGAATTGGGTGATGGCGATAGATCCTGCAACGGTAGGGGAGGTGGTTATCTTCCCAGCAATCACGGAGATGGTTGGCTGGGCAGTGAGCACAGAGGTGGTGTGCCTGGCAGTGGCTGAGGTCTGTGTGGCGGCAGGGCAGAAATGACGTCATCATTCGCCCTCAGCCATCGTGGAAGGAGCGGCTGCATGGCTAATGGCTTCTGAGCAGTTCCAGAGGCTAGGGGGAAGGCTCTGAAATGATTGAGGAAACCAGTGTATTGAGGTACATGAAAGTTTGCTTAACTTACATTATTTTATGTCCAGTATAGTGGAGAAAAGCCGTTTGTTGAGCGTGTGAATTCTTCTGTGGATGTAGAACAGCAGAGGTCTGTTGCAGGTCTGGGAGAGAGTGGCCCTGAGCGGAGGCAGGCCTGACTGCAAGTAGAGTAGGTGGTGGCGCATGGCTGCTAGCATGAAGCGGAGGATCCAGAAAGAGAATCATTGCTGGAGATTTCAGATTTGTAGAGCGTACTGTTCAGGTCCAAATTGTATTGGTCAGAATGTGGTTCGGAGTTCATATGGGACGAGTCAATTCTGTAGGCAGGCACTGAGGAAGGAGATGTGGCTGTGGTAGCGAGTCTGCTTCAGGACGTGGCTGAAAAGCTTCAGGACAGAGGAGATGACCTGGGGGTGCAGTGAGACAGGGACTCACTAAGATCCTTGTACAGAGAGGAGGAGAACTTCTTCAAGGTGGGCATCCTTGGAAGAGGCTTCGCAATAAGGTTAAAATCTAGGAGAAAGTGAGGACTGCAGATGTTGGAGATCAGAATCGAGTGTGTGGTTCTGGAAAAGTGCAGCAGGTCAGGCAGCATCCAAGGAGCAGGAAAATCAACGTTTCAGGCATAAGCCCTTCAACATTCCTGATGAAAGGCTTCTGCCCAAAACATCGATTTTCCTGCTCCTTGGATGCTGCCTGACTTGCTGTGCTTTTCCAGCATCACACTCTCTACAAAAGGTTGTTAGTAGTCTTGGTAAACCCTCTGCTCATCATGGTCACAATGTGATAATATGCTTATATGATCACAAGAGTCCTGTGAAATAATCAGATGATGGTAAGGAGGCATGAAAATAATTTTTTGTGTTGGTGCTGGTGAGCCCATCAGCTCAACTAAGATATAGAAAAGCTTCAAGTAAATGTTTTGGAGATTGATATAATACCCTGCCTTGATTGATCATTAACTTCTCTTTCTCCATTTCAGGGATCTCTCTATTACCAATCAGCACACTGTAGCATCGCAACATGGCCCCCAAAGCTTGCCATTGATTGTAGGATCTTATTTGGTGTAATTGTGATCAAAATAATTACTCTTACAAATTTCTCAAGTAGATAAATGTGCATCAATTTTGTAGAATGTATATTATCAAGGAAATTAGATCTGATCCTCCATTTCTTCAAATTTTCATTCTCAGTTATATGCAGAACAGCTGAGACTGTTTTAAAAGACTTCCCCAAAGTCAGTCATTTTTTGACAAACCCAAATGGATATTCTGAAATGGTATCAAATGATGCCCTGAGGGGTAGCAGATTTTAAAAGCTGAGGAGTCCGTTTGAGGGGAATTCCACATTATTACATTAACTGCAAAAAATTACATATGACCTTTCTACCTTTTTATGAACATATTCATCATTATTCTCCAATTTTACATTTTTCCCTTGTCATAAAACCAAGTGTCTAAATTGCTTTTTATATAGCCTTACCCATTTAGAGATGTGCTGTAATCTACCCTTGATTAATAGAGACATTCGTGCCAGTCAATTGCCAAGTTTCAGTGCATATAAGACAAAAACGTACCATGCATCAGTCAGGTCAGTGTCAGCCTCTGTCTCTGGATTATCCATGATGTGGGAGGTGCTGGTGTTGGACTAGAGTGGACAAAGTCAAAAATCACACGACACCGGGTTATAGTCCAGCAGGTTTTTTTTAAACCACAAGCTGTTGGAGCCCCGTCCATTCCTGAGGCAGTTAGTGAGACAATACATCAGACACTGAATTTATAAGTCAAAGATCAAAGGGTCATACAACTTATGTGAATGTATTGAACAAACCTGGATGGCTATTAAGTCTTTAATCAGTTAGAATGGAGGTGCAGGTTTTGATTCATTAACATGTGAATCCCGGAATTTCTTTCAGGTCACTGCCCCAAGATAACTTCAGGTTTTATCAGAATTAAGGTGACACCTCAGCTCAGACAATGCATTTAAATGTGAGGCCATGTTTCATTTTTGTTTGTATCTCAACCTGGAGCCAGATGTGCAACATTGCCCCACGCCTAAAATGCATTGTCTGACCTGAGCTGTCACCTTTATTCTGATAAAACCTGAAGTTATCTGGGGGCAGTGACTTGAAAGAAATCCTGGGATTTACATATTAATGAATCAAACCCTACATCTCCATTCTAACTGATTAAAGACTTAATAGCCATCCAGGTTTGTTCAATACATTTGCACAAGTTGTATGACCCTTTGATCATTGACTTATAAATTCTCTGCCAGATGTATTCTCTCTCTCACTAGCTGCCTGAGGAGGGAGCAGGGTGCTCTGAAAGCTTGCAGTTTCAAATAAACCTGTTGAACCATAACCTGGTGTCATGTGATTTTTGACTTTGAATTATCCAGCAGTGGATTCCTAGTATCAGCAGAAGTCAACTAGGTTTTGACAAGACCAAAGGATGATCAATACTCAAATGTGCACATTTGCATTTCTATCTTGGTTCTGAATAATACCAGAAAATAATGCAACCATGGCTACGAATCCATTGCCAGCTTAGCAATGGTGACTAGCACAAACAACAATGAAATGATCACTAAATCTGCATTATAATTTAAAGCAACTGGAGAATCAATACAGACATGCTGATCCATGCAAAGAGAGCCAAGTATTCTATGAGTCAGTGTCAAATGGCACACTATACAGCCATAGTGCCACTAGGGCACATGCTGAGCTGACTGTAGTTTCCTACATGTTAAATCATGCAGATTTGTGCCTGCCTTTTATATGTATTCAAGGTACACGGGAAACACTACACGTTTTCAAGGGCACAGCATTCTCTCATTGGATAGGTCATATTAATTAACAAAATCTCCTGATATAATGTCCATTTCTCTACACAATTAGAAGGACAGGAATCTGTCCATTGTTTTTGATGGACAGAAGTTGGCCACAAGAAAGAAAACCGAGCTCAGGGACACATTAAATGAGAGCAATAGTGCAGCTCAATCTTTTAGGGGAACCACAACATGCAGCATTACCTCTCAGTAATATCATATTGGCATTAATACCTCCGCACAATGCTGCTTCAGAGACTCACTTGGTGTACAGAGGATGTTATATAATTTATTTTTCAACTTCATATCTCATTGCTTTAAGTTAGCTTTGTCATGTATTTTCTACATTTACTGAATTCTTGAAAAAGGAATGTTTTACTTAAAATATCAAAAAAAAACATGGTTTCCATCTCAAAAATTTTACCTGGTATTATTTTCGAGTTTCCTTAGCAACAACACTCCATTTGGTGCTGCGATTTCGGTAAGAACATTTTAGCCCAAGTAAAGATCATAACACTCATATCATCATTCGTTTCTCTCCCTAATCTTTAAACTCATGTCATTTGATGATTTGCAGTTAAACTTGTCACTATCGCTGATCAGAGCTTTAGCCAACAAATGCTCTTGATCTCTAAACATATAAAGATTTTTGGTGGTCCCAAAATGATACATGACAGCTCCACAGCAACTGCAGCACACTAAAGCAGCCGTGCAGTTAAAAGCAAGGACAACAACACACAGCATCGAAATGGTGGTTAATTGTGAAGGAGACTCTCAAAATAACGCCACTTGCAATCAAGTGCATTGAGATTATTTTGCATTGAGCACCATAATTCTCATTCCATTCTTGCTGGTTCTAGCATGACCATTTCAATTCTAATTCAAATTGTTATTTCAAGCAGAGAGCAATCCTCCAAGAAAGTTACTGCTCATTTAGAACTGGTAGTTTCACCACAGAGAAAAACACAAGAACAAGAAAATATTGGTTGCACAGCAGCAGTTCCCTTGGCAACCAGATACCATTCAGCTCCGTTATGCTGTTACTGCCATAATGATCCATTGCAGTTTTCTGTTTATCCTGTTTCTTAAAATGTGTGCAAAGGACAAACACTATAGAGATATCAGGAAGAACTACATATTCTTAATCGCATTTTTAAAATGATATGCTAGTGCTCATGTTAATGCCGCATCACCCAAATTTTCGAAGTTCTACCAGCCAAGATAATGTTGCGTCTTTGCTCACAGACATTGTTCTGGCAAGCTCAAATGTATACACAACAACCACTGGTACTTCTAACAAATTTAACTTTTTTAAAAAAATATAACATATGCATTCAGGCATTCTTTATCAATTTTATTCCAAGTTGCTAGGTACTGCCTGATAAAGATTCAGGCCTACATATTGCTGCCTCAAAATCTTGGTTAACCCCAGACTTTCCTGTTCTCCATAATTTGGAGATGCCGGTGTTGGACTGGGGTATACAAAAGTTAAAAATCTCACAACACCAGGTTATAGTCAAACAGGTTTAATTGGAAACATACTAGCTTTCGGAGCGACGCTCCTTCATCAGGTGATGAGTTTAACTCTGTTCTCCGTAGGTTTTCGTTTTAACTAAGTGAGAAAACATAATTCTGGAAGAGGCAACCTGGTAGCTATAGTGCAAGACCATGAACTGAACAGAGAGAACACTGCTAGATTTGGGAAAATGGGTCAGACTAAAAAGGTCTAACATTCTCTTCTAGTCAGTTTTCTTTATGTGTTTGTTACCATCGAGAATGCACAAAATCCTCTACTTCTTCGTAGTCAATCCTTAGGATTGTGAATGACTTTTTTGCACCCCAGAGTTTGGTCTTAAGGTGACTAAAGAGTCCAATGCTGGATCCACACACCCTGCCACAAGTAAAGGGCCAGTAGGATGCATAGGTTTTCACATGCTCCTTTTGCTGTTTGTGCATGGATCCACCTGAGCTTGGCAGCGATGTTTCAAACGTTTGACACCTTTCGGAATGCTTCTTCTCCAGCTTGGATAGTCAGCAAGGCATTCTCATTGATCAGTAGGGTTGCTGCTTTTTTTTCCCCATCAAGGAAGGCTTTAGGGCATCATTACAATTTTCACTGCCCTCTAGTAACCGTATACTATAACAATGCTTAGAGAACTGTTAGGCATGCAAATGATGTGCCCCACTTAATGCAGCTGGCGGTCTGTAACCAGATGCCTAGGATGTTGGTTGGAGACAGAGCACTGATATTTTAGTGCCTGGCCTGCCATTGGATTTGCAGAATTTTGCAGCAGCTCTAAGGCCTTCAGGGGTCTGCTATGTATTGTACATTCCTCTGATGCATATGGGAAAGTAAGTAAGCTTACCGCCCTGCCGACCCTGGTCCTGGCACCAGGTTTGAGGTCTACATCATCAGACACTATTTTTAGATGGTGCTGGCACTCCAGAGGCAATTTTAAGTTTCACTGCTTTCTACCCTTGCTGAATTGATCCATGTGCCAAGGAGTTTGATAGTTTGTTTTGTGAATGCACGTGTTTATGTACATACTTATATTTGGTGGTGGAGGAAGGTCCAAATGGCATTGTACAATGGAAGGAGATTTGTATAGATTCCAGAGGCTTGGGTCTTCCAGATGTTTAGCCCTCAGGCCCATTCTTGCATCATTGAATGCATCAACAATGGATTGGAATTTGACCTGAGCATGCAAATGCTGCATAGTCCAATTTGATGACAGAAGATGGGGTGACCTTAGTCCTGGACTGCAGGCAGTGTTAGTTGAACTCATTCTACATAGAAGCTGCACTGCAGCAGGGAGCTTCAGGGATATGGGGTGGAGTGTTGTGATGAAGAGGAATAGGAGCTGTGAGATGACAGAGTTACTCATCTCCACTATACACTCATATTGAATCGATAGTGGATCTGTTACTGGGTGTCACAGCTTGTGTGTAATATAGCAGACCGACAATGGTCATGAATTTCCACAGGCAGCCTTAGTGAGGTCAAAGGCAAAGGCAGTCATGTATAATGGTTGCTATATGTCATACACATAGGCAGTCAAAGATCTTGATACAAACATCAATTTCCTCATCACTATCCATTACAGAAACTTAGTCCCAGAGAAATAGCACTCATACCTCAGAGGCTTAGAGTCATAGAGTCATAGAGTCATAGAGATGTACAGCATGGAAACAGACCCTTTGGTCCAACCCGTCCACGCCCACCAGATATCCTAACCCAATCTCGTCCCACTGCCAGCACCCACCCCTTATCCCTCCAAACCCTTCCTATTCATATACCCATCCAGATGCCTTTTAAATGTTGCAATTGTACTAGCCTCCACCACTTCCTCTGATAGCTCATTCCATACACATACCACCTTCAGAATCTCGTCTTTCCTTAACAATGCTTTCTGCTTTCCAAATTCTTTCCCTTGGATTATCAGGACTTTTCTTTTAATTAATCCGTTGCGCATGATATGACAATGTTGACTGTCTAGAAGCTTAGTCCTAACTACTTGAATATTTCTATCCAAACCCTGTTGGCTTTCACAGACTAGAAACCATTCTGCCTTGTGCCCCTGAACTGACTTGATCACCGTGCCGGAAGAAACTACTCCACCTTCAAAACTGAACTCCAGATTCTTCTGATCTAGTGTAAAAACTAAAGCAATTGCTTTAATATGGTTGCTTTGCCGGTCATAAACCTAGCAGTATAAATATTTTCCCATTAACATGACTGTGGTACTCCCAGGCACTCCAGGCAGTTACATGCTTTCCTGGAACTAACATGTTTAGCATATAGTTCCAAATTAATTTGCTGACCATTTAATATGAAAGGACAACCAAAATCATTTAGCTCTATTTTTTTAAAAAGTCAAAATTTGAAAAATTAAAGTAATAGTTATCATACAGCATGTAATCACATCATTGAATTTTGAACAGATTTTGTTATTGTACAGACTTCTGTTGTATTCTGATAGCTGCTGAGTCCGGAGTTAGATTTCATATTAAACCAGTACAGAGCACGGTTGGCAAAGAGAAAAATTAGAAACATGTAATTGAAACATTGTTGGAAAAAGAGCAAAGGGTTGTGCATGATTTTTGATATACTTTGTTAAAAACATAGGAAAAGCTGAAAACGATCAGAAATAAAAACATATACTTTTCAATAAACTATACAAAATGTAACAGTATGTCTTGCTAGTAAAATGGAATAGAAAATGTTTACTCATCATAAGTGCAGTTAATTACATAAGATACCAATTAACCATCCAAAAATTAAAAGCAACATTTTGCAAATGAATGCATAAATGCTGTTGAAAATTTGTATCAATAGTAAATGTTGTTTCATCACATTTATTGTTAAAAGCAATCTAATCATGGTTAAGATAGTCACCTTCACTCTATAAATACTCTGATAACTTTTCCATTTTAAAATATAATGAAAGGCAATAATTGATAAAACTTTAATACTGTACCATACCACTGATGTTTTACATTAAATTGTTTTAAAGTGAATGTGGTGAAATTAGATTAAAGTACCTCAGGATACTCTAATTGCTTCCAAAAGCCCAATTTCAGATTTTATATGCAAAGAATGCAATTGTTCAGTTAACTTTTCCCTTTGCATTGCTTTCCAAACAAAACCTAATGCTCAAAGTAGTTAGTTAGTCAATCCATCATGTAAAACGGTTGATGACAGCAATTGATAAATGTACCACACTGAATTGGTTTTGAAGTCTCCCACATGTTTAACAATTTAATTACAAGAACTGTTTTCTTTGAGACTAGAGATAAATGGACTGTCAATTGAAAGAAAAAAAACATTCATGTTTCAGGCGTATTGATCCACGAAGCCTCCAATCTCCAAAAAACAAATCTCAAAATGTTGATGAATGGAATTAGTTTCCTTCAGTTTGATAACATCAGTGATGCATTGCTGTGGTATACCTGTTGGGCTCATGAGCAAATCCACTTGACTAAATCCACATTTCTGTCATCATAGCCAGGAACTATTATTTTGCCCAAATTCAGTCTCATCTCGGGTATGATGTGGCAGAAAAATCCACAAGAACTATTTTCTAAGCTCAACGCAATGGTTACTAAAATTTCTGGATTTTCCACCAAGTGTATGCAAATGTGGACAAGCTTGTGAAAAAATGGACAGCAATGTCTCACATGATATTATAGTTAAGAGGTGTCAGCAACCTAACGGTATGCAACTCTGCCAGAGCAGACATTTAAGCTTTAAAAGGGAATCAATTGCTGAAAAACATAGGGCTGAATCTTATTTTTTTAGCCATATTTGAGTTTCATCAAGTTTTTTTAAAGCGGGATATCATTGAGGTGGAGTGAATTTTCTAGCTGTATCTAACCAAAACACTTGCTTGATGACCAACCTTGTCTGCACGGCATCATTCAATTCCCAATTTCAGCCCCATCTTACCATGTATTGATCCCAGAACAAGGTATCACTCAAAGGGTATCCTAGTTCCCGCACCATTTTTGAAAGGCTACCATGTACCCAGACAAGCATTGGAAAAACGCAGTGTTATTCCTCACCAGCAATATCATGGCACAGTATTCATAAAACCACACTGCTCATGGAATCTAACTGGCAGGTCTGACACACCCTTACACAGAAAGCCCCATTCTCTCACCCTCATCACTGTTTAACAGTCCCATCACATGCTTCACCCTATCAAATGACTCCCTAACTCAGCCCTCATCTGTCTCCAGCACCCACTGTAGCCATTCAAGTTGTCATTGTCCAATACAGGCACACATCACATATAGGCAAACAAATGGACAAATTCAAACATGAGTTTTTATTTACAATCAGGAAAAAGGAACAGAAACAAAACCAATAAAGGTTTAAGTTTGCTCTAACAATGCAAACCTGATTTTGGCACCATGATCATTGAATAAGCTACAGACCGTGAGGACATATTGCACTCAGCTCTCATCTATTAGAAGCAAGTGTCAGCGAGGTTCCATCTGGCTTTTTGTGCCCAACTCAGCTCACTGCTCTCAGGGATAATTACAACTTCCCCTTCCTCAGTGTCCTTGTCCTACTCTTCAGAAGATCACTCCTATTTGTCCAGTTCCCCAACATTCAGCACATGGCCTCATCGCCTGCTCCAACTGAGCAGGGCACAGCTCATTCGAGTGATTCCACACACTCTGTCTGGACCATACTGGAGAAGATGGCTCCCACTCCAGCAGCCCTCAGGTCCAGCTCCAGCACATGTGGGACCAACAGCAGGAGAAGGGTGGGGCCCTGTGGCAACGACTTCTCCCTGGCGTGGGTGCTCTTTGGACTCAGTCTGCTGCTTCTCTGAGCCTGCCATCAGCCCTGGTCCTCCTGCATCCACCTCCACCTTCTTAGGTAGTCAGCCACAGTGACCAAGTAGGGGTTGAGAACTGGACTCAAGGTGAAAATGACATAGAGTAGGAGTGAAAGAGTTTTCTGAATCTCTGAACAGTCAGTGTTGGCAATATCCTGCAGATGAGGGCTGCACTTACTCCTCCAGACAGTGAGACATGGAGAACCTCAATAATGAGGGCAGTATCTCCATCGTTCATTCAGCTTCAGCCTCAGCATAAAAAGCAACTTAATGAAGCTGCCACAACGGCTGACTGCCAGCTGTGCTGTGAAACCCTTCCTATTCCAGATCCACATCAGTCATTCAACTCCTAACTGCAGTCAGCACAGAGCATCGCTACACTAAATGAGAGATGAAGTGATAGAATGTGGCTCTCAAAGCCTCCTTGGAAGCTGCACAAAAAATGGCTAGAATTGGCCTTTTTTAGCATCATTGTTGCTAACTTCCTCATCATTGAGACACACAAATTCAATTTGCAAGCAGCAATGGCATTTAGAAAATTACCTTTGACCAGCATTGAACGCCTAAGCATCTTCACTCTGCATGCACAGCAAATGGGCGATAAAATAATTGCTAATTAAAATTTAGCTGGGTTTGCAAATGGATGTTTCGGGTGTTTGTTGCCAGAACATCCTAGCACCTAGTAAATGTGGATGTTGTGCTTCTACCCATCAAACTGACACGGAGTCCACCCACTCTGAGCATTGCCCCAATCATTTTCTGTTAGTGCTTGCAACGAGGGAATGAAAAGTGATGGCAGGGAATACCCCCTGAGATGCACACCATCAGCACCAGATCCAACCAGGTACCCCTCCCCGAGCATTCATGTCCCCTTCTACCTCACACGAACCCAGTAAGTCATTTCCACTCATTACTTGTCGCCTATCCCCCAACCCACCCAGAGAATTACCAGAATGAAAATGCTGCAAATTCAGTGAGAAAGGGAGACTTGGAGAAAAAGTCAGGGAGTTGTTTTTACCTGCTTCTGTTTATCTAAAGGATCAAAACATGAAATGCTGCATGAAGGGAATGAGTTCATGGTTTGCGCATGATGTTACTCTGGAATGCTGTCAAAATGAAGACCAGAAGCCAGCATGAGACAAATGGGGGCCTTGGTAACTAAGGCCAAGTGTGTCAGTCTTTAATCCAAAGATCAATGCTTTAATTTTTCAAAGTAAAAGGAAACAAGCAAGGACTCTAGTCTATATTTAATCTTCTTTAAACTAGAGGAAGTAAATGGAAAGATGATAATTTAAGGCTAGTGATGGCAACAGAAGGGCCTCCTGACCAATATGGGAAATTAGAATCCAGGGAACCACGTGTGAAGGACATGTCTCCAGCTGCAGTCACTGGAAATCTATGTTTCAGATCTACACTAATGGCTGGAGTCCCTGTGGAGCATCCTGGAGGCTGAGCTCTTCATTGACAACATGACCAGTGAGATGATCAGATTGCAAGTAAAGACTGTGCGGGCGTAAAAAGAGCGTGTAACTGTCAGGCAAAGAGTAAAAACACCAGGCAGGTACTGCAGAAAGTCCCTAGAGCTATATCTCTCTGCAACAGATTTCCTAATCGGGATACTGGATAGTAACATGGTTTCGCTGGGGAATACAGCAAGAACCAAGTCTATGGCACTAGGAGTGACTCAACTGCATGGGTTGGTGAAGGATCACTGGACTTGAAACATTAGCTTTTTTCTCTTTTTATGGATGCTCCCAGACCTGTCGAGATTCTCCAGCACATGCTGTTCTAGCTGCAAACAAGGAAGGCGGGGTGAAATCGCTAATCAAACACTGGATCACTGATGAAAGTATAGAATACAAGAGCTGAATCTATTTGGTGGTAGAGTTGAGGAATATTAAGATTTGCTTGTTCTTTTGGGAGTGTTTTATGGGCCTCTGACCAGTTAAAAAACAGAGATTAAAAAGGAGATAAGTGGACAAATTACAGGAACCGTAGGAGTAAGACAGTTATAATAATAGACAACTTTAATTACTAAAGATACACTTGGTTAAGAGTAATTAAAGCAGCAAAGTTGCTAAATATTTTTACAGTGAAGTGTACATCAGTCAGGCAGTGGGTGGGATGTCTGTTCTCTCTGTCAGATAAGGTCAGTAAATGCCCAAATCAATTTATGCAGTTGGGACTCATTTATATTGAAGAGGTTGCAGTGACCTTGACTGCAAGATGCAATGCTATGTTAGCTGTGATAGTTGGTTGCAGATTCTGATGCAGATGGCAACAACTCGACATTATCCTCCCTTGAGAAGTGCAGCCTGCTTACGCTCAGCTCTTCAGAGAACTATAGGCATGTTGGCCTATTAACAAACCTCATTTTCACTCTCCATACTCAACCAGCTGTGCTGGTTTCCTCCTCCTCCCCTATCCAGAGAGGAATCAACAGAAAAAAAACTGCCTAAATCCTCTTAAAAGTTCAAATTGCTTTGTAGCCATGCCAATATTTAAGTGGCCAAACAAAACAATGAAATGAAAGAAAAACAATCTCCTGAAACTATTAAAAATAAACAGAATTTTTTGGATGTAACTGGAAATAGTCAACTCCCAACTTGTACCACCTGTAGATTGTTGGCAGAGCTGAGGGGCAATAACAATACATGTAGATACAAAAATGGTTTGTATAGGTCACTTCACCCCTTGAGTCAGTCAATAGATATAAGCAGAATCTGTTTTCTCTCCACAGATGCTGCCAGACCTGCTGAGTTTCTCCAGCAAATTCTGCTTTTGCTTTGGAATGAGAACTGGTTGGCAGAGAGAAAACAAAATGTAGGAAAAATGGGTATTTTATCAAGTAGCAAGCAATAGCTGGTGGAGTATTGCAGGGCATGGTACTTAGACCCCAACTTTTCACAATATGTTAATGATTCAGATGAGGGCATTAAACATAATATCTCCATGCAGATGACACAAAGTTGCATGGGGTTCAGTAGAAAAGCGATAAGGAAAATGCAAGAATATTCATTGAGAGTTGGACAAGGTGAGTGGGCAAATACCTGACAGATCAATCATAATATATATTTATGTGAGGGTTAACCACTTTAGTTGCAAAAACAAGAAGACAGATTATTATCTGGATGGTGACAGATGGGAGGTGCAATGAGATCTGGGACACCAGTCACTGATAGTAAGCATGCAGATGCAGCAGGCATTAAAGAAGGCAAATGGTATGTTGGCCTTCACAGCAAGAAGATTGAAGTGGCAGATACCTTGCTGCATTTTATCCAGGGCCACACCTGGAGTACTGTGTACAGTTTTGGTCTCCTTATTGGAGGAAGGATATTTTGGCTATGGATGGGGTGCAACAAAGATTGATTCCTTAGATATCGGGATTGGCATTTGAAGAGAGACTGGATCAGATAGGACTATATTCACTAGACCTTAGAAGAATCATAGAGATCTACAAAATTTTAACAGGTTAATGCAGGAAGGGAGTTCCTGATGACTGGGGAATCCAGAACTAGAGATCACAATCTGAAGATATAGGTTTGACAATTTAGGACTGAAATGAGGAGAAATTTCATCAACAAGAGAGTGGTGAGCTTGGGGAATTCTCTGCCACAGAAAGCGGTTAAGGCCAAAATATTGAATACTTTCAAAAAGGAGATGGATATAGTTCTTAGAGCGAAAGGGGTCAAAGGGTATGGGGAGACAGCAAGAGTTAAACAATCTGAAAAGGGCTGAATTAGCTCCTATTTTCTATGTTTCTATTTTCATGCTGCAATAAAGCCTTTTCTGATGAAAGCACTGCCTGCCGAAAAATAGGAATCGGAAGACATTTAACATTAAATGAGCAAATCTGTTTCTTCAGTAACTTCAATCTAACTTCCAGGGCAGTCGCAAGAAAATTTATTTCCAAAGTATCCAACACTATTTCCAAATCTGTATGTTTTTAGTCCAAGCAAAGATACTGCTGAACCAAAGACAGATTAAAAAATTAATGGATAAAAGAACACCTCAAAAACAATGATTATTACTTCATTACAATTAACATAGTTAGGTTCGATAAGAAAGACAGTGAAAGAGAACAAAATAAAACAGAGTGTAGTGGCTCAAAAAGACCAACTTTAATGAGATCAAGGAATATGACAAAGTAAAAATTAAAATGGGTACAAAGTAAAGGTGAAGGCACCAAAGTCTAACCAGACCATTCAGATGATTTCTTATTAGAGACAGACAACTGGTGAGAATTTAATGTGAGGGTCACCTAACTGTAGGAGAGAGGAGAGGGGAGAGGTCAAGGAGGAGATTCCTTCATGGTAACTTCAGCGGTGAGGGAATTGAACTCGTTTTGTTGTTGTCACTTTGCATCACAAAATATCCATCCAGTTAACTGAGCTAATGGATCCCCTAAATAGGATACAGTGGCATGGTGGATTAGTAATCCTGAAGTGTATTATTATTCTGAAAATTAGTTCATGAATGTGAACTCAGTTAATCAAAACAAATGTAAATTAAAAATATCCAGTAATGTTGAGTATGTAGCTACTGGAATCCCAAAAAAAACTTCCTGTCCTTTAGGGAAGCAAAATGGGTGCACTTCCAAGGTATGGCTTATTTATGACATTCAACCCACCCTCTGAAATGGCCTAAAAAGCTTTTTTATGAAAACACTACAAAGTACAATAAGACTAAAAAACAGATGAACCATTCATCTTGAACTCATCCTGATTTCCCAAGAGGGGTGGGTTGCTCTTCGGAGGGTCAGTGTGAACTTGTTTGGCCAAAGGGCCTGTTTCCACATTGTAGGGAATCTTAAAAAAAACCTGTCCACCATCTCTAAAGGCACAAGTTGGGAGTGTGATGGAATACTCTCCACTTACCTGGATGAGTGCTGCTCCAACAGCACTCAAGAAGTTTGACACCATCCAGGACAAAGCAGCCCACTTGACTGTCACTACATCCACAAGCACCCACTCCCTCCATCACTGATGCTCAGTTACAGCCAGTGTATGCCACCTACAAGATGCACTGCTGGAATTCACCACTGGTCCTTAGACACTATCTTCCAAAGCCACAACCACTGCCACCTAGAAGGGCAAGGGGAGCAGATTCATGGGAAAACCACTATTGGCAAGTTCTCCTTCAAGCCACTCATCATCCTGACTTGAAAATATATTGCCATTCCTTCTCAGAGCACAAAACAAACAGATTTGGACACAATGAAAGGCACACTCAACAAACTGGTTCTGCAAAGGTCTCTGCACAAACATCTGGGAAATTAGAACATCTACCCCAAGATTATTCAAGCAACAGCCCAACACAGCCATAATCACGCCATGAGACATTGTCTGACATTACAAAAAGGGGTCAGGAGCAAATTACTGCAAATGCTGGAATCTGTACTGAAACCAAATGTGGAAAACATCAGAGCTGATGAAGAGTCATCTAGATTTGAAACGTTAGCTTGCTATCTCTCTCTCCATGGATATTGTCTGACCCTCTGTGATCCCTACATTTGTTGTTTTCATTATATAGGGGGGCATTTTAGCCAAAGGACGAAAACAGCCCCTCAATGATGTAGTTTTATCAAGTCCATCCCATTTACTATTGTGGATTTAGCATAAACAATTGGGATTAACATTTTATCAGCACAATTTTAATTTATTGAGAATCGTACTCTCAAAGTGTCAATGAGATACACATTTTGCTGGGTAGCACGAGTTCTTCACAAATAATTCCACTAATGGTGGGTGCGGCTCGGGGGAAGGGGGGGGTTGCTCTGGCTGATACCCAACAATATATTGTGGAATGATGCAAAGACTGAGAGACAAGGCACACAAGCTGTCTGATGTGACAGTAGGTGACCTATTGGAGGATTTGAAATATCCTGTACCCCTCCCAAAGACAGAAGGGTACAACTTCACCTTCCTGCCCCTCAATCATACAACAGCTACTGGTGCTCTGCCTAGCCTTCCATGCTCATTCTATTTCCAGTTTCTAACAAGTCAGACAGCCTGGCAAGACAGCCATCAAGAACTCCCTTTCTCCTGGTGATTCCACTAATTTTTTTTTATATGAAATGCTCAGAGAATTTCTGAACTAAGCATTGCTTGAGTGTTCGTGAAAGTTCGATGATGTGGCTCCAAAAATATTCCAAAGTATTTTAGAGGTGCACTTTACAACTCCAAACCAATGTATATGGAACGTTGAGTAGCCGTTTAAGTAGTGCTTGAAAATAACATGAACACTGTATTCATGGCAAAATAGCTGACTGTTCTTCATAGAGGGCATTGTGGAAGTTGGTAACCTCTTGAAGGAGCATTCATTCGCATTTTAAGTGACAGTCAACTGTTCAACAAGCTTCTGAATGGCTGTTCCAAGTACTCTTTTCAACTCCTTTATCAAAAAAGCATTTGCATTATCTGTGGGCTAAAACAGTATTTCAGCTCAAGAACCATCTTGGTCACTTAAGAGCCTGAAGCATTTAGCAAGGTTCATCCCATTTCTCTCTGTGATCCTACACAATGTATTGGTATCACCAGCAATTTCAGTTTATATCTCAGGTTGTTTCAAGGCATTGGGGAAAGGCTGACAGGTAACATACGGATATTACAAATTAAAGTCGGTGGAGTAGTGGACAGTTTGGAAGAATGTTGCAGGAGACTTGGATAAACTGCAGAATTGGGCTGAGAGGTGGCAAATGGAGTTCAATGCACATAAATGTGAGGTGATGCGCTTTGGGAAGAATAAGAGGAAGGCAGAATACTGGGTCAATGGAAAGATTCTTGGTAGTGTGGATGTGCAGAGGGATCTTGGAGTCCATGTACATAGATCCCTGAAAGTTGCCTCCCAGATTGATAGTGCTGTTAAGAAGGCATACGATGTGTTAGGTTTCATTCGTAGAGGGATTGAGTTCTGGAACCACAAAATCATCCTGCAATATTCTAAGTGCGGCCGTACTTGGAATATTGTGTACAGTTCTGGTCGCCATATTTTGGGAAGGATGTGGAAGCATTGGAAAAGGTGCAAAGGAGATTTACCAGGATGTTGCCTGGTCTGGAGGGAAGGTCTTATGAGGAAAGGCTGAGAGACTTGGGTCTGTTCTCATTGGAAAGAAGGCGGCTAAGATGGGATTTGGTAGAGACATACAAGATGATCAGATGATTAGATAGGGTAGACTGTGAAAGTCTCTTTCCTAGGATGATGACGTCAGCTTGTGTGAGGAGACATAACTACAAATTGAGGGGTAATAGATTTAAGACAGATTTCAGAGACAGGTTCTTTACTCAGAGTGGTCAGGGTGTGAAACGCCCTCCCTGCCAGTGTAGTTAACTCAGCCACATTAGGGAGATTCAAACAATCCTTGGATAAGCACATGGATGATGATGGGATAGTGTCGGGGGACAAGCTGAGAATAGTTCACAGGTCGGCGCAACATTGACGGCTGAAGGGCTTGTTCTGCGCTGTATTGTTCTATGTTCTAAAGGTTCACTTGAAGTGAAAAGGAAATCTTAGGGGAAGGTAAAAGAGCAGCAGAGATACCAAGTATTTCGTCTCAGGTTTTCCCCCCCCCCCCCAAAAAAAGCATAGTAGTGAGAACATAGGGGCAAAAGGGGAGGCAGAGAACATCTAAGGAACCAGAAATAAGGACAACGTGAAATTCAACATAGAAAAGTAACTGGGTCCTCACAACATGCATGCATGCTCCAATGCCAAGGGGAATGGAGTAAAACAAAAGGCTTTGACCAAACATTTTCATGCATACTTTATTGAATATGGAAGTTGAGCCAGAGGACTGGAAATTTTTCAGTAGAACATCAATTTCAAAGGGAACAAAAGAACAAACCAAGTAACTTGGAACTGTCAGCCTCACATCAGTAGACTTCTACATACTACAATACAAGACGAACTTAATAATTGCCTAGAAAGGTTTCAGCTAATTAGCAACAACCAATACAAATTAATAAAGGCAAGTCATGCCTGACAAGTGTAATTGAGAAAATAACAGCACGTTGATAAAAGAAAACAGACCAAATGTTGTGTATATAGAATTTCAATAGGATCTTGATGAGTTGATACAGGAGATTTAACTACTGTGCTTCAGTTTGATCAATAAGCTAGTGTGACATCATGAAATAGGAAGCTGGTTAAAAGGATTGAATAGAGTACATTAACAGATCATTTTCACTCTGAAGTGATGTAAACTGTGGCTCCATAGTG
The DNA here is from genome assembly GCF_004010195.1 of Chiloscyllium plagiosum. Classification (NCBI taxonomy): domain Eukaryota; kingdom Metazoa; phylum Chordata; class Chondrichthyes; order Orectolobiformes; family Hemiscylliidae; genus Chiloscyllium; species Chiloscyllium plagiosum. The sequence goes on from NC_057714.1 coordinate 77,760,262, forward strand.
CATCAACAGTGCAATCACTTTTCAGATTTAACAACATGGATAGGTTAATGGACAGGCGAGAAAAATGCCTACAAAATTTATTGCAGAGAAATTAGAGACAACTTAGTTTAGGGGATGAATTAGTAGAGACATATACATTAAATGATTAAAAACTTGAACATAAGACCATAAGAACTAGGAGCAGGAGTCAGCCATCTGGCCCCTCGAGCCTGCTCCGCCTCTTAATAAGATCAGGCTGATCTTTTTGTGCACTCAGCTCCACTTACCCACCCTCTCATGGTATCCCTTAATTGTTCAAAAAAAATCTATCTTTAAAAATGTTTACTGAAGTAGCGTCAGCTACTTCACTAGGTGAGGAGTTCCATAGATTCACAACCCTCTGGGTGAAGAAGTTCTTTCTCAATAGAGTCTTAAATCTGCTCCCCGCAATTTTGAGGCTAAGCCCTTTTGTCTTAGTTTCACCTGTCAGCAGAAACATTCTCTCTACCTCTATCTTATCTACTCCCTTCATAATTTCATATGTTTCTAAAAGATCCCACCTCATGCTTCTAAATTCCAATGAATACAATTCCAGTCTACTCAGTTTCTCCTCATAAGCCAACCCCCTCAACTCCAAATCAATCTGGTGAACCTCCTCTGGACCCCCTCTAATGCCAGTACATCCTTTCCCAAGTAAGGAGACCAAAACTGCACACAGTACTCCAGGTGTGGTCTCACCAGCACCCTGTACAGCTGCAACATAACCTGCCTGCTTTTAAGCTCAATCCCTTTAGCAACGAAGGACAAAATTCCATTTGCCTTCCTAATTACTTGTTGTATCTGCAGACCAACCCTCTGTGATTCATGCAAAAGATCCCTCTGCATAGCAGTATGCTGCAACTTTTTACCATTCCAGTCATAATCCATTTTACTGTTTCTCCTACCAAAATGGATGACTTCACATTTCTTAACATCATATTCCATCTGCCAGACCTTTGCCCACTAACTTTAATATCGCTGCTCCTCTGCAAAGTTTCACAGTCCTCTGCACACTTTGCTCTGCTACTCATATTAGTGTCATCTGCAAACCTTGACACTCTACCCGTGGTCCCCAACTCCAAATCATTGATATAAATTGTGAATAATTGTGGTCGCAATGCTGATCCCTGAGGCACACCACTAGTTACTGATTGCCAACCAGAATAGGACTCATTTATCCCCACTCTCTGCTTCCTATTAGTCAATTGAATTGAATTGAATATATTGTCACAGGTACCAAGGCACAAATTCTCTATCTATGCTAATACTTTACCTATAATGCCATGCATCTTTATTTTATGCAACAGCCCCTTGTCCAGCAGCTTGTCAAAAGCCTTTTGGAAATCTAGTGCACATCCACTGGGTCCCCGTTATCCACCTTGCTCATTATGTCTTCCTAGAATTCCAAAAGATTAGTTAAGCATGACCTGCCCTTCCTGAACCCGTGCTGCGTCTGCCCAATGGGACTTCTTTCAAGATGCCCTGCTATTTCTTCCTTGATAACAGACTCAAGCATCTTCCCCACTACAGAGGTTACTAATTTATAATTCCCCATCTTTTGTCCCCCTCCCTTTTCAAACAGTGGCACCACATTTGCTGGAACTGCCCCAGAGTCCAGCGAATTTTGGAAAATTATCACAAGTGCACTTGCTATTTCGCCCACCTTTTAGTACCCTGAGATGCATTCCATCAGGGCCAGGAGACCTGTCTATGCAGCACGGTGGCACAGTGATTAGCACTGCTGCCTCACAGCGCCAGAGACCCGGGTTCAATTCCCGACTCAGGCGACTGACTGTGTGGAGTTTGCACGTTCTCCCCGTGTCTGCGTGGGTTTCCTCCGGGTGCTCCGGTTTCCTCCCACAGTCC
>NC_057714.1:77762217-77778119 GCF_004010195.1 Chiloscyllium plagiosum
TAATCTAATCTAATCTAATCTAATCTAATTCGCTTGCCAAGCACTAACACTTCCATAATAATGATTGTTTCCAGGTGCTCACCTACCTTCACCTCTTTGTCAATTTCTGGCATGTTATTAGTGTCCTCCATTGTGAAGACCAACACAAAATACCTGTTCAATGCCTCGGCCATTTCTTCATAAAGAGTCACAGAGCCATAGAGATGTACAGCATGAAAACAGACCTTCGGTCCAACTCGTTCATGCCGACCAGATATCCCAACCCAATCTCGTCCCACCTGCCAGCACCCAGCCCATATTCTTCCAAACCCTTCCTATTCATATATCCATCCAAATGCCTTTTAAATGTTGCAATTGTACTTGCCTTCACCACTTCCTCTGGCAGCTCATTCCATACACGTACCACCCTCTGTGTGAAAAAGTTGCCCCATAGGTCTCTTTTATATCTTTCCCCTCTCACCCTAAACCCATTTCCTATAGATCTGGACAACCCCACCCCAGGGAAAAAACCTTGTCCATTTACCCTAACCAAACCCCTCATGATTTTATAAACCTCTATAAGGTCATCTCTCAGCCTCCAACACTTCATGGAAAACAGCCCCAGCCTGTTCAACCTCTCCCTGTAGCTCAAATCTTCCAACCCTGGCAACATCCTTGTAAATCTTTTCTGAACCCTTTCAAGTTTCACAACATCTTTCCGATAGGAAGGAGACCAGAACTGCACGCAATATTCCAGAAATGTCCTGTACAGCCACAACATGACCTCCCAACTCCGGTACTCAATACTCTGACCAATAAAAGAAAGCATACCAAACGCCTTCTTCACTATCGTATCCACTGGCAACTCTACTTTCAAGGAGCTATGAACGTGCACTCCAGGTCTTTTTGTTCAGTGACAATCCCCAGGACCTTACCATTAAGTGCACAAGTCCTGCTAAGATCTGCAAAATTCAGCACCTTGCATTTATATAAATTAAACTTCATCTGCCATTCCTCAGCCCATTGGCTCATCTAATCAAGATCCCGTTGTAATCTGTAACCTTCTTCGCTGTCCACTACATCTCCAATTTTAGTGCCATGTGCAAACTTATTAACTATACCTCTTAAGCTCACATTAAGAGGTATATCATTTATGTAAATGATGAAAAGTAGTGGACCCAACACTGATCCTTGTGGCACTCCACTGGTCACAGGCCTCCAATCTGAAAAACAACCCTCCACCACCACCATCTGTCTTCTACCTTTGAGCCAGTTCTGTATCCAAATGGCTAGTTCTCCCTGTATTCCATGAGATCCAACCTTGCTCACCAATCTCTCAAAGGGAATCTTGTCGAACACTTTACTGCAGTCCATATAGATCACGTCTACTGCTCTGCCCTTAACCCATAACCAAATGCCCCTTCTCATCCTCTAAAGGACCAACGTTTACTTTAGTCACTCTTTTCCATTTTATATATTTATATAAACTTTTGCTATCTATATTCTGTGCCCATTTTTTTTCTCATGTTCTCTCTTACTTTTCTCTATAGCTCTTTGTGACTTTCTGCTGATCTTTAACGTTTTCCCAATCTTCTAGTTTCCTGCCTTTCTTGACCATTATGTATGCCTTCTCTTTCAATTTGATAGTCTGCCTTATTTCCTTAGACACCCTTGGCCGATTACCCTTTTCGTACAGTCCTTCCTTTTTGCTGCAATATACTTTTGCTGAGCACTTTGAAAAATTGCTTTCAAAGGCCTCCTCTTCTCGTCAATTGTCCCATCATAAAATCTTTGTTTTCAGTCTACGTTAGCTAAGTCCTCACTCATTTTATTGTAGTCTTCCTTGTTTAAGCACAACTTGCTAATGGATTTTATCTTCACACTCTCCATCTGTATTCTAAATTCAACCATACTGTGATCGCTCCTTCCAAGAGGATCTCTAACTATGAGATCATTAATTGTTCCTGTCTCATTACACAGGCCAGATCTAGGTGAGCTTGCTCCCTCTTCCGTTCCATTATACACTGTTCAAGAAAACTATCACGGGTGCATTCAACGAACTCCTCCTCAAGGTTACCTTGACCAAGTTGGTTTAACAAATTGGCATGTAGATTAAAATCTCCCATGATAATTGCCGTACCATTTTCACAGGCGTTTGTTATTGCTTTATTTATTTCCAGCCCCAATATGATGCTGGACTACACCTATCAGTGTCATTTTCTTCTTAGACTTTCTAATTTCCACCCAAATGGATTCAATAGTATTTTCCATAGAAACAATATCATCTCTCAGCACCACCCTGATGTCATCCTTGAATATCAGAGCTACACCACCTCCCTTACATTCCTGTCCTTCTGAATGGTTTGGTACCCCTGGATATTTAACTCCCAGTTGTGACCATCCTGTAACCATGTCTCTGTAATGGCTATTAAATCACATTCAATCACGATGATTTGTGCTGGTAACTCATCAACATTGATACGAATGCTACGAGCATTCAGGTAAAGTGCCCTTATGCTCGCTTTCTTACCCTCATGATTTCCAACATCTCTGACAATATCTCTTGAGTTACCCTTCCTTTTTATTTCTTTCATATTCTGCCACATAGTTAAATCCTCCTGCTCACGTCCACTTGAGGCTTATCTTTATATTTACCGTCATACTTCTTGTTATTTTCCGTTTCCCTTCCCACCACCACCTCCCCCACCTCACACTCCCCCCCACCTTCCCCCCCAACTCAGTAGTTTAAAGTCCGAGTGACCACCCTATTTATCCTTTTCACTAGAACACTGGTTCCAGATTGGTTCGGGGGAGCCTGTCTCATTAGTACAGATCCCTCCTGCTCCAAAACTGATGCCAATGCCCCATGAAGTCGAACCCCTCTTTTCTACACCATCCTCATCATGTGTTTACTTCCGTAATTTTCTTATCCCTTAGCCAATTTGCACGTGGCTCGGGTAGTAATCCAGAGATTATGACCCTTGAGGACCTGTTCATTAATTTAGTTCCTAGGGCTTGATAAACCCCAAACAGGTTCTCCTTCCTAGCCTTGCCCATGTTGTTAGTCTCAATGTGGACCACAAAAACTGGATCCTCCCTCTCCCACTCCAATGTCGTTTCAAGCCGGTCAGAGATGTCCTTCACCCTGGCACAGGGTAGGCAACACACCATGCGGGACTCCTGATCCGGCTTATAAAGGATACTATCTATTCCCCTAATTATAGAATCCCCTATGACTACCACTTGTCTTTCTGCTCCCCCTCTTGAATGGCCTTCTGCACCATGGTGCCATGGTCAGCTGGCTTATCCTCCCTACAGTCCTTTTCCTCATCCCCACAGGGAGCAAATACCTCATACCTGTTGGATAAGGTCAAGAGCTGAGGCTCCTCCCTTCCTTAAATCAGGATCCCTCGACCTGTCTCACTTGCAGTCACACCCTGCTGTCCCTGATCACTAACTGAATTTGAAGTATTTAACCTCCCAGGTGTGACTGCCTCCTGAAACAAAGCGTCCAGGTAACTCACTCCGTCCCGAATGTGCTGCAGTGTTTGAAGCTCAGATTCCGGATCATCAACTCTGAGCCAGAATTCTTCCAACAGCCAACACTTGCTGCTGATGTGATCACAGCAGTTCACAATGGGATCAGCCAGCTCCCACACCATACAGCTACAGCACGTCACCTGCCCAGCCATCTCTACTTAGTTAATTAATTTATATAAATTTATGAGTTAATTAATTTCTAATACTCCTATGTTTTTTCAAATAATAGATAAGAAAAAAAGGATTTTTTTTTACAAATCACACAATAAAAAAAGAAAAGCCTTACCTTATCAATACACCACAGTCTTTTTTGTTTGGTTAGAGGTGGAGGGTGGGTGGGAGATACTATACATGTAGTGTCTCGGATTCAGCCACTGCCCAAATACATCAGTTCAGTCACCTTCCCACAGTGCAATTCGAACACTCCCACTGCTGCTGCAAAACAGAAGCCGCTGACTCTCGAGATAATCCTGGAGTGCATTCTTAAACTGCACTCATCTAGGTAAGTGGAGAGTATTCCATTACACTCCCGACTTGTGCCTTCATAGGTGGTGGACAGGTTTGGTAAGTCAGGATGAATTGAAGATGAATAGTTCATTTTTTTTTTGTCTTATTGTATTTTGTAGTGTTTTCATTAAAAGCTTGTTAGGCCATTTCAGAGGGTGTTGGTTGTCATAAATGAGCCATACCTTGGAAGTGCAAGTGTTTTGCTTCCCTAAAGGACAAAAAGGTTTTTTGGGGGATTCCAGTAGCTACATACTCAGCATTACTGGGTATTTTTATTTTACATTTGCTTTGATTAATTGAATTCACATTCATGAACTGTCAAGATAGTGTTTCAACTCCTTTTCAGAATAACAATAGACTTCAGGATTACCGTCCATTATGCCACTATATGCCATTTTAGGAATCAGTTAGCTCAGTTAACTGGATAGATAATTTGTGATGGAAAGTGACAACAATAATGCGAGTTCAATTCCCACACTGGCTGAGGTTACCATGCAGGACTCTCCTTCTTAACCTCTCCCCTCACCTGCAGTTAGGTGACCCTCAGGTTAAACGCCCACCAATGAGAAAGAGGTTGTCTGGTCTGGTTAGACTTTGGTGACTTCACCTTTACCTTATACCCCATTTTAATTTTTACTTTGTCATATCCTTGATTTCATTAAGGTTGATTTTCCAAATAAGTGATCGTAAAAGATACAGTTCTAATATTGATAAATTGAAGTCACTCATTGCCAAACTAATACATGATGTTGGGGAAATATTAGCCATTTAGAAATCTTTCAGTTGATGTCAATGTCATGTTCAAATTTTTTTTTAATAATCCTCCGTTGATTCTGAATCATCAATTAAGAATCAATTAAGGAATGTATGTTCAATTACCAAAATGGGACTTGGAGAAAGTACAGTTATTTAAATAACTCATTAATTCTTTTTAAAAATTATAATCAACAATGATCTTTCCGTTAGTCAGTGGAACAACCTTAATCAATACAGTAAGAGATGATCAGGCACAAAAATTATAGAGCTAACTGTGCTGTAAACAAGTCAGAATAACAGAGACAAAGGACATCTGCATGGAGATTAGAAAAAGTAGTGAAAAACAAAGTGCCTAACGACAAATAACTGATAAATCTATCCCAGATTACATAAATGTTCAGAATGGAGCTCACAGTTTTTCAGCCTATGTAATGGAGATGATTGTGCAACAGTGACCCTTAGCTAAGTTGTGAGTCAATATTTGGATGCTGAAGAATTGAAGGACTTTGGTAGACTTTATATCTGGACAAAGCTTAACTACAGAAATCGAATAGAGGTTTCTTTTGTTGATCACGGTAGGCTTTCCTTAAATTTTACTCACTAGATTCTGCCAATATTGGCACTACGCGTTTCTTTATTGCATATAAAGAAATAGACTCTATTTCTAATTAAATCATAAACCTGCTAATTATGAACAGCTTTACAATTTTGCTGTATGTAGGAAGAATCTTCCCAATGGATTTCAGACGACAGTGTCAGATTGTATTTCATAAAAGCTTGCACAAATATAACTTCTCTATTTTCTTTCTGAGTCATTCTGATGGATCTTCTCACTCTCACTGGTACTGAATGACCTTTACAAGCTATCCAAATTCAGGACACCAATGGTTCGCTTAATTAGAATGCTTCTTGGATCATGGTACACTATATAGGTACCTTTACCCAGGTTCCTGAGAGAAGTCATTGACGTTTTGGTGATAGGGCAGCCCTTTTTCCTCAAGCAGCCAGTCTGCTAACTTATGGGACTTTGTCGAAGATTACCTTGTATGAATTGACAAACTGTCAATATTCTAACAAAAGATTACTGAGCCCTTGAAATTCTTCCCCTTAAAAGAGTGGAATCAGAATCTTTGAATACTTTTAAGGCAAAGGTAAATGAAAGGTTATCAGGGCAGGTAGAATGTGGAACAATCAGATCAACTATGATTTTTTTGAATGACAGAGCAGGCTCAAGGACCTCATTTTAGATGATTTTATGGTGATTTGCCTCCAGCTTTACTGTTGAAGCATTTCAAAGCTATTACTTGCATTTCAGTTGAGCACAGAAGCAAAGTAATTTCCCCAATATTAGCCACATTTTTAATTATATATTTTCAAAGATCAATAAAGTTCCAGTGAGTATATTCATTCCAACAACAATGACCATTCAATGAAACTGCTAATGCCATAAATGTATGCTATCTTAATATTGAAAACTTTTAATGACTGAATAACAATAAAAAAACATCTTAAATACTAAAAAGCCAAAGATAAATGGTGAGTAGAGTTGCCACACCCTAGGACAGGGTCACTAAACTTGTTTCTTCGAGAATCATTGTCTTAGTTAACTATACTCATTATTGTATTGTCAGAGATTAAAATGATAATACAGCAGCTAACAAAAACAGAAGTGGCTGGAAAAGCTCAGCAAGTCTGGCAGCATCTGGGAAGACATGGCAAAGTTTCAGTTCCAGAAACGTTAACTCTGATTTCTCTGCACAGATGCTGCCAGACCTGCTGAGCGTTTGTAAAAACTTCTGTTTTTGTTTCTGATTTACAGTATCCGCAGTTCTTTCGGGTTTTGTACAGCAGCTAAGATCTCTCCGTCGAAAATCTTTTGATAAGGTTAGTCATCATCCACACAAACATAATTCAACCTTTACTCACGCGTTGCAATAAGGTTTCTTCTCGTATCCTTTATACGTTTTCATATTTAGGGTCATTCTGCAGATCTCGCAATGGAAACATGATTTGTGCCAATACTGCAACAACAAAAAAGAAAAACTCTATCAATTCTTCTTCAGGCGGTTTACCTAATAAGTCAATACAATCACAATGTCGAGAAAAATATATGAAATTAACCACATTTGTGAATAACATGAAACAAACATGCTTAAATCGCGAGCAAAATAATTTGTTCCAGTCTGCACACCTCAACAATAAATTCTGCGTCAAACTATGGATCATTGATCTCCTGAGCGAAAACGCTGAATTTTTAATGCAGGAATATAAAAAGAGAAGGATCAGGTGAAATGTACACATGCATGTGAATAAAACAGAACATAAACCAACTGCACGAAAAACATATTTTTCAGTAAATAGCTAACTCGTTCTCTTCAGGTACAGCCACAATCACTGACAGGTTGCCCGGAATCCGTCCCGTCAGATGCTTCGCATCGTTCAGCAATGCGTCACATCACACATGGAAGAAGTGGAATAGATGTCTCGCCAGCGTTTGAAGCCTCCGACACCTGACAAACGACACTTTTCGCGTAGTTCAGGGGCTGGAAACTCCATTTTAATGCACCAGTGCCGGTCTGATCTGAACGCCATTCCCCCACCCTCACACCCTGTCTCCTAACCACATTCCCGGTCTGTCTGTCTATTTAACACTTTCCAGGAGCTAAGTGACGGAACCGCATCGCTAACAAGGACAGACCGTCTTTTGCTGGGGAGGGGGGGGGGTGTCAAACACGAAATCATTCAATTACCTTGTCCAGGCAGTTCACTTTTTCCGTGGGATAAACAATTTTGCCACAGCGAGCACACTGAGGATTCATGACTGGTGCAAGAGAGAGGCTGAGAGCAGAGCAGAGGCTGTGATGAGCACTCCACTTGCTCCCTCAGAGCGAAGCCAGCCACCTCTGCCTCCGCCTGTCCTGCTGACACTTGCTTCAATCGCTCTTCACCTGACCCCGCCCCCCCAGCCCGGGCGTGCGCGCCCCCGGCCACCTCGCGATGCGGCCGTCGTTCACGATTCCCAGCGGGTGAATGCCGTGCCTGCGCGCGCACGTCAATCACATCACGGTCGGTTCCTGCTTCTCGTGGTTGAATGTTAACTGTTGGGTCTGGGTGCTCTTTCTTGTATCCCTTATGAACCCCCAGCGTTGTGATTCTAGTATGAACTTGTGCTGCTCATGTTTAACAGATCATTATTTCCGGATCCTTTTGCTCCTCTCACCGAATAGTTTCTGACCTTCCACTGAATGAGTGAACAACCTCTCACGTATTTCGTTACTTTAAATTTTATTTGCCATTAGACTGCATTTCTGCACTTCTGTAGGCTTTTTCCCCCTGTATTTTGGGATATACTCTGCATTATTTGCTCTAACCTAATGTTTGTTTCATTTGTACATTTCATGACTACTTTTTTATAGCAAATGATTTATGTGCAATGTAAAGGGATATCTGCGGGGTACAAAACCCCACTTTCTGTCGTTTTAAATATGTGATCTGGACAAAGGAATTGTTGCTGAGTTTGGAGATGACACAAAGGTAGGTGAAGGGACAGGTAATGTTGAGGCTGGGAAGTTGAGTTAGACTTAGTGGACAAAGAAAGGGCAGATGGAATGCAATGTTGGAAAGTGTAAGAGATTTTCACTTTGATAGGAAGAATTCAGATGCAGTCTATTTTCAAACGGGAAATGCTTCAGAAATCTGAAAAACAAAGGGAATTGGGAGTCCTAGTTCATGGTTCTCTTAAGGTTAACATGCAGGTTAATTTGGCAGTTGTAAAGGTAAATGGAATGTTAGCATTCATTTCAAAAAGACTACAAGAGCAGAGATGTACTGCTGAGGCTGTACAAAGCTCTGGTGAGACTACATTTGGAGTACTGTGAGCAGTTTTGGGCCCCATATCTAAGAAAGGATGTGCTGGCTTTGGAGAGGTCCAGAGGAGATTTACAAGAATGATCCTGGAGATAAAGGACTTATCACAAAAAGCGTGGTTTAGGTCTCTGGGTCTGTATTCAGTGGAGTTTAGTAGGATTGGGGGGTGAATCTGATTGAAATTTACACTCCGACCCATAGGATGCTACTACGAAAATTAAAACACGTAGGATAGCACGTAGCATACAGGCATGGATGTTATTGAAGTAAATGGAGTAACTCTGAGGATGTAACTCTGAAGATGGACGAGGGAGATCCAGTAGATGTAGTGTACCTGGACTTTCAAAAAGCTTTCGATAAAGTCCCACATAGGAGGTTAGTGAACAAAATTAGGGCGCTTGGTATTGGGGGCAAAGTACTAACTTGGATTGAAAGTTGGTTGGCTGATAGGAAACAAAGGGTAGTCATAAACGGCTCCATTTCGGAATGGCAGGCAGTGACCAGTGGGGTACCGCAGGGATCAGTACTGGGACCGCAGCTTTTTACAATATATGTTAATGATATAGAAGATGGTATCAGCAATAACATTAGCAAATTTGCTGATGATACAAAGCTGGGTGGCAGGGTGAAATGTGATGAGGATGTTAGGAGATTACAGGGTGACCTGGACAAGTTAAGTGAGTGGGCAGATGCATGGCAGATGCAGTTTAATGTGAATAAATGTATGGTTATCCACTTTGGTAGAAAGAACAGGAAGGCAGACTACTACCACAATGTAATCAATCTATGTAAAGGGGCAGTACAAAGAGATCTGGGTGTTCTTGTACACCAGGCAATGAAGGCAAGCATGCAGGTACAGCAGGTAGAGAAGAAGGCTAATAGCATGCTGGCCTCCCTGACAAGAGGGATTGAGTATAGAAGCAAAGAGATTCTTCTGCAGCTGTACAGGGCCCTGGTGAGACCACACCTGAAGTACTGTGTGCAGTTCTGGTCTCCAAATTTGAGAAAAGACATTCTGGCTATTGAGGGAGTGCAGCATAGGTTCACGAGGTCAATTCCTGGAATGGCGGGACTACCCTACGGTGGCTGTGTGGAATGCTCTGCCCCAGAGGGCAGTGGAGGCCCAGTCTCTGGATTCATTTAAGAAAGAGTTGGATAGAGCTCTCAAGGATTGTGGAATCAAGGGTTATGGGGATAAGGCAGGAACAGGATACTGATTAAGGATGATCAGCCATGATCATATTGAATGGTGGTGCAGGCTTGCAGGGCAGAATGGCCTACTCCTGCACCTATTGTCTATTGTCTAAATACTTCGGACTAAATGAGTTATTTCCACATTGGCAAGCTGGAGACTTGTGGAGTACCGTGAGGATCAATACTTAGGCCAGAGCTGTTCGCTATATATTATCAGTGATTTAGAGTTGGAGACCAAATGTAACATTTCCCAATTTGTGAATGATACGAAGCTCAGTGGGAGTGTGCTGTGAGGAAAATGTAAAGCAGCTTTAGAAAGATTAGACAGGTTTAGTGAAAGCACAAAAACATGGCAGATGGAATATAATGTGAAAAATGTGAGGTTGTCCACATTGGTAGGAGGAATAGATATGCGGAGTATATCTGAAATGGTAAGAGATTCTAAAGTGTGGACGTATAAAGACATCTAGGTCCCTTGTTAATAAGTCACTTAAGGCTAATGTACTGGTGCAGCAAGCTTTTAGGAGGGCTAATGGAATGTTAACTTTTATTGCAAAAAGATTTCAGTAAAGGAAGTGTGAAGTCTAGCTTCAGTTGTGTGGAAGCTTGTTAAGACAGTACCTGATTTCTATAGCAAATTTTGCAGATGACTCTAAAATAGGTAAGAAAGTAAGTTGCAATGAAGAAGTAAGAAAATTACAAATGGATACAGATAGGTTGGGTGAATGAGCCAAAATTTGGCAGATGGAGTTTAATGTGGATAAGTGAGGTTATCCATTTAGTCAGAGAGTAAAAAAGCAACTTATTATCAAAATGGAGATAAACTTCAGAGTGCTTCATTGCAGAGGGACCAGGTTGGCCTTGTCCGTGAGTCACAGAAAGCTAGTGTACAAGTAGGAGTGGCAGATGGAGTTTAATTTAGATAAATATGAGATGTTGCATTTTGGTAAGGCAAACAAGGACAGAACTTGTACAGTTATTGGTGGGGCCCTGGGGAGTGTTGCCAAACCAAGACATCTAGGGGTGCAGATGAATATTTTGTAGAAGGTGGAGTCACAGTTAGACAGGGTGAAGAAGGCTTTTGGCATGCTTGCCTTCATTTGAGTATGGGAGTTGAGATGTCAGTTGCAGCCCTACAGGACATTGGTGTGGCCATTTTTAGAATACTGTGTACAATTCTGGCCGCCCTTCTATAGGAAGGATGTTTTGAAACTTGAGAGAATGCATAAAAGACTTACAAGGATGTTGCCAGGGTGGAGGGTTTGAGTAGGGAGAGGTTTAATAGACTGGGGCTATTTTTTCTGGAGCATCAGGGGCAGAGGGAGCATAGCTTTAAGGTGAGAGGGAAAAATTAAAAAGGACTCAAAGGGTAACATTTTCACATTGAGGGTGTTGTATGGAATGAGATGCCAGAGGAAATGGTAGAATTAGAATTAAAAGACATTGGATGGGTACATGAAGCAGAAGTGCTTACAGAGATGTGTGCCAAATGCTGGTAAATGGGATTAGGTCATATTGGAATGTGTGCAAGCATGGACGAGGTGGACTGAAGGGTCGATTTCCATTCTTTATAACTCTAAGTACAGCAGCTAGTAAGGAAAGCAAATGAAATTTTGATATTTATTGCGCATGGAATAAAGGAGCAGAGAAGTGGTGCTGCAACTGTACAAAGCATTAGTAAGACTGCACCTGGAGTATTGTATGCCTCTTACTTGAGGAAGGATGTAGTTGCATTGGAGGCAGTTCAGAGGAGGTTCACCAGATTGATTCCAGAGATGAAAGCTTTATCTCATGAAGAGAATTAAAAATCTCACAACACTAGGGTTATAGTCCAACATTTATTTGGAAGCGTTAGTTTTCGGAGCATTGCTCCTTCGCCCAGTCCAACACTGGCATCTCTATCTCATGGAGAGATTGGGCAGTTTAGGCCTATAATCATTGGAATTTAAAAGAATGAGATGAGATTGATTTGAGACATATTAGATGCTGAAAGAGACTGAGAAAGTAGATACAAAGAGGATGTTTCCTCATGTGGGATAATCAATAATAAGAGGTTAGAGATTTAGGATAACAGGTAGCAGACTTAAAATAAAGATGAGGATAAATTACTTCTCTCAAAGGGTCATGAATCAGTGGAATCCACTATCCAGAGTGCCATGGATACCAGGACATTGAGTAAATTTAAGGTGGAGATGGACAGATTTTTAATTGGTAAAGGATCAAAGTGTTATGGAGAGCAAGTAGGAAAGTGAAGTTGAGACTGAGATTAGCTCAGCCTTGATCATACCAAATGACAGACCAAGCTTGAGGGGCTGAATTGCCTGATCTGCTCCTTATTCTCATAACAGATCACACTTGCATGCAGTAAGACCTGGAAAATATCTAGACTTTGATATAATAAATACTAAGTGATACTTGCATTCAAAACTTCCATACAAGAACTATCTCCAACAAGAGAGGGTTGAACCACTAACCCTTGATATTCAATGGCATTACCACCATGACATTCCACATCTTTAACTGTCTGGGGCTCAGCTTTAATCCTAAACTCAACTCGGATAACCATATAAATACTGTCACTGCTCAAACAGGTTAGAAGCTCGGTTTTCTGCAGTGAGTGACTCAGCTGATTCCCTAATGGCTCTCTATAATCCTCAAGGCATTTGCATGATTTACAGCAATTCTTTGAATACAGTACAGATCACCAAGCTGTGCAGATAAGATAGAAGGGAAAGATGCAAAAACATAAAAAATTATCTCAGAAGACAAGGCAATCATTTGCCTGATTTTAACCATCCATGAGATAAATTGGAATAAATGTAAAGCACCTGTTCAGCGTTGAAAATGTTTATTTTAGAATGCTTCCAGGGCTGGTTCTGAGGTCAATACAATTTCAGTCAAGCAAGGGAAGTAACATTGCTTGACTTAAGGAAATGAAACTAGCAGGTAACCAATATGTTCATCAGAAAATAAAGAAATAGTGGCCACAACATAATCATAGGAACCAAATGTCCATGCCTCATAGGCAGATAGAAATAAATTTCTATGTAAGCTAACACTGGGAAAATAAAAATACTAATGACCATACCACTGAGGCTGAGATTTTCTATTTTGAAACTAAAGTATGGCAGCCAGCACCTCAGATGGTGTCATATCTACCAGTGCCCAGGGTTAGCACACATAATCACATGTTTCTCAGCTTTCTCGATATAAACAAGATGTTGCACAAGTCTTTTGGGGAATCGTGTTGAGTGAGCCAGAATGTCTCGCTACTTTGAGAACCTTTTGAGGTCAGAGTTCCCCGTTCCCATATTCAAAGACCAGCTCGATGTCCCTTTACCCTCTGCAAGTCAAGAACTGGCAACCCCAGAAGTCGGGAAATTATTGCCCAATCACTTCAAAGGAGAAAGATTGTGAATGGCAAGTCATTCACCTGCACCTTCCGCTAGCATGACAACCTTAGTGGATACTGTGTCTAGATTAGATCCAGGGATACAATCTGGTGAGCGCCTATGTCTACAACCAATGGAGCAACAAATGCTTGAGATCTCCATCACTCAGAGACTTTCAAAGACCAGGCACCAGCTGAGCCCCCATGCAGAAGTTGTGCTTCTGTGCTCAACCATAGGTGACATGTTCAAGCTGCAGAGAGAGCCAGTGAAACAGCAGGCAGGTGGAAGTGACTGCTTTAGCCAATAACATTGGTCCATGATAAGGTTTGTTCACACAGTTTTGACTGCATAAAGATGAATGCATTCAAAGCACATTTTAAGGTAAAAGTGAACATTTTATTGCATAGATAAATCAAAGAGAAAAATGATTCAAAATTTAAGAAATGTAGTATACAGCAAGCACATGGCTGAGCGCCAACTGCACAAAAAACGTGACAGATTTTTTCCCTCTTGGAGTGTGTAGATTCATGAATTATTCTACAACAACTCCAATAAAGTTCATAGATGGGTCCACCAATTGGACATAACAGGACTTGATTCCTCACCTAGACCTTAATTTTACTTTAATTGTCCTTCAGAAATTCTGTGAAATCTTGCATGCAATCCCCAGTGTAGAAATGTATGCTTTCCTGTTAAATGACATGATCTCACCCACTTTGCTCATTATTCCAGAATATAAAAGTTTTACGCCTCTTCTGGAATCCTGGAAGCAGATCACTATAGTTTGTCTCAGGTGTGATTTATGTATATTTTACTATGATTGGAATCTGCATTTTGAACTCATGGAAATCTTTTGTCCTTACCTGGCCTGGCGCACATGTGACTCCAGACTAACAGCTATGTGGTTGACACTTATAGCCCACTGGGCACATAAGGATAGGCAATATAGACAATAGACAATAGGTGCAGGAGTAGGCCATTCAGCCCTTCGAGCCTGCACCGCCATTCAATATGATCATGGCTGATCATTCCTAATCAGTATCCTCTTCCTGCCTTATCTCCATAACCCTTGATTCCACTATCTTTGAGAGCTCTATCCAACTCTTTCTTAAATGAATCCAGAGACTGGGCTTCCACTGCCCTCTGGGGCAGAGCATTCCACACAGCCACCACTCTCTGGATGAAGACGTTTCTCCTCATCTCTGTCCGAAATGGTCTACCCCTGTGTCCTCTGGTTCGGCACTCACCCATCAGCGGAAACATGTTTCCTGTCTCCAGAGTGTCCAATCCTTTAATAATCTTATATGTCTCAATCAGATCTCCTCTCAGTCTTCTAAACTCAAGGGTATACAAGCCCAGTCGCTTCAGTCTTTCAGTGTAAGGTAATCCCGCCATTCCAGGAATTGACCTCGTGAACCTACGCTGCACACTCTCAATAGCCAGAATGTCTTTCCTCAAATTTGGAGACCAGAACTGCACACAGTACTCCACGTGTGGTCTCACCAGGGCCCTGTACAGCTGCAGAAGTACCTCTGCTTCTATACTCAATTCCTCTTGTTATGAAGACCAGCATGCTAATAGCCTTCTTCACTACCTGCTGTACCTGCATGCTTGCCTTCATTGACTGGTGTACAAGAACACCCAGATCTCTCTGTACTGCCCCTTTACATAAATTGATTCCATTGAGGTAGTAGTCTGCCTTCCTGTTCTTGCCACCAAAGTGGATAACCATACATTTATCCACATTAAACTGCATCTGCCATGCATCTGCCCACTCACCTAACTTGTCCAGGTCACCCTGTAATCTCCTAACATCCTCATCACATTTCACCTTGCCATTCAGCTTTGTATCATCAGCAAATTTGCTCATGTTATTGCTGATACCATCTTCTATATCATTAACATATATTGTAAAAAGCTGCGGTCCCAGCACGGATCCCTGCGATACCGCACAGGTCACTGCCTGCCATTCCGAAATGGAGAAAGTGAGGACTGCAGATGCTGGAGATCAGAGCTGAAAATGTGTTGCTGGAAAAGCGCAGCAGGTCAGGCAGCATCCAGGGAACAGGAGAATCGACGTTTCGGGCATAAGCCCTCCATTCCAAAATGGAGCCGTTTATGACTACCCTTTGTTTCCTATCAGCTAACCAATTTTCAATCCAATCTAGTACTTTGCCCCCAATACCATGCGCCCTAATTTTACTCACTAACCTCCTGTGTGGGACTTTATCAAAAGCTTTCTGAAAGTCCAGGTACACTACATCTACTGGATCTCCCTCATCCATCTTCAGAGTTACATCCTCAAAAAATTCAAAGATTAGTCAAGCATGATTTCCCCTTCATAAATCCATGCTGACTCTGTCCTATCCTGTTACTACTATCCAGATGTGCCGTAATTTCATGCTTTATAATAGACGCCAGCATCTTTCCCACCACTGAGGTCAGACTAACTGGTCTATAATTTCCTGCTTTCTCTCTCCCACCTTTCTTGAAAAGTGGTATAACATTAGCCACCCTCCAATCCTCAGGAACCAACTCCGAATTTCTCGAACCCTAGAAAATAATCACCAACGCATCCACGATTTCCCAAGCAACCTCCTTCAGTACCCTGGGATGCAGACCATCAGGCCCGGAGACTTATCAACCTTCAGACCTAACAGTCTCTCC